>NC_082731.1:4773004-5119212 GCF_030144855.1 Hypanus sabinus | reverse complement strand
CGATGGGGATAGGAGAATGTCATTGGGATCCGATGGGTAGAGAAGTTCAGTGGGATCCGCTGGGGAGAGGGGAAGTTCCGTGGAATCCGATGGGGAGAGGAGAATGTCAGTAGGATCCGATGGGGAGTGGAGAAGGTCAGTGGGATCCAATGGGGAGAGGGGAAGGTCAGTGGGATCCGATGGGGAGAGGGGAAGGTCAATGGGATCCGATGGGGAGAGGGGAAGGTCAGTGGGATCAGATGCGGTGAAGGGAAGTTCCGTGGAATCCGATGGGGAGAGGAGAATGTCAGTAGGATCCGATGGGGAGAGGAGAAGGTCATTGGGATCCGATGGGGAGAGGGGATGGTCATTGGGATCCGATGGGGAGAGGGGAAGTTCAGTCGGATCCGATGGGGAGAGGAGAAGGTCAGTGGGATCCGATGGGGAGTGGAGAAGGTCAGTGGGATCCGATGGGGAGTGGAGAAGGTCAGTGGGATCCGATGGGGCGAGAGGAAGGACAGTGGGATCCGATGGAGAGAGGAGAAGGTCAGTGGGATCCGTTGGGGACAGGGGAAGGTCAGTGGGATCCGCTGGGGAGAGGGGAAGTCCGTGGAATCCGATGGGGAGAGGGGAAGGTCAGTGGGATCCGCTGGGGAGAGGAGAAGGTCAGTGGGATCCGCTGGGGAGAGGGGAAGTCCGTGGAATCCGATGGGGAGAGGGGAAGGTCAGTGTGATCCGATGGGGAGAGGAGAAGGTCAATGGGATCCGATGGGGAGAGGAGATGTCAGTGGGATCCGATGGGGCGAGAGGAAGGACAGTGGGATCCGATGTGGAGAGGGGAATGTCAGTGGGATCAGATGCGGTGAAGGGAAGTTCAGTGGGAACCGCTGGGGAGAGGGGAAGTTCCGTGGAATCCGTTGGGGAGAGGAGAATGTCAGTAGGATCCGATGGGGAGAGGAGCAGGTCAGTGGGATCCGATGGGGAGATGGGAAGGTCAGTGAGATCCGATGTGCAGAGTGCAAGGTCAGTGGGATCCGATGGGGAGAGGAGAATGTCAGTGGGATCCGATGGGGAGAGGGGAAGGTCAGTCGGATCAGATGGAGAGAGGGGAAGGACAGTGGGATCCGATGGGAGAGGGAAGGTCAGTGGGATCCGATGGGGAGAGAGTGGAAGGTAAGTGGGATCCGATGGGGAGAGAGGAAGGACAGTGGGATCCGATGGGGAGAGGGGAAGGTCAGTGGGACCGGATGGGGAGAGGAGAAGGTCAGTGGGATCTAATGGGGAGGGGAAGGTCTGCGGGATACACTAGGGGAGAAGGGATGCTCAGTGGGATCCGATGTGGAGATGGGAAGGTCAGTGGGACCGGATGGGGAGAGGAGAAGGTCAGTGGGATCCAATGGGGAGGGAAGGTCTGTGGGATACACTAGGGGAGAAGGGATGCTCAGTGGGATCCGATGGGGAGAGGTGAAGGTCAGTGGGATCCGATGGGGAGAGGGGAAGGTCAGTGGGATCCGATGGGGAGAGGAGAAGGTCAGTGGGATCCGATGGGGAGAGTTGAAGGTCAGTGGGATCCGATGGAGAGAGGGGAAGTTCAGTGGGATCCAATGGGGAGAGGAGAATGTCAGTGGGATCCGATGGGGAGAGGAGAAGGTCAGTGGGATCCGATGGGGAGAGGGGAAGGTCACTGGGATCCGATGGAGAGAGGAGAAGGTCAGTGGGATCCGATGGGGAGTGGAGAATGTCAGTGGGATCCGATGGGGAGAGGAGAAGGTCAGTGGGATCCGATGGGGAGAGAGGAAGGTCAGTGGGATCCGATGGGGAGAGGAGAAGGTCAGTGGGATCCGATGGGGAGAGGAGAATGTCAGTAGGATCCGATGGGGAGAGGAGAAGGTCAGTGGGATCCGATGTGGAGAGGGGAAGGTCAGTGAGATCCGATGGGGAGAGAGGAAAGTCAGTGGGATCCGCTGGGGAGAGGGGAAGTTCCGTGGAATCCGTTGGGGAGAGGGGAAGGTCAGTGGGATCCGATGGGGAGAGGAGAATGTCAGTGGGATCCGATGGTGAGAGGGGAAGGTCAGTCGGATCAGATGGAGAGAGGGAAGGTCAGTGGTATCCGATGGGGAGAGGAGAAGGTCAGTGGGATCCGATGGGGAGAGGAGGAATGTCAGTGGGATCCGATGGGGAGAGGGGAAGGGTCAGTCGGATCAGATGGGTAGAGGGGAAATTCAGTGGGATCCGATGGGGAGAGGAGAAGGTCAGTGGGATCCGATGGGGAGAGGAGAAGGTCAGTGGGATCCGATGGGGAGAGGAGAATGTCAGTGGGATCCGATGGGGAGAGGGGAAGGTCAGTCGGATCAGATGGAGAGAGGGAAGGACAGTGGGATCCGATGGGGAGAGGGGAAGGTCAGTGGGATCCGATGGGGAGAGAAGAATGTCAGTGGGATCCGTTGGGGAGAGGGGAAGGTCAGTGGGATCCATGAGGAGAGAGGGGAAGGTCAGTGGGATCCGATGGGAAGAGGGGAAGGTCAGTGGGATCCACTTGGGAGAGGGGAAGGTCAGTGGGATCCGATGGGGAGAGGGGAAGGACAGTGGGATCCGATGGGCGAGGGGAAGGTCAGTGGGATCCGATGGGGAGAGGAGAAGGTCAGTGGGATCCGATGGGGAGAGGAGATGGTCAGTGGGATCCGACGGGGAGAGGAGAAGGTCAGTAGGATCCGATGGGGAGAGAGGAAGGTCAGTGAGATCCAATGGGGAGCGGAGAAGGTCTATGGGAACCGATTGGGTGAGGAGAAGTTCAGTCCGGAACCGATGGGGATAGGAGAATGTCATTGGGATCCGATGGGTAGAGAAGTTCAGTGGGATCCGCTGGGGAGAGGGGAAGTTCCGTGGAATCCGATGGGGAGAGGGAGAATGTCAGTGGGATCCGATGGGAGGAGAAGAATGTCAGTGGGATCCGTTGGGGAGAGGAGAATGTCAGTAGGATCCGATGGGAGTGGAGAAGGTCAGTGGGATCCGATGGGGAGAAGGGAAGGTCAGTGGGATCCGATGGGGAGAGAAGAATGTCAGTGGGATCCGTTTGGGATGAGGAGAATGTCAGTAGGATCCGATGGGGAGTGGAGAAGGTCAGTGGGATCCGATGGGGAGAGGGGGGTCAGTGGGATCCGATGGGGAGAGGAGAAGGTCAATGGATCCGATGGGGAGAGGAGAAGGTCAGTGGGATCAGATGCGGTGAAGGGAAGTTCCGTGGAATCCGATGGGGAGAGGAGAATGTCAGTAGGATCCGATGGGGAGTGGAGAAGGTCAGTGGATCCGATGGGGAGAGGGAGTCAGTGGGATCCGATGGGGAGAGGAGAAGGTCAATGGGATCCGATGGGGAGAGGAGAAGGTCATTGGGATCCGATGGGGAGAGGAGAAGGTCAGTGGGATCCGCTGGGGAGAGGGGAATTTCACTCGGATCCGATGGGGAGAGGAGAAGGTCAGTGGGATCGATGGGGAGTGGAGAAGGTCAGTGGGACCGGATGGGGAGAGGAGAAGGTTAGTGGGATCCAATGGGGAGGGGAAGGTCTGTGGGATACACTAGGGGAGAAGGGATGCTCAGTGGGATCCGATGGGGAGAGGTGAAGGTCAGTGGGATCCGATGGGGAGAGGGGAAGGTCAGTGGGATCCGATGGGGAGAGGAGAGGTCAGTGGGATCGATGGGGAGAGTTGAAGGTCAGTGGGATCCGATGGAGAGAGGGAAGTTCAGTGGGATCCAATGGGAGAGGAGAATGTCAGTGGGATCCGATGGGGAGAGGAGAAGGTCAGTGGGATCCGATGGGGAGAGGGGAAGGTCACTGGGATCCGATGGAGAGAGGAGAAGGTCAGTGGGATCCGATGGGGAGTGGAGAATGTCAGTGGGATCCGATGGGGAGAGGAGAAGGTCAGTGGGATCCGATGGGGAGAGAGGAAGGTCAGTGGGATCCGATGGGGAGAGGAGAAGGTCAGTGGGATCCGATGGGGAGAGGAGAATGTCAGTAGGATCCGATGGGGAGAGGAGAAGGTCAGTGGGATCCGATGTGGAGAGGGGAAGGTCAGTGAGATCCGATGGGGAGAGAGGAAAGTCAGTGGGATCCGCTGGGGAGAGGGGAAGTTCCGTGGAATCCGTTGGGGAGAGGGGAAGGTCAGTGGGATCCGATGGGGAGAGGAGAATGTCAGTGGGATCCGATGGGGAGAGGGGAAGGTCAGTCGGATCAGATGGAGAGAGGGGAAGGTCAGTGGTATCCGATGGGAGAGGAGAAGGTCAGTGGGATCCGATGGGGAGAGGAGAATGTCAGTGGGATCCGATGGGGAGAGGGGAAGGTCAGTCGGATCAGATGGGTAGAGGGGAAAGTCAGTGGGATCCGATGGGGAGAGGAGAAGGTCAGTGGGATCCGATGGGGAGAGGAGAAGGTCAGTGGGATCCGATGGGGAGAGGAGAATGTCAGTGGGATCCGATGGGGAGAGGGGAAGGTCAGTCGGATCAGATGGAGAGAGGGGAAGGACAGTGGGATCCGATGGGGAGAGGGGAAGGTCAGTGGGATCCGATGGGGAGAGAAGAATGTCAGTGGGATCCGTTGGGGAGAGGGGAAGGTCAGTGGGATCCATGAGGAGAGAGGGGAAGGTCAGTGGGATCCGATGGGAAGAGGGGAAGGTCAGTGGGATCCACTTGGGAGAGGGGAAGGTCAGGGGATCCGATGGGGAGAGGGGAAGGACAGTGGGATCCGATGGGCGAGGGGAAGGTCAGTGGGATCCGATGGGGAGAGGAGAAGGTCAGTGGGATCCGATGGGGAGAGGAGATGGTCAGTGGGATCCGACGGGGAGAGGGGATGGTCATTGGGATCCGATGGGGAGAGGGGAAGTTCAGTCGGATCCGATGGGGAGAGGAGAAGGTCAGTGGGATCCGATGGGGAGTGGAGAAGGTCAGTGGGATCCGATGGGGAGTGGAGAAGGTCAGTGGGATCCGATGGGGCGAGAGGAAGGACAGTGGGATCCGATGGAGAGAGGAGAAGGTCAGTGGGATCCGTTGGGGACAGGGGAAGGTCAGTGGGATCCGCTGGGGAGAGGGGAAGTCCGTGGAATTCCGATGGGGAGAGGGGGAAGGTCAGTGGGATCCGCTGGGGAGAGGAGAAGGTCAGTGGGATCCGCTGGGGAGAGGGGAAGTCCGTGGAATCCGATGGGGAGAGGGGAAGGTCAGTGTGATCCGATGGGGAGAGGAGAAGGTCAATGGGATCCGATGGGGAGAGGGAGAATGTCAGTGGGATCCGATGGGGCGAGAGGAAGGACAGTGGGATCCGATGTGGAGAGGGGAATGTCAGTGGGATCAGATGCGGTGAAGGGAAGTTCAGTGGGAACCGCTGGGCAGAGGGGAAGTTCCGTGGAATCCGTTGGGGAGAGGAGAATGTCAGTAGGATCCGATGGGGAGAGGAGAAGGTCAGTGGGATCCGATGGGGAGATGGGAAGGTCAGTGAGATCCGATGTGCAGAGTGCAAGGTCAGTGGGATCCGATGGGGAGATGTGAAGGTCAGTGGGATCCGATGGGAGAGGGGAAGGTCAGTGGGATCCGATGGGGAGAGGGAAGGTCAGTGGGATCCGATGGGGAGAGGAGAAGGTCAGTGGGACCCGATGGGGAGAGTTGAAGGACAGTGGGATCCGATGGAGAGAGGGAAGTTCAGTGGGAACCGATGGGGAGAGGAGAATGTCAGTGGGATCCGATGGGGAGAGGAGTAGGTCAGTGGATCCGATGGGGAGAGAGGAAGGTCAGTGGGATCCGATGGGGAGAGGAGAAGGTCAGTGGGATCCGATGGGGAGAGAAGAATGTCAGTAGGATCCGATGGGGAGAGGAGAAGGTCAGTGGGATCCGATGTGGAGAGGGGAAGGTCAGTGAGATCCGATGGGGAGAGGGGAAGGTCAGTGGGATCCGATGGGGAGAGAGGAAAGTCAGTGGGATCCGCTGGGGAGAGGGAAGTTCCGGGAATCCGTTGGGGAGAGGAGAATGTCAATGGGATCCGATGGGGAGAGGAGAAGGTCAGTGGGATCCGATGGGGAAAGGGGAAGGTCAGTGGGATCCGATGGGGAGAGGAGAATGTCAGTGGGATCCGATGGGGAGAGGGGAAGGTCAGTCGGATCAGATGGAGAGAGGGGAAGGACAGTGGGATCCGATGGGGAGAGGGGAAGGTCAGTGGGATCCGATGGGAGAGAGTGGAAGGTAAGTGGGATCCGATGGGGAGAGAGGAAGGACAGTGGGATCCGATGGGGAGAGGGGAAGGTCAGTGGGACCGGATGGGGAGAGGAGAAGGTCAGTGGGATCTAATGGGGAGGGGAAGGTCTGCGGGATACACTAGGGGAGAAGGGATGCTCAGTGGGATCCGATGTGGAGATGGGAAGGTCAGTGGGACCGGATGGGGAGAGGAGAAGGTCAGTGGGATCCAATGGGGAGGGGAAGGTCTGTGGATACACTAGGGGAGAAGGGATGCTCAGTGGGATCCGATGGGGAGGTGAAGGTCAGTGGGATCCGATGGGGAGAGGGGAAGGTCAGTGGGATCCGATGGGGAGAGGAGAAGGTCAAGTGGGATCCGATGGGGAGAGTTGAAGGTCAGTGGGATCCGATGGAGAGAGGGGAAGTTCAGTGGGATCCAATGGGGAGAGGAGAATGTCAGTGGGATCCGATGGGGAGAGGAGAAGGTCAGTGGATCCGATGGGGAGAGGGGAAGGTCACTGGGATCCGATGGAGAGAGGAGAAGGTCAGTGGGATCCGATGGGGAGTGGAGAATGTCAGTGGGATCCGATGGGGAGAGGAGAAGGTCAGTGGGATCCGATGGGGAGAGAGGAAGGTCAGTGGGATCCGATGGGGAGAGGAGAAGGTCAGTGGGATCCGATGGGGAGAGGAGAATGTCAGTAGGATCCGATGGGGAGAGGAGAAGGTCAGTGGGATCCGATGTGGAGAGGGGAAGGTCAGTGAGATCCGATGGGAGAGAGGAAAGTCAGTGGGATCCGCTGGGGAGAGGGGAAGTTCCGTGGAATCCGTTGGGGAGAGGGGAAGGTCAGTGGGATCCGATGGGGAGAGGAGAATGTCAGTGGGATCCGATGGTGAGAGGGGAAGGTCAGTCGGATCAGATGGAGAGAGGGGAAGGTCAGTGGTATCCGATGGGGAGAGGAGAAGGTCAGTGGGATCCGATGGGGAGAGGAGAATGTCAGTGGGATCCGATGGGGAGAGGGGAAGGTCAGTCGGATCAGATGGGTAGAGGGGAAAGTCAGTGGGATCCGATGGGAGAGGAGAAGGTCAGTGGGATCCGATGGGGAGAGGAGAAGGTCAGTGGGATCCGATGGGGAGAGGAGAATGTCAGTGGGATCCGATGGGGAGAGGGGAAGGTCAGTCGGATCAGATGGAGAGAGGGGAAGGACAGTGGGATCCGATGGGGAGAGGGGAAGGTCAGTGGGATCCGATGGGGAGAGAAGAATGTCAGTGGGATCCGTTGGGGAGAGGGGAAGGTCAGTGGGATCCATGAGGAGAGAGGGGAAGGTCAGTGGGATCCGATGGGAAGAGGGGAAGGTCAGTGGGATCCACTTGGGAGAGGGGAAGGTCAGTGGGATCCGATGGGGAGAGGGGAAGGACAGTGGGATCCGATGGGCGAGGGGAAGGTCAGTGGGATCCGATGGGGAGAGGAGAAGGTCAGTGGGATCCGATGGGGAGAGGAGATGGTCAGTGGGATCCGACGGGGAGAGGAGAAGGTCAGTAGGATCCGATGGGGAGAGAGGAAGGTCAGTGAGATCCAATGGGGAGCGGAGAAGGTCTATGGGAACCGATTGGGTGAGGAGAAGTTCAGTCGGAACCGATGGGGATAGGAGAATGTCATTGGGATCCGATGGGTAGAGAAGTTCAGTGGGATCCGCTGGGGAGAGGGGAAGTTCCGTGGAATCCGATGGGGAGAGGAGAATGTCAGTGGGATCCGATGGGGAGAGAAGAATGTCAGTGGGATCCGTTGGGGAGAGGAGAATGTCAGTAGGATCCGATGGGGAGTGGAGAAGGTCAGTGGATCCGATGGGGAGAAGGGAAGGTCAGTGGGATCCGATGGGGAGAGAAGAATGTCAGTGGGATCCGTTGGGGAGAGGAGAATGTCAGTAGGATCCGATGGGGAGTGGAGAAGGTCAGTGGGATCCGATGGGGAGAGGGGGTCAGTGGGATCCGATGGGGAGAGGAGAAGGTCAATGGGATCCGATGGGGAGAGGAGAAGGTCAGTGGGATCAGATGCGGTGAAGGGAAGTTCCGTGGAATCCGATGGGGAGAGGAGAATGTCAGTAGGATCCGATGGGGAGTGGAGAAGGTCAGTGGGATCCGATGGGGAGAGGGAGTCAGTGGGATCCGATGGGGAGAGGAGAAGGTCAATGGGATCCGATGGGGAGAGGAGAAGGTCATTGGGATCCGATGGGGAGAGGAGAAGGTCAGTGGGATCCGCTGGGGAGAGGGAATTTCACTCGGATCCGATGGGGAGAGGAGAAGGTCAGTGGGATCCGATGGGGAGTGGAGAAGGTCAGTGGGACCGGATGGGGGAGAGGAGAAGGTCAGTGGGATCCAATGGGGAGGGGAAGGTCTGTGGGATACACTAGGGGAGAAGGGATGCTCAGTGGGATCCGATGGGGAGAGGTGAAGGTCAGTGGGATCCGATGGGGAGAGGGGAAGGTCAGTGGGATCCGATGGGGAGAGGAGAAGGTCAGTGGGATCCGATGGGGAGAGTTGAAGGTCAGTGGGATCCGATGGAGAGAGGGGAAGTTCAGTGGGATCCAATGGGGAGAGGAGAATGTCAGTGGGATCCGATGGGGAGAGGAGAAGGTCAGTGGGATCCGATGGGGAGAGGGGAAGGTCACTGGGATCCGATGGAGAGAGGAGAAGGTCAGTGGGATCCGATGGGGAGTGGAGAATGTCAGTGGGATCCGATGGGGAGAGGAGAAGGTCAGTGGGATCCGATGGGAGAGAGGAAGGTCAGTGGGATCCGATGGGGAGAGGAGAAGGTCAGTGGGATCCGATGGGGAGAGGAGAATGTCAGTAGGATCCGATGGGGAGAGGAGAAGGTCAGTGGGATCCGATGTGGAGAGGGGAAGGTCAGTGAGATCCGATGGGGAGAGAGGAAAGTCAGTGGGATCCGCTGGGGAGAGGGGAAGTTCCGTGGAATCCGTTGGGGAGAGGGGAAGGTCAGTGGGATCCCGCAATGGGGAGAGGAGAATGTCAGTGGGATCCGATGGGGAGAGGGGAAGGTCAGTCGGATCAGATGGAGAGAGGGGAAGGTCAGTGGTATCCGATGGGGAGAGGAGAAGGTCAGTGGGATCCGATGGGGAGAGGAGAATGTCAGTGGGATCCGATGGGGAGAGGGGAAGGTCAGTCGGATCAGATGGGTAGAGGGGAAAGTCAGTGGGATCCGATGGGGAGAGGAGAAGGTCAGTGGGATCCGATGGGGAGAGGAGAAGGTCAGTGGGATCCGATGGGGAGAGGAGAATGTCAGTGGGATCCGATGGGGAGAGGGGAAGGTCAGTCGGATCAGATGGAGAGAGGGGAAGGACAGTGGGATCCGATGGGGAGAGGGGAAGGTCAGTGGGATCCGATGGGGAGAGAAGAATGTCAGTGGGATCCGTTGGGGAGAGGGGAAGGTCAGTGGGATCCATGAGGAGAGAGGGGAAGGTCAGTGGGATCCGATGGGAAGAGGGGAAGGTCAGTGGGATCCACTTGGGAGAGGGGAAGGTCAGTGGGATCCGATGGGGAGAGGGGAAGGACAGTGGGATCCGATGGGCGAGGGGAAGGTCAGTGGGATCCGATGGGGAGAGGAGAAGGTCAGTGGGATCCGATGGGGAGAGGAGATGGTCAGTGGGATCCGACGGGGAGAGGAGAAGGTCAAGTAGGATCCGATGGGGAAGAAAAGAGGAAGGTCAGTGAGATCCAATGGGGAGCGGAGAAGGTCTATGGGAACCGATTGGGTGAGGAGAAGTTCAGTCGGAACCGATGGGGATAGGAGAATGTCATTGGGATCCGATGGGTAGAGAAGTTCAGTGGGATCCGCTGGGGAGAGGGGAAGTTCCGTGGAATCCGATGGGGAGAGGAGAATGTCAGTGGGATCCGATGGGGAGAGAAGAATGTCAGTGGGATCCGTTGGGGAGAGGAGAATGTCAGTAGGATCCGATGGGGAGTGGAGAAGGTCAGTGGGATCCGATGGGGAGAAGGGAAGGTCAGTGGGATCCGATGGGGAGAGAAGAATGTCAGTGGGATCCGTTGGGGAGAGGAGAATGTCAGTAGGATCCGATGGGGAGTGGAGAAGGTCAGTGGGATCCGATGGGGAGAGGGGGTCAGTGGGATCCGATGGGGAGAGGAGAAGGTCAATGGGATCCGATGGGGAGAGGAGAAGGTCAGTGGGATCAGATGCGGTGAAGGGAAGTTACGTGGAATCCGATGGGGGAGAGGAGAATGTCAGTAGGATCCGATGGGGAGTGGAGAAGGTCAGTGGGATCCGATGGGGAGAGGGAGTCAGTGGGATCCGATGGGGAGAGGAGAAGGTCAATGGGATCCGATGGGGAGAGGAGAAGGTCATTGGGATCGATGGGGAGAGGAGAAGGTCAGTGGGATCCGCTGGGGAGAGGGGAATTTCACTCGGATCCGATGGGGAGAGGAGAAGGTCAGTGGGATCCGATGGGGAGTGGAGAAGGTCAGTGGGATCCGATGGGGAGTGGAGAAGGTCAGTGGGATCCGATGGGGCGAGAGGAAGGACAGTGGGATCCGATGGGGAGAGGAGAAGGTCAGTGGGATCCGCTGGGGAGAGGGGAAGTCCGTGGAATCCGATGGGGAGAGAGGAAGGTCAGTGGGATCCGTTGGGGAGAGGGGAAGGTCAGTGGGATCCGCTGGGGAGAGGGGAAGTCCGTGGAATCCGATGGGGAGAGAGGAAGGTCAGTGGGATCCGATGGAGAGAGGGGAGGTCCGTGGAATCCGATGGGGAGAGGGGAAGGTCAGTGGGATCCGATGGGGAGAGGGGAAGTCCGTGGAATCCGATGGGGAGAGGGTAATGTCAGTGGGATCCGATGGGGAGAGGGGAAGTCCGTGGAATCCGATGGGGAGAGGGGAAGGTCAGTGGGATCCGCTGGGAGAGGGGAAGTCCGTGGAATCCGATGGGGAGAGGGGAAGGTCAGTGTGATCCGATGGGGAGAGGAGAAGGTCAATGGGATCGGATGGGGAGAGGAGAATGTCAGTGGGATCCGATGGGGAGAGGAGAATGTCAGTGGGATCCGATGGGGTGAGAGGAAGGACAGTGGGATCCGATGTGGAGAGGGGAAGGTCAGTGGGATCAGATGCGGTGAAGGGAAGTTCAGTGGGAACCGCTGGGGAGAGGGGAAGTTCCGTGGAATCCGTTGGGGAGAGGAGAATGTCAGTAGGATCCGATGGGGAGAGGAGAAGGTCAGTGGGATGCGATGGGGAGATGGGAAGGTCAGTGAGATCCGATGTGCAGAGTGCAAGGTCAGTGGGATCCGATGGGAGATGTGAAGGTCAGTGGGATCCGATGGGGAGAGGGGAAGGTCAGTGGGATCCGATGGGAGAGGGGAAGGTCAGTGGGATCCGATCGGGAGAGGAAGAAGGTCAGTGGGATCCGATGGGGAGAGTTGAAGGTCAGTGGGATCCGATGGAGAGAGGGGAAGTTCAGTGGAAACGGTGGGGAGAGGAGAATGTCAGTGGGATCCGATGGGGAGAGGAGAAGGTCAGTGGGATCCGATGGGAGAGAGGAAGGTCAGTGGGATCCGATGGGGAGAGGAGAAGGTCAGTGGGATCCGATGGGGAGAGGAGAATGTCAGTAGGATCCGATGGGGAGAGGAGAAGGTCAGTGGGATCCGATGTGGAGAGGGGAAGGTCAGTGAGATCCGATGGGGAGAGGGGAAGGTCAGTGGGATCCGCTGGGGAGAGGGGAATTTCACTCGGATCCGATGGGGAGAGGAGAAGGTCAGTGGGATCCGAGAGGGAGTGGAGAAGGTCAGTGGGATCCGATGGGGAGTGGAGAAGGTCAGTGGGATCCGATGGGGCGAGAGGAAGGACAGTGGGATCCGATGGGGAGAGGAGAAGGTCAGTGGGATCCGCTGGGGAGAGGGGAAGTCCGTGGAATCCGATGGGAGAGAGGAAGGTCAGTGGGATCCGTTGGGGAGAGGGGAAGGTCAGTGGGATCCGCTGGGGAGAGGGGAAGTCCGTGGAATCCGATGGGGAGAGAGGAAGGTCAGTGGGATCCGATGGAGAGAGGGGAGGTCCGTGGAATCCGATGGGGAGAGGGGAAGGTCAGTGGGATCCGATGGGGAGAGGGGAAGTCCGTGGAATCCGATGGGGAGAGGGTAATGTCAGTGGGATCCGATGGGGAGAGGGGAAGTCCGTGGAATCCGATGGGGAGAGGGGAAGGTCAGTGGGATCCGCTGGGGAGAGGGGAAGTCCGTGGAATCCGATGGGGAGAGGGGAAGGTCAGTGTGATCCGATGGGGAGAGGAGAAGGTCAATGGGATCGGATGGGGAGAGGAGAATGTCAGTGGGATCCGATGGGGAGAGGAGAATGTCAGTGGGATCCGATGGGGTGAGAGGAAGGACAGTGGGATCCGATGTGGAGAGGGGAAGGTCAGTGGGATCAGATGCGGTGAAGGGAAGTTCAGTGGGAACCGCTGGGGAGAGGGGAAGTTCCGTGGAATCCGTTGGGGAGAGGAGAATGTCAGTAGGATCCGATGGGGAGAGGAGAAGGTCAGTGGGATGCGATGGGGAGATGGGAAGGTCAGTGAGATCCGATGTGCAGAGTGCAAGGTCAGTGGGATCCGATGGGGAGATGTGAAGGTCAGTGGGATCCGATGGGGAGAGGGGAAGGTCAGTGGGATCCGATGGGGAGAGGGGAAGGTCAGTGGGATCCGATCGGGAGAGGAGAAGGTCAGTGGGATCCGATGGGGAGAGTTGAAGGTCAGTGGGATCCGATGGAGAGAGGGGAAGTTCAGTGGGAAACGGTGGGGAGAGGAGAATGTCAGTGGGATCCGATGGGGAGAGGAGAAGGTCAGTGGGATCCGATGGGGAGAGAGGAAGGTCAGTGGGATCCGATGGGGAGAGGAGAAGGTCAGTGGGATCCGATGGGGAGAGGAGAATGTCAGTAGGATCCGATGGGGAGAGGAGAAGGTCAGTGGGATCCGATGTGGAGAGGGGAAGGTCAGTGAGATCCGATGGGGAGAGGGGAAGGTCAGTGGGATCCGATGGGGAGAGAGGAAAGTCAGTGGGATCCGCTGGGGAGAGGGGAAGTTCCGTGGAATCCGTTGGGGAGAGGAGAATGTCAGTGGGATCCGATGGGGAGAGGAGAAGGTCAGTGGGATCCGATGGGGAGAGGGGAAGGTCAGTGGGATCCGATGGGGAGAGGAGAATGTCAGTGGGATCCGATGGGGAGAGGGGAAGGTCAGTCGGATCAGATGGGGAGAGGAGAATGTCAGTGGGATCCGATGGGGAGAGGGGAAGGTCAGTCGGATCAGATGGAGAGAGGGGAAGGACAGTGGGATCCGATGGGGAGAGGGGAAGGTCAGTGGGATCCGATGGGGAGAGAAGAATGTCAGTGGGATCCGTTGGGGAGAGGGGAAGGTCAGTGGGATCCATGAGGAGAGAGGGGAAGGTCAGTGGGATCCGATGGGGAGAGAGGAAGGACAGTGGGATCCGATGGGGAGAGGGGAAGGTCAGTGGGACCGGATGGGGAGAGGAGAAGGTCAGTGGGATCTAATGGGGAGGGGAAGGTCTGCGGGATACACTAGGGGAGAAGGGATGCTCAGTGGGATCCGATGTGGAGATGGGAGGGTCAGTGGGACCGGATGGGGAGAGGAGAAGGTCAGTGGGATCCAATGGGGAGGGGAAGGTCTGTGGGATACACTAGGGGAGAAGGGATGCTCAGTGGGATCCGATGGGGAGAGGTGAAGGTCAGTGGGATCCGATGGGGAGTGGGAAAAGTCAGTGGGATCCGATGGGGAGAGGAGAAGGTCAGTGGGATCCGATGGGGAGAGTTGAAGGTCAGTGGGATCCGATGGAGTGAGGGGAAGTTCAGTGGGATCCGATGGGGAGAGGAGAATGTCAGTGGGATCCGATGGGGAGAGGAGAATGTCAGTGGGATCCGATGGGGAGAGAGGAAGGACAGTGGGATCCGATGGGGAGAGGGGAAGGTCAGTGGGACCGGATGGGGAGAGGAGAAGGTCAGTGGGATCTAATGGGGAGGGGAAGGTCTGCGGGATACACTAGGGGAGAAGAGATGCTCAGTGGGATCCGATGTGGAGATGGGAAGGTCAGTGGGACCGGATGGGGAGAGGAGAAGGTCAGTGGGATCCAATGGGGAGGGGAAGGTCTCTGGGATACACTAGGGGAGAAGGGATGCTCAGTGGGATCCGATGGGGAGAGGTGAAGGTCAGTGGGATCCGATGGGGAGAGGGGAAGGTCAGTGGGATCCGATGGGGAGAGGAGAAGGTCAGTGGGATCCGATGGGGAGAGGGGAATGTCAGTCGGATCAGATGGAGAGAGGGGAAGGTCAGTGGTATCCGATGGGGAGAGGAGAAGGTCAGTGGGATCCGATGGGGAGAGGAGAATGTCAGTGGGATCCGATGGGGAGAGGGGAAGGTCAGTCGGATCAGATGGGGAGAGGGGAAGGACAGTGGGATCCGATGGGAAGAGGGGAAGGTCACTGGGATCCACTTGGGAGAGGGGAAGGTCAGTGGGATCCGATGGGGAGAGGGGAAGGTCAGTGCGATCCGATGGGGAGAGGGGAAGGTCTGTGGGAACCGATGTGGAGAGGGGAAGGTCAGTGAGATCCGATGGGGAGAGGGGAAGGTCTGTGGGATCCGATGGGGAGAGAGGAAAGTCAGTGGGATCCGCTGGGGAGAGGGGAAGTTCCGTGGAATCCGTTGGGGAGAGGAGAATGTCAGTGGGATCCGATGGGGAGAGGAGAAGGTCAGTGGGATCCGATGGGGAGAGGGGAAGGTCAGTGGGATCCGATGGGGAGAGGAGAATGTCAGTGGGATCCGATGGGGAGAGGGGAAGGTCAGTCGGATCAGATGGAGAGAGTGGATGGACAGTGGGATCCGATGGGGAGAGGGGAAGGTCAGTGGGATCCGATGGGGAGAGAAGAATGTCAGTGGGATCCGATGGGGAGAGAGGAAAGTCAGTGGGATCCGCTGGGGAGAGGGGAAGTTCCGTGGAATCCGTTGGGGAGAGGAGAATGTCAGTGGGATCCGATGGGGAGAGGAGAAGGTCAGTGGGATCCGATGGGGAGAGGGGAAGGTCAGTGGGATCCGATGGGGAGAGGAGAATGTCAGTGGGATCCGATGGGGAGAGGGGAAGGTCAGTCGGATCAGATGGAGAGAGTGGATGGACAGTGGGATCCGATGGGGAGAGGGGAAGGTCAGTGGGATCCGATGGGGAGAGAAGAATGTCAGTGGGATCCGTTGGGGAGAGGGGAAGGTCAGTGGGATCCGATGGGGAGAGAGGAAGGACAGTGGGATCCGATGGGGAGAGGGGAAGGTCAGTGGGACCGGATGGGGAGAGGAGAAGGTCAGTGGGATCTAATGGGGAGGGGAATGTCTGCGGGATACACTAGGGGAGAAGGGATGCTCAGTGGGATCCGATGTGGAGATGGGAAGGTCAGTGGGACCGGATGGGGAGAGGAGAAGGTCAGTGGGATCCAATGGGGAGGGGAATGTCTGTGGGATACACGAGGGGAGAAGGGATGCTCAGTGGGATCCGATGGGGAGAGGTGAAGGTCAGTGAGATCCGATGGGGAGAGGGGAAGGTCAGTGGGATCCGATGGGGAGAGAGGAAAGTCAGTGGGATCCGCTGGGGAGAGGGGAAGTTCCGTGGAATCCGTTGGGGAGAGGAGAATGTCAGTGGGATCCGATGGGGAGAGGAGAAGGTCAGTGGGATCCGATGGGGAGAGGGGAAGGTCAGTGGGATCCGATGGGGAGAGGAGAATGTCAGTGGGATCCGATGGGGAGAGGGGAAGGTCAGTCGGATCAGATGGGGAGAGGAGAATGTCAGTGGGATCCGATGGGGAGAGGGGAAGGTCAGTCGGATCAGATGGAGAGAGGGGAAGGACAGTGGGATCCGATGGGGAGAGGGGCAGGTCAGTGGGATCCGATGGGGAGAGAAGAATGTCAGTGGGATCCGTTGGGGAGAGGGGAAGGTCAGTGGGATCCATGAGGAGAGAGGGGAAGGTCAGTGGGATCCGATGGGGAGAGAGGAAGGACAGTGGGATCCGATGGGGAGAGGGGAAGGTCAGTGGGACCGGATGGGGAGAGGAGAAGGTCAGTGGGATCTAATGGGGAGGGGAAGGTCTGCGGGATACACTAGGGGAGAAGGGATGCTCAGTGGGATCCGATGTGGAGATGGGAAGGTCAGTGGGACCGGATGGGGAGAGGAGAAGGTCAGTGGGATCCAATGGGGAGGGGAAGGTCTGTGGGATACACTAGGGGAGAAGGGATGCTCAGTGGGATCCGATGGGGAGAGGTGAAGGTCAGTGGGATCCGATGGGGAGTGGGAAAAGTCAGTGGGATCCGATGGGGAGAGGAGAAGGTCAGTGGGATCCGATGGGGAGAGTTGAAGGTCAGTGGGATCCGATGGAGAGAGGGGAAGTTCAGTGGGATCCGATGGGGAGAGGAGAATGTCAGTGGGATCCGATGGGGAGAGGAGAATGTCAGTGGGATCCGATGGGGAGAGAGGAAGGACAGTGGGATCCGATGGGGAGAGGGGAAGGTCAGTGGGACCGGATGGGGAGAGGAGAAGGTCAGTGGGATCTAATGGGGAGGGGAAGGTCTGCGGGATACACTAGGGGAGAAGAGATGCTCAGTGGGATCCGATGTGGAGATGGGAAGGTCAGTGGGACCGGATGGGGAGAGGAGAAGGTCAGTGGGATCCAATGGGGAGGGGAAGGTCTCTGGGATACACTAGGGGAGAAGGGATGCTCAGTGGGATCCGATGGGGAAAGGTGAAGGTCAGTGGGATCCGATGGGGAGAGGGGAAGGTCAGTGGGATCCGATGGGGAGAGGAGAAGGTCAGTGGGATCCGATGGGGAGAGGGGAATGTCAGTCGGATCAGATGGAGAGAGGGGAAGGTCAGTGGTATCCGATGGGGAGAGGAGAAGGTCAGTGGGATCCGATGGGGAGAGGAGAATGTCAGTGGGATCCGATGGGGAGAGGGGAAGGTCAGTCGGATCAGATGGGGAGAGGGGAAGGACAGTTGGATCCGATGGGGAGAGGGGAAGGTCAGTGGGATCCGATGGGGAGAGAAGAATGTCAGTGGCATCCGTTGGGGAGAGGGGAAGGTCAGTGGGATCCATGAGGAGAGAGGGGAAGGTCAGTGGGATCCGATGGGAAGAGGGGAAGGTCAGTGGGATCCACTTGGGAGAGGGGAAGGTCAGTGGGATCCGATGGGGAGAGGGGAAGGTCAGTGCGATCCGATGGGGAGAGGGGAAGGTCTGTGGGAACCGATGTGGAGAGGGGAAGGTCAGTGAGATCCGATGGGGAGAGGGGAAGGTCTGTGGGATCCGATGGGGAGAGAGGAAAGTCAGTGGGATCCGCTGGGGAGAGGGGAAGTTCCGTGGAATCCGTTGGGGAGAGGAGAATGTCAGTGGGATCCGATGGGGAGAGGAGAAGGTCAGTGGGATCCGATGGGGAGAGGGGAAGGTCAGTGGGATCCGATGGGGAGAGGAGAATGTCAGTGGGATCCGATGGGGAGAGGGGAAGGTCAGTCGGATCAGATGGAGAGAGTGGATGGACAGTGGGATCCGATGGGGAGAGGGGAAGGTCAGTGGGATCCGATGGGGAGAGAAGAATGTCAGTGGGATCCGATGGGGAGAGAGGAAAGTCAGTGGGATCCGCTGGGGAGAGGGGAAGTTCCGTGGAATCCGTTGGGGAGAGGAGAATGTCAGTGGGATCCGATGGGGAGAGGAGAAGGTCAGTGGGATCCGATGGGGAGAGGGGAAGGTCAGTGGGATCCGATGGGGAGAGGAGAATGTCAGTGGGATCCGATGGGGAGAGGGGAAGGTCAGTCGGATCAGATGGAGAGAGTGGATGGACAGTGGGATCCGATGGGGAGAGGGGAAGGTCAGTGGGATCCGATGGGGAGAGAAGAATGTCAGTGGGATCCGTTGGGGAGAGGGGAAGGTCAGTGGGATCCGATGGGGAGAGAGGAAGGACAGTGGGATCCGATGGGGAGAGGGGAAGGTCAGTGGGACCGGATGGGGAGAGGAGAAGGTCAGTGGGATCTAATGGGGAGGGGAATGTCTGCGGGATACACTAGGGGAGAAGGGATGCTCAGTGGGATCCGATGTGGAGATGGGAAGGTCAGTGGGACCGGATGGGGAGAGGAGAAGGTCAGTGGGATCCAATGGGGAGGGGAAGGTCTGTGGGATACACTAGGGGAGAAGGGATGCTCAGTGGGATCCGATGGGGAGAGGTGAAGGTCAGTGGGATCCGATGGGGAGAGGGGAAAGTCAGTGGGATCCGATGGGGAGAGGAGAAGGTCAGTGGGATCCGATGGGGAGAGTTGAAGGTCAGTGGGATCCGATGGAGAGAGGGGAAGTTCAGTGGGATCCGATGGGGAGAGGAGAATGTCAGTGGGATCCGATGGGGAGAGGAGAAGGTCAGTGGGATCCGATGGGGAGAGAGGAAGGACAGTGGGATCCGATGGGGAGAGGGGAAGGTCAGTGGGACCGGATGGGGAGAGGAGAAGGTCAGTGGGATCTAATGGGGAGGGGAAGGTCTGCGGGATACACTAGGGGAGAAGGGATGCTCAGTGGGATCCGATGTGGAGATGGGAAGGTCAGTGGGACCGGATGGGGAGAGGAGAAGGTCAGTGGGATCCGATGGGGAGGGGAAGGTCTCTGGGATACACTAGGGGAGAAGGGATGCTCAGTGGGATCCGATGGGGAGAGGTGAAGGTCAGTGGGATCCGATGGGGAGAGGGGAAGGTCAGTGGGATCCGATGGGGAAAGGAGAAGGTCAGTGGGATCCGATGGGGAGAGGGGAAGGTCAGTCGGATCAGATGGAGAGAGGGGAAGGTCAGTGGTATCCGATGGGGAGAGGAGAAGGTCAGTGGGATCCGATGGGGAGAGGAGAATGTCAGTGGGATCCGATGGGGAGAGGGGAAGGTCAGTCGGATCAGATGGGGAGAGGGGAAGGTCAGTGGGATCCGATGGGGAGAGGAGAAGGTCAGTGGGATACGATGGGGAGAGGAGAAGGTCAGTGGGATCCGTTGGGGAGAGGAGAATGTCAGTGGGATCCGATGGGGAGAGGGGAAGGTCAGTCGGATCAGATGGAGAGAGGGGAAGGACAGTGGGATCCGATGGGGAGAGGGGAAGGTCAGTGGGATCCGATGGGGAGAGAAGAATGTCAGTGGGATCCGTTGGGGAGAGGGGAAGGTCAGTGGGATCCATGAGGAGAGAGGGGAAGGTCAGTGGGATCCGATGGGGAGAGGGGATGTTCAGTGGGATCCACTAGGGAGAGGGGAAGGTCAGTGGGATCCGATGGGGAGAGGGGAAGGTCAGTGCGATCCGATGGGGAGAGGGGAAGGTCTGTGGGAACCGATTGGGAGAGGAGAAGGTAAGTGGGAGCCGATGGGGATAGGAGAATGTCATTGGGATCCGATGGGGAGAGGAGAAGGTCAGTGGGATCCGAAGTGGAGAGGGGAAGGTCAGTGGGATCCGATGGGGAGAGGGGAAGGACAGTGGGATCCGATGGGCGAGGGGAAGGTCAGTGGGATCCGATGGGGAGAGGAGAAGGTCAGTGGGATCCGATGGGGAGAGGAGAAGGTCAGTGGGATCCGATGGGGAGAGGAGAAGGTCAGTAGGATCCGATGGGGAGAGAGGAAGGTCAGTGAGATCCAATGGGGAGCGGAGAAGGTCTATGGGAACCGATTAGGTGAGGAGAAGTTCAGTCGGAACCGATGGGGATAGGAGAATGTCATTGGGATCCGATGGGTAGAGAAGTTCAGTGGGATCCGCTGGGGAGAGGGGAAGTTCCGTGGAATCCGATGGGGAGAGGAGAATGTCAGTAGGATCCGATGGGGAGTGGAGAAGGTCAGTGGGATCCGATGGGGAGAGGGGGTCAGTGGGATCCGATGGGGAGAGGAGAAGGTCATTGGGATCCGATGGGGAGAGGGGATGGTCATTGGGATCCGATGGGGAGAGGGGAAGTTCACTCGGATCCGATGGGGAGAGGAGAAGGTCAGTGGGATCCGATGGGGAGTGGAGAAGGTCAGTGGGATCCGATGGGGAGAGGAGAAGGTCAGTGGGATCCGATGGGGAGAGGAGAATGTCAGTGGGATCCGATGGGGAGAGGGGAAGGTCAGTCGGATCAGATGGAGAGAGGGGAAGGACAGTGGGATCCGATGGGGAGAGGGGAAGGTCAGTGGGATCCGATGGGGAGAGAAGAATGTCAGTGGGATCCGTTGGGGAGAGGGGAAGGTCAGTGGGATCCATGAGGAGAGAGGGGAAGGTCAGTGGGATCCGATGAGGTGAGGGGAAGTTCAGTGGGATCCGATGGGGAGAGGGGAAGGTCAGTGCGATCCGATGGGGAGAGGGGAAGGTCTGTGGGAACCGATTGGGAGAGGAGAAGGTCAGTGGGAGCCGATGGGGATAGGAGAATGTCATTGGGATCCGATGGGGAGAGGAGAAGGTCAGTGGGATCCGAAGTGGAGAGGGGAAGGTCAGTGGGATCCGATGGGGAGAGGGGAAGGACAGTGGGATCCGATGTGCGAGGGGAAGGTCAGTGGGATCCGATGGGGAGAGGAGAAGGTCAGTGGGATCCGATGGGGAGAGGAGAAGGTCAGTAGGATCCGATGGGGAGAGAGGAAGGTCAGTGAGATCCAATGGGGAGCGGAGAAGGTCTATGGGAACCGATTGGGTGAGGAGAAGTTCAGTCGGAACCGATGGGGATAGGAGAATGTCATTGGGATCCGATGGGTAGAGAAGTTCAGTGGGATCCGCTGGGGAGAGGGGAAGTTCCGTGGAATCCGATGGGGAGAGGAGAATGTCAGTAGGATCCGATGGGGAGTGGAGAAGGTCAGTGGGATCCGATGGGGAGAGGAGAAGGTCATTGGGATCCGATGGGGAGAGGGGATGGTCATTGGGATCCGATGGGGAGAGGGGAAGTTCACTCGGATCCGATGGGGAGAGGAGAAGGTCAGTGGGATCCGATGGGGAGTGGAGAAGGTCAGTGGGATCCGATGGGGAGTGGAGAAGGTCAGTGGGATCCGATGGGGCGAGAGGAAGGACAGTGGGATCCGATGGGGAGAAGAGAAGGTCAGTGGGATCCGTTGGGGAGAGGGGAAGGTCAGTGGGATCCGCTGGGGAGAGGGGAAGTCCGTGGAATCCGATGGGGAGAGAGGAAGGTCAGTGGGATCCGATGGGGAGAGGGGAAGTCCGTGGAATCCGATGGGGAGAGGGGAAGGTCAGTGGGATCCGATGGGGAGAGGGGAAGTCCGTGGAATCCGATGGGGAGAGGGGAAGGTCAGTGGGATCCGATGGGGAGAGGGGAAGTCCGTGGAATCCGATGGGGAGAGGGGAAGGTCAGTGGGATCCGCTGGGGAGAGGGGAAGTCCGTGGAATCCGATGGGGAGAGGGGAAGGTCAGTGTGATCCGATGGGGAGAGGAGAAGGTCAATGGGATCCGATGGGGAGAGGAGAATGTCAGTGGGTTCCGATGGGGCGAGAGGAGAAGGTCAGTGGGATCCGATGGGGAGAGGGGAAGGTCAGTGGGATCCGATGGGGAGAGGGGAAGGTCAGTGGGATCCGATGGGGAGAGGAGAAGGTCAGTGGGATCCGATGGGGAGAGTTGAAGGTCAGTGGGATCCGATGGAGAGAGGGGAAGTTCAGTGGGAAACGGTGGGGAGAGGAGAATGTCAGTGGGATCCGATGGGGAGAGGAGAAGGTCAGTGGGATCCGATGGGGAGAGAGGAAGGTCAGTGGGATCCGATGGGGAGAGGAGAAGGTCAGTGGGATCCGATGGGGAGAGGAGAATGTCAGTGGGATCCGATGGGGAGAGGGGAAGGTCAGTCGGATCAGATGGGGAGAGGGGAAGGTCAGTGGGATCCGATGGGGAGAGGAGAAGGTCAGTGGGATACGATGGGGAGAGGAGAAGGTCAGTGGGATCCGTTGGGGAGAGGAGAATGTCAGTGGGATCCGATGGGGAGAGGGGAAGGTCAGTCGGATCAGATGGAGAGAGGGGAAGGACAGTGGGATCCGATGGGGAGAGGGGAAGGTCAGTGGGATCCGATGGGGAGAGAAGAATGTCAGTGGGATCCGTTGGGGAGAGGGGAAGGTCAGTGGGATCCATGAGGAGAGAGGGGAAGGTCAGTGGGATCCGATGGGGAGAGGGGATGTTCAGTGGGATCCACTAGGGAGAGGGGAAGGTCAGTGGGATCCGATGGGGAGAGGGGAAGGTCAGTGCGATCCGATGGGGAGAGGGGAAGGTCTGTGGGAACCGATTGGGAGAGGAGAAGGTAAGTGGGAGCCGATGGGGATAGCCGATGGGGATAGGAGAATGTCATTGGGATCCGATAGGGAGAGGAGAAGGTCAGTGGGATCCGAAGTGGAGAGGGGAAGGTCAGTGGGATCCGATGGGGAGAGGGGAAGGACAGTGGGATCCGATGGGCGAGGGGAAGGTCAGTGGGATCCGATGGGGAGAGGAGAAGGTCAGTGGGATCCGATGGGGAGAGGAGAAGGTCAGTGGGATCCGATGGGGAGAGGAGAAGGTCAGTAGGATCCGATGGGGAGAGAGGAAGGTCAGTGAGATCCAATGGGGAGCGGAGAAGGTCTATGGGAACCGATTGGGTGAGGAGAAGTTCAGTCGGAACCGATGGGGATAGGAGAATGTCATTGGGATCCGATGGGTAGAGAAGTTCAGTGGGATCCGCTGGGGAGAGGGGAAGTTCCGTGGAATCCGATGGGGAGAGGAGAATGTCAGTAGGATCCGATGGGGAGTGGAGAAGGTCAGTGGGATCCGATGGGGAGAGGGGGTCAGTGGGATCCGATGGGGAGAGGAGAAGGTCATTGGGATCCGATGGGGAGAGGGGATGGTCATTGGGATCCGATGGGGAGAGGGGAAGTTCACTCGGATCCGATGGGGAGAGGAGAAGGTCAGTGGGATCCGATGGGAGTGGAGAAGGTCAGTGGGATCCGATGGGGAGAGGAGAAGGTCAGTGGGATCCGATGGGGAGAGGAGAATGTCAGTGGGATCCGATGGGGAGAGGGGAAGGTCAGTCGGATCAGATGGAGAGAGGGGAAGGACAGTGGGATCCGATGGGGAGAGGGAAGGTCAGTGGGATCCGATGGGGAGAGAAGAATGTCAGTGGGATCCGTTGGGGAGAGGGGAAGGTCAGTGGGATCCATGAGGAGAGAGGGGAAGGTCAGTGGGATCCGATGAGGAGAGGGGAAGTTCAGTGGGATCCGATGGGGAGAGGGGAAGGTCAGTGCGATCCGATGGGGAGAGGGGAAGGTCTGTGGGAACCGATTGGGAGAGGAGAAGGTCAGTGGGAGCCGATGGGGATAGGAGAATGTCATTGGGATCCGATGGGGAGAGGAGAAGGTCAGTGGGATCCGAAGTGGAGAGGGGAAGGTCAGTGGGATCCGATGGGGAGAGGGGAAGGACAGTGGGATCCGATGTGCGAGGGGAAGGTCAGTGGGATCCGATGGGAGAGGAGAAGGTCAGTGGGATCCGATGGGGAGAGGAGAAGGTCAGTAGGATCCGATGGGGAGAGAGGAAGGTCAGTGAGATCCAATGGGGAGCGGAGAAGGTCTATGGGAACCGATTGGGTGAGGAGAAGTTCAGTCGGAACCGATGGGGATAGGAGAATGTCATTGGGATCCGATGGGTAGAAAAGTTCAGTGGGATCCGCTGGGGAGAGGGGAAGTTCCGTGGAATCCGATGGGGAGAGGAGAATGTCAGTAGGATCCGATGGGGAGTGGAGAAGGTCAGTGGGATCCGATGGGGAGAGGAGAAGGTCATTGGGATCCGATGGGGAGAGGGGATGGTCATTGGGATCCGATGGGGAGAGGGGAAGTTCACTCGGATCCGATGGGGAGAGGAGAAGGTCAGTGGGATCCGATGGGGAGTGGAGAAGGTCAGTGGGATCCGATGGGGAGTGGAGAAGGTCAGTGGGATCCGATGGGCGAGAGGAAGGACAGTGGGATCCGATGGGGAGAGGAGAAGGTCAGTGGGATCCGTTGGGGAGAGGGGAAGGTCAGT
The DNA here is from genome assembly GCF_030144855.1 of Hypanus sabinus. Lineage (NCBI taxonomy): Eukaryota > Metazoa > Chordata > Chondrichthyes > Myliobatiformes > Dasyatidae > Hypanus > Hypanus sabinus. Next base: position 5,094,977 of record NC_082731.1, on the reverse strand, counting down.
GGGATCCGCTGGGGAGAGGGGAAGTCCGTGGAATCCGATGGGGAGAGAGGAAGGTCAGTGGGATCCGATGGGGAGAGGGGAAGTCCGTGGAATCCGATGGGGAGAGGGGAAGGTCAGTGGGATCCGATGGGGAGAGGGGAAGTCCGTGGAATCCGATGGGGAGAGGGGAAGGTCAGTGGGATCCGATGGGGAGAGGGGAAGTCCGTGGAATCCGATGGGGAGAGGGGAAGGTCAGTGGATCCGCTGGGGAGAGGGGAAGTCCGTGGAATCCGATGGGGAGAGGGGAAGGTCAGTGTGATCCGATGGGGAGAGGAGAAGGTCAATGGGATCCGATGGGGAGAGGAGAATGTCAGTGGGTTCCGATGGGGCGAGAGGAGAAGGTCAGTGGGATCCGATGGGGAGAGGGGAAGGTCAGTGGGATCCGATGGGGAGAGGGGAAGGTCAGTGGGATCCGATGGGGAGAGGAGAAGGTCAGTGGGATCCGATGGGGAGAGTTGAAGGTCAGTGGGATCCGATGGAGAGAGGGGAAGTTCAGTGGAAACGGTGGGGAGAGGAGAATGTCAGTGGGATCCGATGGGGAGAGGAGAAGGTCAGTGGGATCCGATGGGGAGAGAGGAAGGTCAGTGGGATCCGATGGGAGAGGAGAAGGTCAGTGGGATCCGATGGGGAGAGGAGAATGTCAGTAGGATCCGATGGGGAGAGGAGAAGGTCAGTGGGATCCGATGTGGAGAGTGGAAGGTCAGTGAGATCCGATGGGGAGAGGGGAAGTTCAGTGGGATCCGATGGGGAGAGAGGAAAGTCAGTGGGATCCGCTGGGGAGAGGGGAAGTTCCGTGGAATCCGTTGGGGAGAGGAGAATGTCAGTGGGATCCGATGGGAGAGGAGAAGGTCAGTGGGATCCGATGGGGAGAGGGGAAGGTCAGTGGGATCCGATGGGGAGAGGAGAATGTCAGTGGGATCCGATGGGGAGAGAGGAAGGTCAGTGAGATCCAATGGGGAGCGGAGAAGGTCTATGGGAACCGATTAGGTGAGGAGAAGTTCAGTCGGAACCGATGGGGATAGGAGAATGTCATTGGGATCCGATGGGTAGAGAAGTTCAGTGGGATCCGCTGGGGAGAGGGGAAGTTCCGTGGAATCCGATGGGGAGAGGAGAATGTCAGTAGGATCCGATGGGGAGTGGAGAAGGTCAGTGGGATCCGATGGGGAGAGGGGGTCAGTGGGATCCGATGGGGAGAGGAGAAGGTCATTGGGATCCGATGGGGAGAGGGGATGGTCATTGGGATCCGATGGGGAGAGGGGAAGTTCACTCGGATCCGATGGGGAGAGGAGAAGGTCAGTGGGATCCGATGGGGAGTGGAGAAGGTCAGTGGGATCCGATGGGGAGAGGAGAAGGTCAGTGGGATCCGATGGGGAGAGGAGAATGTCAGTGGGATCCGATGGGAGAGGGGAAGGTCAGTCGGATCAGATGGAGAGAGGGGAAGGACAGTGGGATCCGATGGGGAGAGGGGAAGGTCAGTGGGATCCGATGGGGAGAGAAGAATGTCAGTGGGATCCGTTGGGGAGAGGGAAGGTCAGTGGGATCCATGAGGAGAGAGGGGAAGGTCAGTGGGATCCGATGAGGAGAGGGGAAGTTCAGTGGGATCCGATGGGGAGAGGGGAAGGTCAGTGCGATCCGATGGGGAGAGGGGAAGGTCTGTGGGAACCGATTGGGAGAGGAGAAGGTCAGTGGGAGCCGATGGGGATAGGAGAATGTCATTGGGATCCGATGGGGAGAGGAGAAGGTCAGTGGGATCCGAAGTGGAGAGGGGAAGGTCAGTGGGATCCGATGGGGAGAGGGGAAGGACAGTGGGATCCGATGTGCGAGGGGAAGGTCAGTGGGATCCGATGGGGAGAGGAGAAGGTCAGTGGGATCCGATGGGAGAGGAGAAGGTCAGTAGGATCCGATGGGAGAGAGGAAGGTCAGTGGGATCCGATGGGGAGAGGGGAAGGTCAGTGGGATCCGATGGGGAGAGGGGAAGTCCGTGGAATCCGATGGGGAGAGGGGAAGGTCAGTGGGATCCGCTGGGGAGAGGGGAAGTCCGTGGAATCCGATGGGGAGAGGGGAAGGTCAGTGTGATCCGATGGGGAGAGGAGAAGGTCAATGGGATCCGATGGGGAGAGGAGAATGTCAGTGGGTTCCGATGGGGCGAGAGGAGAAGGTCAGTGGGATCCGATGGGGAGAGGGGAAGGTCAGTGGGATCCGATGGGAGAGGGGAAGGTCAGTGGGATCCGATGGGGAGAGGAGAAGGTCAGTGGGATCCGATGGGGAGAGTTGAAGGTCAGTGGGATCCGATGGAGAGAGGGGAAGTTCAGTGGGAAACGGTGGGGAGAGGAGAATGTCAGTGGGATCCGATGGGGAGAGGAGAAGGTCAGTGGGATCCGATGGGGAGAGAGGAAGGTCAGTGGGATCCGATGGGGAGAGGAGAAGGTCAGTGGGATCCGATGGGGAGAGGAGAATGTCAGTGGGATCCGATGGGGAGAGGGGAAGGTCAGTCGGATCAGATGGGGAGAGGGGAAGGTCAGTGGGATCCGATGGGGAGAGGAGAAGGTCAGTGGGATACGATGGGAGAGGAGAAGGTCAGTGGGATCCGTTGGGGAGAGGAGAATGTCAGTGGGATCCGATGGGGAGAGGGGAAGGTCAGTCGGATCAGATGGAGAGAGGGGAAGGACAGTGGGATCCGATGGGGAGAGGGGAAGGTCAGTGGGATCCGATGGGGAGAGAAGAATGTCAGTGGGATCCGTTGGGGAGAGGGGAAGGTCAGTGGGATCCATGAGGAGAGAGGGGAAGGTCAGTGGGATCCGATGGGGAGAGGGGATGTTCAGTGGGATCCACTAGGGAGAGGGGAAGGTCAGTGGGATCCGATGGGGAGAGGGGAAGGTCAGTGCGATCCGATGGGGAGAGGGGAAGGTCTGTGGGAACCGATTGGGAGAGGAGAAGGTAAGTGGGAGCCGATGGGGATAGGAGAATGTCATTGGGATCCGATGGGGAGAGGAGAAGGTCAGTGGGATCCGAAGTGGAGAGGGGAAGGTCAGTGGGATCCGATGGGGAGAGGGGAAGGACAGTGGGATCCGATGGGCGAGGGGAAGGTCAGTGGGATCCGATGGGGAGAGGAGAAGGTCAGTGGGATCCGATGGGGAGAGGAGAAGGTCAGTGGGATCCGATGGGGAGAGGAGAAGGTCAGTAGGATCCGATGGGGAGAGAGGAAGGTCAGTGAGATCCAATGGGGAGCGGAGAAGGTCTATGGGAACCGATTGGGTGAGGAGAAGTTCAGTCGGAACCGATGGGGATAGGAGAATGTCATTGGGATCCGATGGGTAGAGAAGTTCAGTGGGATCCGCTGGGGAGAGGGGAAGTTCCGTGGAATCCGATGGGGAGAGGAGAATGTCAGTAGGATCCGATGGGGAGTGGAGAAGGTCAGTGGGATCCGATGGGGAGAGGGGGTCAGTGGGATCCGATGGGGAGAGGAGAAGGTCATTGGGATCCGATGGGGAGAGGGGATGGTCATTGGGATCCGATGGGGAGAGGGGAAGTTCACTCGGATCCGATGGGGAGAGGAGATGGGATCCGATGGGGAGTGGAGAAGGTCAGTGGGATCCGATGGGGAGAGGAGAAGGTCAGTGGGATCCGATGGGGAGAGGAGAATGTCAGTGGGATCCGATGGGGAGAGGGGAAGGTCAGTCGGATCAGATGGAGAGAGGGGAAGGACAGTGGGATCCGATGGGGAGAGGGGAAGGTCAGTGGGATCCGATGGGGAGAGAAGAATGTCAGTGGGATCCGTTGGGGAGAGGGGAAGGTCAGTGGGATCCATGAGGAGAGAGGGGAAGGTCAGTGGGATCCGATGAGGAGAGGGGAAGTTCAGTGGGATCCGATGGGGAGAGGGGAAGGTCAGTGCGATCCGATGGGGAGAGGGGAAGGTCTGTGGGAACCGATTGGGAGAGGAGAAGGTCAGTGGGAGCCGATGGGGATAGGAGAATGTCATTGGGATCCGATGGGGAGAGGAGAAGGTCAGTGGGATCCGAAGTGGAGAGGGGAAGGTCAGTGGGATCCGATGGGGAGAGGGGAAGGACAGTGGGATCCGATGTGCGAGGGGAAGGTCAGTGGGATCCGATGGGGAGAGGAGAAGGTCAGTGGATCCGATGGGGAGAGGAGAAGGTCAGTAGGATCCGATGGGGAGAGAGGAAGGTCAGTGAGATCCAATGGGGAGCGGAGAAGGTCTATGGGAACCGATTGGGTGAGGAGAAGTTCAGTCGGAACCGATGGGGATAGGAGAATGTCATTGGGATCCGATGGGTAGAGAAGTTCAGTGGGATCCGCTGGGGAGAGGGGAAGTTCCGTGGAATCCGATGGGGAGAGGAGAATGTCAGTAGGATCCGATGGGGAGTGGAGAAGGTCAGTGGGATCCGATGGGGAGAGGAGAAGGTCATTGGGATCCGATGGGGAGAGGGGATGGTCATTGGGATCCGATGGGGAGAGGGGAAGTTCACTCGGATCCGATGGGGAGAGGAGAAGGTCAGTGGGATCCGATGGGGAGTGGAGAAGGTCAGTGGGATCCGATGGGGAGTGGAGAAGGTCAGTGGGATCCGATGGGGCGAGAGGAAGGACAGTGGGATCCGATGGGGAGAGGAGAAGGTCAGTGGGATCCGTTGGGGAGAGGGGAAGGTCAGTGGGATCCGCTGGGGAGAGGGGAAGTCCGTGGAATCCGATGGGGAGAGAGGAAGGTCAGTGGGATCCGATGGGGAGAGGGGAAGTCCGTGGAATCCGATGGGGAGAGGGGAAGGTCAGTGGATCCGATGGGGAGAGGGGAAGTCCGTGGAATCCGATGGGGAGAGGGGAAGGTCAGTGGGATCCGATGGGGAGAGGGAAGTCCGTGGAATCCGATGGGGAGAGGGGAAGGTCAGTGGGATCCGCTGGGGAGAGGGGAAGTCCGTGGAATCCGATGGGGAGAGGGGAAGGTCAGTGTGATCCGATGGGGAGAGGAGAAGGTCAATGGGATCCGATGGGGAGAGGAGAATGTCAGTGGGTTCCGATGGGGCGAGAGGAGAAGGTCAGTGGGATCCGATGGGGAGAGGGGAAGGTCAGTGGGATCCGATGGGGAGAGGGGAAGGTCAGTGGGATCCGATGGGGAGAGGAGAAGGTCAGTGGGATCCGATGGGGAGAGTTGAAGGTCAGTGGGATCCGATGGAGAGAGGGGAAGTTCAGTGGGAAACGGTGGGGAGAGGAGAATGTCAGTGGGATCCGATGGGGAGAGGAGAAGGTCAGTGGGATCCGATGGGGAGAGAGGAAGGTCAGTGGGATCCGATGGGGAGAGGAGAAGGTCAGTGGGATCCGATGGGGAGAGGAGAATGTCAGTAGGATCCGATGGGGAGAGGAGAAGGTCAGTGGGATCCGATGTGGAGAGTGGAAGGTCAGTGAGATCCGATGGGGAGAGGGGAAGGTCAGTGGGATCCGATGGGGAGAGAGGAAAGTCAGTGGGATCCGCTGGGGAGAGGGGAAGTTCCGTGGAATCCGTTGGGGAGAGGAGAATGTCAGTGGGATCCGATGGGGAGAGGAGAAGGTCAGTGGGATCCGATGGGGAGAGGGGAAGGTCAGTGGGATCCGATGGGGAGAGGAGAATGTCAGTGGGATCCGATGGGGAGAGGGGAAGGTCAGTCGGATCAGATGGAGAGAGGGGAAGGACAGTGGGATCCGATGGGGAGAGGGGAAGGTCAGTGGGATCCGATGGGGAGAGAAGAATGTCAGTGGGATCCGTTGGGGAGAGGGGAAGGTCAGTGGGATCCATGAGGAGAGAGGGGAAGGTCAGTGGGATCCGATGGGGAGAGAGAAGGACAGTGGGATCCGATGGGGAGAGGGGACGGTCAGTGGGACAGGATGGGGAGAGGAGAAGGTCAGTGGGATCTAATGGGGAGGGGAAGGTCTGCGGGATACACTAGGGGAGAAGGGATGCTCAGTGGGATCCGATGTGGAGATGGGAAGGTCAGTGGGACCGGATGGGGAGAGGAGAAGGTCAGTGGGATCCAATGGGGAGGGGAAGGTCTGTGGGATACACTAGGGGAGAAGGGATGCTCAGTGGGATCCGATGGGGAGAGGTGAAGGTCAGTGGGATCCGATGGGGAGTGGGGAAAGTCAGTGGGATCCGATGGGGAGAGGAGAAGGTCAGTGGGATCCGATGGGGAGAGTTGAAGGTCAGTGGGATCCGATGGAGAGAGGGGAAGTTCAGTGGGATCCGATGGGGAGAGGAGAATGTCAGTGGGATCCGATGGGGAGAGGAGAAGGTCAGTGGGATCCGATGGGGAGAGAGGAAGGACAGTGGGATCCGATGGGGAGAGGGGAAGGTCAGTGGGACCGGATGGGGAGAGGAGAAGGTCAGTGGGATCTAATGGGGAGGGGAAGGTCTGCGGGATACACTAGGGGAGAAGGGATGCTCAGTGGGATCCGATGTGGAGATGGGAAGGTCAGTGGGACCGGATGGGGAGAGGAGAAGGTCAGTGGGATCCAATGGGGAGGGGAAGGTCTCTGGGATACACTAGGGGAGAAGGGATGCTCAGTGGGATCCGATGGGGAGAGGTGAAGGTCAGTGGGATCCGATGGGGAGAGGGGAAGGTCAGTGGGATCCGATGGGGAGAGGAGAAGGTCAGTGGGATCCGATGGGGAGAGGAGAAGGTCAGTGGGATCCGTTGGGGAGAGGGGAAGGTCAGTGGGATCCATGAGGAGAGAGGGGAAGGTCAGTGGGATCCGATGAGGAGAGGGGAAGTTCAGTGGGATCCGATGGGGAGAGGGGAAGGTCAGTGCGATCCGATGGGGAGAGGGGAAGGTCTGTGGGAACCGATTGGGAGAGGAGAAGGTCAGTGGGAGCCGATGGGGATAGGAGAATGTCATTGGGATCCGATGGGGAGAGGAGAAGGTCAGTGGGATCCGAAGTGGAGAGGGGAAGGTCAGTGGGATCCGATGGGGAGAGGGGAAGGACAGTGGGATCCGATGTGCGAGGGGAAGGTCAGTGGGATCCGATGGGGAGAGGAGAAGGTCAGTGGGATCCGATGGGGAGAGGAGAAGGTCAGTAGGATCCGATGGGGAGAGAGGAAGGTCAGTGAGATCCAATGGGGAGCGGAGAAGGTCTATGGGAACCGATTGGGTGAGGAGAAGTTCAGTCGGAACCGATGGGGATAGGAGAATGTCATTGGGATCCGATGGGTAGAGAAGTTCAGTGGGATCCGCTGGGGAGAGGGGAAGTTCCGTGGAATCCGATGGGGAGAGGAGAATGTCAGTAGGATCCGATGGGGAGTGGAGAAGGTCAGTGGGATCCGATGGGGAGAGGAGAAGGTCATTGGGATCCGATGGGGAGAGGGGATGGTCATTGGGATCCGATGGGGAGAGGGGAAGTTCACTCGGATCCGATGGGGAGAGGAGAAGGTCAGTGGGATCCGATGGGGAGTGGAGAAGGTCAGTGGGATCCGATGGGGAGTGGAGAAGGTCAGTGGGATCCGATGGGGCGAGAGGAAGGACAGTGGGATCCGATGGGGAGAGGAGAAGGTCAGTGGGATCCGTTGGGGAGAGGGGAAGGTCAGTGGGATCCGCTGGGGAGAGGGGAAGTCCGTGGAATCCGATGGGGAGAGAGGAAGGTCAGTGGGATCCGATGGGGAGAGGGGAAGTCCGTGGAATCCGATGGGGAGAGGGGAAGGTCAGTGGGATCCGATGGGGAGAGGGGAAGTCCGTGGAATCCGATGGGGAGAGGGGAAGGTCAGTGGGATCCGATGGGGAGAGGGGAAGTCCGTGGAATCCGATGGGGAGAGGGGAAGGTCAGTGGATCCGCTGGGGAGAGGGGAAGTCCGTGGAATCCGATGGGGAGAGGGGAAGGTCAGTGTGATCCGATGGGGAGAGGAGAAGGTCAATGGGATCCGATGGGGAGAGGAGAATGTCAGTGGGTTCCGATGGGGCGAGAGGAGAAGGTCAGTGGGATCCGATGGGGAGAGGGGAAGGTCAGTGGGATCCGATGGGGAGAGGGGAAGGTCAGTGGGATCCGATGGGGAGAGGAGAAGGTCAGTGGGATCCGATGGGGAGAGTTGAAGGTCAGTGGGATCCGATGGAGAGAGGGGAAGTTCAGTGGGAAACGGTGGGGAGAGGAGAATGTCAGTGGGATCCGATGGGGAGAGGAGAAGGTCAGTGGGATCCGATGGGGAGAGAGGAAGGTCAGTGGGATCCGATGGGGAGAGGAGAAGGTCAGTGGGATCCGATGGGGAGAGGAGAATGTCAGTAGGATCCGATGGGGAGAGGAGAAGGTCAGTGGGATCCGATGTGGAGAGTGGAAGGTCAGTGAGATCCGATGGGGAGAGGGGAAGGTCAGTGGGATCCGATGGGGAGAGAGGAAAGTCAGTGGGATCCGCTGGGGAGAGGGGAAGTTCCGTGGAATCCGTTGGGGAGAGGAGAATGTCAGTGGGATCCGATGGGGAGAGGAGAAGGTCAGTGGGATCCGATGGGGAGAGGGGAAGGTCAGTGGGATCCGATGGGGAGAGGAGAATGTCAGTGGGATCCGATGGGGAGAGGGGAAGGTCAGTCGGATCAGATGGAGAGAGGGGAAGGACAGTGGGATCCGATGGGGAGAGGGGAAGGTCAGTGGGATCCGATGGGGAGAGAAGAATGTCAGTGGGATCCGTTGGGGAGAGGGGAAGGTCAGTGGGATCCATGAGGAGAGAGGGGAAGGTCAGTGGGATCCGATGGGGAGAGAGGAAGGACAGTGGGATCCGATGGGGAGAGGGGACGGTCAGTGGGACAGGATGGGGAGAGGAGAAGGTCAGTGGGATCTAATGGGGAGGGGAAGGTCTGCGGGATACACTAGGGGAGAAGGGATGCTCAGTGGGATCCGATGTGGAGATGGGAAGGTCAGTGGGACCGGATGGGGAGAGGAGAAGGTCAGTGGGATCCAATGGGGAGGGGAAGGTCTGTGGGATACACTAGGGGAGAAGGGATGCTCAGTGGGATCCGATGGGGAGAGGTGAAGGTCAGTGGGATCCGATGGGGAGTGGGGAAAGTCAGTGGGATCCGATGGGGAGAGGAGAAGGTCAGTGGGATCCGATGGGGAGAGTTGAAGGTCAGTGGGATCCGATGGAGAGAGGGGAAGTTCAGTGGGATCCGATGGGGAGAGGAGAATGTCAGTGGGATCCGATGGGGAGAGGAGAAGGTCAGTGGGATCCGATGGGGAGAGAGGAAGGACAGTGGGATCCGATGGGGAGAGGGGAAGGTCAGTGGGACCGGATGGGGAGAGGAGAAGGTCAGTGGGATCTAATGGGGAGGGGAAGGTCTGCGGGATACACTAGGGGAGAAGGGATGCTCAGTGGGATCCGATGTGGAGATGGGAAGGTCAGTGGGACCGGATGGGGAGAGGAGAAGGTCAGTGGGATCCAATGGGGAGGGGAAGGTCTCTGGGATACACTAGGGGAGAAGGGATGCTCAGTGGGATCCGATGGGGAGAGGTGAAGGTCAGTGGGATCCGATGGGGAGAGGGGAAGGTCAGTGGGATCCGATGGGGAGAGGAGAAGGTCAGTGGGATCCGATGGGGAGAGGGGAAGGTCAGTCGGATCAGATGGAGAGAGGGGAAGGTCAGTGGTATCCGATGGGGAGAGGAGAAGGTCAGTGGGATCCGATGGGGAGAGGAGAATGTCAGTGGGATCCGATGGGGAGAGGGGAAGGTCAGTCGGATCAGATGGGGAGAGGGGAAGGACAGTGGGATCCGATGGGGAGAGGGGAAGGTCAGTGGGATCCGATGGGGAGAGAAGAATGTCAGTGGGATCCGTTGGGGAGAGGGGAAGGTCAGTGGGATCCATGAGGAGAGAGGGGAAGGTCAGTGGGATCCGATGGGAAGAGGGGAAGGTCAGTGGGATCCACTTGGGAGAGGGGAAGGTCAGTGGGATCCGATGGGGAGAGGGGAAGGTCAGTGCGATCCGATGGGGAGAGGGGAAGGTCTGTGGGAACCGATGTGGAGAGGGGAAGGTCAGTGAGATCCGATGGGGAGAGGGGAAGGTCAGTGGGATCCGATGGGGAGAGAGGAAAGTCAGTGGGATCCGCTGGGGAGAGGGGAAGTTCCGTGGAATCCGTTGGGGAGAGGAGAATGTCAGTGGGATCCGATGGGGAGAGGAGAAGGTCAGTGGGATCCGATGGGGAGAGGGGAAGGTCAGTGGGATCCGATGGGGAGAGGAGAATGTCAGTGGGATCCGATGGGGAGAGGGGAAGGTCAGTCGGATCAGATGGAGAGAGTGGATGGACAGTGGGATCCGATGGGGAGAGGGGAAGGTCAGTGGATCCGATGGGGAGAGAAGAATGTCAGTGGGATCCGATGGGGAGAGAGGAAAGTCAGTGGGATCCGCTGGGGAGAGGGAAGTTCCCTGAATCCGTTGGGGAGAGGAGAATGTCAGTGGGATCCGATGGGAGAGGAGGAAGGTCAGTGGGATCCGATGGGGAGAGGGGAAGGTCAGTGGGATCCGATGGGGAGAGGAGAATGTCAGTGGGATCCGATGGGGAGAGGGGAAGGTCAGTCGGATCAGATGGAGAGAGTGGATGGACAGTGGGATCCGATGGGGAGAGGGGAAGGTCAGTGGATCCGATGGGGAGAGAAGAATGTCAGTGGGATCCGTTGGGGAGAGGGGAAGGTCAGTGGGATCCATGAGGAGAGAGGGGAAGGTCAGTGGGATCCGATGGGGAGAGAGGAAGGACAGTGGGATCCGATGGGGAGAGGGGAAGGTCAGTGGGACCGGATGGGGAGAGGAGAAGGTCAGTGGGATCTAATGGGGAGGGGAATGTCTGCGGGATACACTAGGGGAGAAGGGATGCTCAGTGGGATCCGATGTGGAGATGGGAAGGTCAGTGGGACCGGATGGGGAGAGGAGAAGGTCAGTGGGATCCAATGGGGAGGGGAAGGTCTGTGGGATACACTAGGGGAGAAGGGATGCTCAGTGGGATCCGATGGGGAGAGGTGAAGGTCAGTGGGATCCGATGGGGAGAGGGGAAAGTCAGTGGGATCCGATGGGGAGAGGAGAAGGTCAGTGGGATCCGATGGGGAGAGTTGAAGGTCAGTGGGATCCGATGGAGAGAGGGGAAGTTCAGTGGGATCCGATGGGGAGAGGAGAATGTCAGTGGGATCCGATGGAGAGAGGAGAAGGTCAGTGGGATCCGATGGGGAGAGAGGAAGGACAGTGGGATCCGATGGGGAGAGGGGAAGGTCAGTGGGACCGGATGGGGAGAGGAGAAGGTCAGTGGGATCTAATGGGGAGGGGAAGGTCTGCGGGATACACTAGGGGAGAAGGGATGCTCAGTGGGATCCGATGTGGAGATGGGAAGGTCAGTGGGACCGGATGGGGAGAGGAGAAGGTCAGTGGGATCCGATGGGGAGGGGAAGGTCTCTGGGATACACTAGGGGAGAAGGGATGCTCAGTGGGATCCGATGGGGAGAGGTGAAGGTCAGTGGGATCCGATGGGGAGAGGGGAAGGTCAGTGGGATCCGATGGGGAAAGGAGAAGGTCAGTGGGATCCGATGGGGAGAGGGGAAGGTCAGTCGGATCAGATGGAGAGAGGGGAAGGTCAGTGGTATCCGATGGGGAGAGGAGAAGGTCAGTGGGATCCGATGGGGAGAGGAGAATGTCAGTGGGATCCGATGGGGAGAGGGGAAGGTCAGTCGGATCAGATGGGGAGAGGGGAAGGTCAGTGGGATCCGATGGGGAGAGGAGAAGGTCAGTGGGATACGATGGGGAGAGGAGAAGGTCAGTGGGATCCGTTGGGGAGAGGAGAATGTCAGTGGATCCGATGGGGAGAGGGGAAGGTCAGTCGGATCAGATGGAGAGAGGGGAAGGACAGTGGATCCGATGGGGAGAGGGGAAGGTCAGTGGGATCCGATGGGGGAGAGAAGAATGTCAGTGGGATCCGTTGGGGAGAGGGGAAGGTCAGTGGGATCCATGAGGAGAGAGGGGGAAGGTCAGTGGGATCCGATGGGGAGAGGGGATGTTCAGTGGGATCCACTAGGGAGAGGGGAAGGTCAGTGGGATCCGATGGGGAGAGGGGAAGGTCAGTGCGATCCGATGGGGAGAGGGGAAGGTCTGTGGGAACCGATTGGGAGAGGAGAAGGTCAGTGGGAGCCGATGGGGATAGGAGAATGTCATTGGGATCCGATGGTTAGAGTAGAAGGTCAGTGGGATCCGAAGTGGAGAGGGGAAGGTCAGTGGGATCCGATGGGGAGAGGGGAAGGACAGTGGGATCCGATGGGCGAGGGGAAGGTCAGTGGGATCCGATGGGGAGAGGAGAAGGTCAGTGGGATCCGATGGGGAGAGGAGAAGGTCAGTGGGATCCGATGGGGAGAGGAGAAGGTCAGTAGGATCCGATGGGGAGAGAGGAAGGTCAGTGAGATCCAATGGGGAGCGGAGAAGGTCTATGGAACCGATTGGGTGAGGAGAAGTTCAGTCGGAACCGATGGGGATAGGAGAATGTCATTGGGATCCGATGGGTAGAGAAGTTCAGTGGGATCCGCTGGGGAGAGGGGAAGTTCCGTGGAATCCGATGGGGAGAGGAGAATGTCAGTAGGATCCGATGGGGAGTGGAGAAGGTCAGTGGGATCCGATGGGGAGAGGGGGTCAGTGGGATCCGATGGGGAGAGGAGAAGGTCATTGGGATCCGATGGGGAGAGGGGATGGTCATTGGGATCCGATGGGGAGAGGGGAAGTTCACTCGGATCCGATGGGGAGAGGAGAAGGTCAGTGGGATCCGATGGGGAGTGGAGAAGGTCAGTGGGATCCGATGGGGAGAGGAGAAGGTCAGTGGGATCCGATGGGGAGAGGAGAATGTCAGTGGGATCCGATGGGGTGAGGGGAAGGTCAGTCGGATCAGATGGAGAGAGGGGAAGGACAGTGGGATCCGATGGGGAGAGGGGAAGGTCAGTGGGATCCGATGGGGAGAGAAGAATGTCAGTGGGATCCGTTGGGGAGAGGGGAAGGTCAGTGGGATCCATGAGGAGAGAGGGGAAGGTCAGTGGGATCCGATGAGGAGAGGGGAAGTTCAGTGGGATCCGATGTGGAGAGGGGAAGGTCAGTGCGATCCGATGAGGAGAGGGGAAGGTCTGTGGGAACCGATTGGGAGAGGAGAAGGTCAGTGGGAGCCGATGGGGATAGGAGAATGTCATTGGGATCCGATGGGGAGAGGAGAAGGTCAGTGGGATCCGAAGTGGAGAGGGGAAGGTCAGTGGGATCCGATGGGGAGAGGGGAAGGACAGTGGGATCCGATGTGCGAGGGGAAGGTCAGTGGGATCCGATGGGGAGAGGAGAAGGTCAGTGGGATCCGATGGGGAGAGGAGAAGGTCAGTAGGATCCGATGGGGAGAGAGGAAGGTCAGTGAGATCCAATGGGGAGCGGAGAAGGTCTATGGGAACCGATTGGGTGAGGAGAAGTTCAGTCGGAACCGATGGGGATAGGAGAATGTCATTGGGATCCGATGGGTAGAGAAGTTCAGTGGGATCCGCTGGGGAGAGGGGAAGTTCCGTGGAATCCGATGGGGAGAGGAGAATGTCAGTAGGATCCGATGGGGAGTGGAGAAGGTCAGTGGGATCCGATGGGGAGAGGAGAAGGTCATTGGGATCCGATGGGGAGAGGGGATGGTCATTGGGATCCGATGGGGAGAGGGGAAGTTCACTCGGATCCGATGGGGAGAGGAGAAGGTCAGTGGGATCCGATGGGGAGTGGAGAAGGTCAGTGGGATCCGATGGGGAGTGGAGAAGGTCAGTGGGATCCGATGGGGCGAGAGGAAGGACAGTGGGATCCGATGGGGAGAGGAGAAGGTCAGTGGGATCCGTTGGGGAGAGGGGAAGGTCAGTGGGATCCGCTGGGGAGAGGGGAAGTCCGTGGAATCCGATGGGGAGAGAGGAAGGTCAGTGGGATCCGATGGGGAGAGGGGAAGTCCGTGGAATCCGATGGGGAGAGGGGAAGGTCAGTGGGATCCGATGGGGAGAGGGGAAGTCCGTGGAATCAGATGGGGAGAGGGGAAGGTCAGTGGGATCCGATGGGGAGAGGGGAAGTCCGTGGAATCCGATGGGGAGAGGGGAAGGTCAGTGGGATCCGCTGGGGAGAGGGGAAGTCCGTGGAATCCGATGGGGAGAGGGGAAGGTCAGTGTGATCCGATGGGGAGAGGAGAAGGTCAATGGGATCCGATGGGGAGAGGAGAATGTCAGTGGGTTCCGATGGGGCGAGAGGAGAAGGTCAGTGAGATCCGATGGGGAGAGGAGAATGTCAGTGGGATCCGATGGGGAGAGGGGAAGGTCAGTCGGATCAGATGGAGAGAGGGGAAGGACAGTGGGATCCGATGGGGAGAGGGGAAGGTCAGTGGGATCCGATGGGGAGAGAAGAATGTCAGTGGGATCCGTTGGGGAGAGGGGAAGGTCAGTGGGATCCATGAGGAGAGAGGGGAAGGTCAGTGGGATCCGATGAGGAGAGGGGAAGGTCAGTGGGATCCACTAGGGAGAGGGGAAGGTCAGTGGGATCCGATGGGGAGAGGGGAAGGTCAGTGCGATCCGATGGGGAGAGGGGAAGGTCTGTGGGAACCGATTGGGAGAGGAGAAGGTCAGTGGGAGCCGATGGGGATAGGAGAATGTCATTGGGATCCGATGGGGAGAGGAGAAGGTCAGTGGGATCCGAAGTGGAGAGGGGAAGGTCAGTGGGATCCGATGGGGAGAGGGGAAGGACAGTGGGATCCGATGTGCGAGGGGAAGGTCAGTGGGATCCGATGGGGAGAGGAGAAGGTCAGTGGGATCCGATGGGGAGAGGAGAAGGTCAGTAGGATCCGATGGGGAGAGAGGAAGTTCAGTGAGATCCAATTGGGGAGCGGAGAAGGTCTATGGGAACCGATTGGGTGAGGAGAATTTCAGTCGGAACCGATGGGGATAGGAGAATGTCATTGGGATCCGATGGGTAGGGAAGTTCAGTGGGATCCGCTGGGGAGAGGAGAATGTCAGTGGGATCCGATGGGGAGAGGAGAAGGTCAGTGGGATCCGATGGGGAGAGGAGAATGTCAGTGGGATCCGATGGGGAGAGGGGAAGGTCAGTCGGATCAGATGGAGAGAGGGGAAGGACAGTGGGATCCGATGGGGAGAGGGGAAGGTCAGTGGGATCCGATGGGGAGAGAAGAATGTCAGTGGGATCCGTTGGGGAGAGGGGAAGGTCAGTGGGATCTATGAGGAGAGAGGGGAAGTTCAGTGGGATCCAATGGGAGAGGGGAAGGTCAGTGGGATCCACTAGGGAGAGGGGAAGGTCAGTGGTATCCGATGGGGAGAGGGGAAGGTCAGTGCGATCCGATGGGGAGAGGGGAAGGTCTGTGGGAACCGATTGGGAGAGGAGAAGGTCAGTGGGATCCGATGGGGAGAGGGGGTCAGTGGGATCCGATGGGGAGAGGAGAAGGTCATTGGGATCCGATGGGGAGAGGGGATGGTCATTGGGATCCGATGGGGAGAGGGGAAGTTCACTCGGATCCGATGGGGAGAGGAGAAGGTCAGTGGGATCCGATGGGGAGTGGAGAAGGTCAGTGGGATCCGATGGGGAGAGGAGAAGGTCAGTGGGATCCGATGGGGAGAGGAGAATGTCAGTGGGATCCGATGGGGAGAGGGGAAGGTCAGTCGGATCAGATGGAGAGAGGGGAAGGACAGTGGGATCCGATGGGGAGAGGGGAAGGTCAGTGGGATCCGATGGGGAGAGAAGAATGTCAGTGGGATCCGTTGGGGAGAGGGGAAGGTCAGTGGTATCCATGAGGAGAGAGGGGAAGGTCAGTGGGATCCGATGAGGAGATGGGAAGGTCAGTGGGATCCGATGGGGAGAGGGGAAGGTCTGAGGGAACCGATGGGGAGAGGGGAAGGTCAGTGCGATCCGATGGGGAGAGGGGAAGGTCTGTGGGAACCGATTGGGAGAGGAGAAGGTCAGTGGGAGCCGATGGGGATAGGAGAATGTCATTGGGATCCGATGGGGAGAGGAGAAGGACAGAGGGATCCGATGTGCGAGGGGAAGGTCAGTGGGATCCGATGGGGAGAGGAGAAGGTCAGTGGGATCCGATGGGGAGAGGAGAAGGTCAGTAGGATCCGATGGGGAGAGAGGAAGGTCAGTGAGATCCAATGGGGAGCGGAGAAGGTCTATGGGAACCGATTGGGTGAGGAGAAGTTCAGTCGGAACCGATGGGGATAGGAGAATGTCATTGGGATCCGATGGGTAGAGAAGTTCGGTGGGATCCGCTGGGGAGAGGGGAAGTTCCGTGGAATCCGATGGGGAGAGGAGAATGTCAGTAGGATCCGATGGGGAGTGGAGAAGGTCAGTGGGATCCGATGGGGAGAGGGGGTCAGTGGGATCCGATGGGGAGAGGAGAAGGTCATTGGGATCCGATGGGGAGAGGGGATGGTCATTGGGATCCGATGGGGAGAGGGGAAGTTCACTCGGATCCGATGGGGAGAGGAGAAGGTCAGTGGGATCCGATGGGGAGTGGAGAAGGTCAGTGGGATCCGATGGGGAGTGGAGAGGGTCAGTGGGATCCGATGGGGCGAGAGGAAGGACAGTGGGATCCGATGGGGAGAGGAGAAGGTCAGTGGGATCCGTTGGGGAGAGGGGAAGGTCAGTGGGATCCGCTGGGGAGAGGGGAAGTCCGTGGAATCCGATGGGGAGAGAGGAAGGTCAGTGGGATCCGATGGGGAGAGGGGAAGTCCGTGGAATCCGATGGGGAGAGGGGAAGGTCAGTGGGATCCGATGGGGAGAGGAGAAGGTCAGTGGGATCCGATGGGGAGAGAAGGTCAGTGGGATCCGATGGGGAGAGGAGAAGGTCAGTAGGATCCGATGGGGAGAGAGGAAGGTCAGTGAGATCCAATGGGGAGCGGAGAAGGTCTATGGGAACCGATTGGGTGAGGAGAAGTTCAGTCGGAACCGATGGGTATAGGAGAATGTCATTGGGATCCGATGGGTAGAGAAGTTCAGTGGGATCCGCTGGGGAGAGGGGAAGTTCCGTGGAATCCGATGGGGAGAGGAGAATGTCAGTAGGATCCGATGGGGAGTGCAGAAGGTCAGTGGGATCCGATGGGGAGAGGGGGTCAGTGGGATCCGATGGGGAGAGGAGAAGGTCATTGGGATCCGATGGGGAGAGGGGATGGTCATTGGGATCCGATGGGGAGAGGGGAAGTTCACTCGGATCCGATGGGGAGAGGAGAAGGTCAGTGGGATGCGATGGGGAGTGGAGAAGGTCAGTGGGATCCGATGGGGAGAGGAGAAGGTCAGTGGGATCCGATGGGGAGAGGAGAATGTCAGTGGGATCCGATGGGGAGAGGGGAAGTTCAGTCGGATCAGATGGAGAGAGGGGAAGGACAGTGGGATCCGATGGGGAGAGGGGAAGGTCAGTGGGATCCGATGGGGAGAGAAGAATGTCAGTGGGATCCGTTGGGGAGAGGGGAAGGTCAGTGTGATCCGATGGGGTGAGGAGAAGGTCAATGGGATCCGATGGGGAGAGGAGAATGTCAGTGGGTTCCGATGGGGCGAGAGGAAGGACAGTGGGATCCGATGGGGAGAGGAGAAGGTCAGTGGGTTCCGATGGGGAGAGGAGAAGGTCAGTGGGATCCGATGGGGAGAGGAGAATGTCAGTGGGATCCGATGGGGAGAGGGGAAGGTCAGTCGGATCAGATGGAGAGAGGGGAAGGACAGTGGGATCCGATGGGGAGAGAAGAATGTCAGTGGGATCCGTTGGGGAGAGGGGAAGGTCAGTGGGATCCATGAGGAGAGAGGGGAAGGTCAGTGGGATCCGATGAGGAGAGGGGAAGGTCAGTGGGATCCACTAGGGAGAGAGGAAGGTCAGTGGGATCCGATGGGGAGAGGGGAAGGTCAGTGCGATCCGATGGGGAGAGGGGAAGGTCTGAGGGAACCGATTGGGAGAGGAGAAGGTCAGTGGGAGCCGATGGGGATAGGAGAATGTCATTGGGATCCGATGGGGAGAGGAGGTCAGTGGGATCCGAAGTGGAGAGGGGAAGGTCAGTGGGATCCGATGGGGAGAGGGGAAGGACAGTGGGATCCGATGTGCGAGGGGAAGGTCAGTGGGATCCGATGGGGAGAGGAGAAGGTCAGTGGGATCCGATGGGGAGAGGAGAAGGTCAGTAGGATCCGATGGGGAGAGAGGAAGGTCAGTGAGATCCAATGGGGAGCGGAGAAGGTCTATGGGAACCGATTGGGTGAGGAGAAGTTCAGTCGGAACCGATGGGGATAGGAGAATGTCATTGGGATCCGATGGGTAGAGAAGTTCAGTGGGATCCGCTGGGGAGAGGGGAAGTTCCGTGGAATCCGATGGGGAGAGGAGAATGTCAGTAGGATCCGATGGGGAGTGGAGAAGGTCAGTGGGATCCGATGGGGAGAGGGGGTCAGTGGGATCCGATGGGGAGAGGAGAAGGTCATTGGGATCCGATGGGGAGAGGGGATGGTCATTGGGATCCGATGGGGAGAGGGGAAGTTCACTCGGATCCGATGGGGAGAGGAGAAGGTCAGTGGGATCCGATGGGGAGTGGAGAAGGTCAGTGGGATCCGATGGGGCGAGAGGAAGGACAGTGGGATCCGATGGGGAGAGGAGAAGGTCAGTGGGATCCGTTGGGGAGAGGGGAAGGTCAGTGGGATCCGCTGGGGAGAGGGGAAGTCCGTGGAATCCGATGGGTAGAGAGGAAAGTCAGTGGGATCCGATGGGGAGAGGGGAAGTCCGTGGAATCCGATGGGGAGAGGGGAAGGTCAGTGGGATCCGATGGGGAGAGGGGAAGTCCGTGGAATCCGATGGGGAGAGGGGAAGGTCAGTGGGATCCGATGGGGAGAGGGGAAGTCCGTGGAATCCGATGGGGAGAGGGGAAGGTCAGTGGGATCCGCTGGGGAGAGGGGAAGTCCGTGGGATCCATGAGGAGAGAGGGGAAGGTCAGTGGGATCCGATGGGGAGAGAGGAAGGACAGTGGGATCCGATGGGGAGAGGGGAAGGTCAGTGGGACCGGATGGGGAGAGGAGAAGGTCAGTGGGATCTAATGGGGAGGGTAAGGTCTGTGGGATACACCAGGGGAGAAGGGATGCTCAGTGGGATCCGATGTGGAGATGGGAAGGTCAGTGGGACCGGATGGGGAGAGGAGAAGGTCAGTGGGATCCAATGGGGAGGGGAAGGTCTGTGGGATACACTAGGGGAGAAGGGATGCTCAGTGGGATCCGATGTGGAGATGGGAAGGTCAGTGGGATCCGATGACGAGAGGGGAAGTTCAGTAGAATCCGATGGGGAGAGGGGAAGGTCAGTGGAATCCGATGGGGATAGGGGAAGGTCAGTGGGATCCGATGGGGATAGGGGAAGGTCAGTGGGATCCGATGGGGAGAGGGGAAGGTCAGTTGGATCCGATGGGGAGAGGTGAAGGTCAGTGGAATCCGATGGGGAGAGGGGAATGTCAGTGGGACCGGATGGGGAGAGGAGAAGGTCAGTGGGATCCGATGTGCAGAGGGGAAGGTCAGTGGGATCAGATGCGGAGAAGGGAAGGTCAGCGGAAACTGATGGGAAGAGGAGGTCAGTGGGATCCGATGGGGAGAGGGGAAGGTCAGTGGGATCCATGAGGAGAGAGGGGAAGGTCAGTGGAAACCGATGGAGAGAGGGGAAGGTCACAGAGTTCCAATGGGGAGAGGGGATGGTCAGTGGGATCCGATGTGGAGAGTGGAAGGTCAGTGAGATCCGATGGGGAAAGGGGAAGGTCTGTGGGATCCGATGCGGAGAGGGAAATGTCAGTGTTATCCGATGGGGAGAGGGGAAGATCAGTGCGAACCGATGGGGAGAGGAGTAGGTCGGTGGGATCCGATGGGGAGAGGGGAAGGACAGTGGGATCCAATACCGGAGAGAGGAAGGTCAGTGGGAACCAATAGCGGAGAGAGGAAGTTCAGTGGGATCTGATGTGGAGAGTGGAAGCGCAGTGGGATCTGATGGGGAGAGAGGAAGGACAGTGGGATCCAATGGGGAAAGGGGAAGTTCAGTGCGATGCGATGGGGAGAAGGGAAGGTCAGTGAGATCCGATTGGGAGAGGGGAAGTTCAGTGGGATCTGATGTGTAGAGTGGAAGCTCAGTGGGATCCGATGGGGAGAGAGGAAGGTCAGTGGGAACCGATGGGGAGAGGGAAAGGTCAGTGGGATCCGATTGTGAGAGAGGAAGGTCAGTGGGATCCGATGGGGAGAGTGGAAGGTCAGTGGGATCCGATGGGGAGAGAGGAAGGTCAGTGGGATCCGATGGGGAGAGAGGAAGGTCAGTGTGATCCGATGGGGAGAGAGGAAGGTCAGATGGATCCGATGGTGAGAGGGGAAGGTCAGTGGGATCCGATGGGGAGAGGAGAAGGTCAGTGGGATCCGATGGGGAGAGGAGCCTGTCAGTGGGATCCGATGTGGAGAGGGGAATGTCAGTGGGATCTAATGGAGAGGCGGGATGGTCAGTGGAATCCGAAGGTGTGAGGGTAAGGTCAGTGGGACCGGTTGGGGAGAGGGGAAGGTCAGTGGGATCCGATGGGGAGAGGGGAAGGTCAGTGGGATCCGATGGGGAGAGGCGAAGTTCAGTGGGATCCGCTGGGGAGGAGGTGATTTTCAGTGGGATCCAATGGGAAGAGGGGTAGGTCGGTGGGATCCGCTGGGGAGAGCGGAAGCTCAGTGGGATCCGATGGAGAGGGGAAGGTCAGTGGGATCCGATGGGGAGAGGGGAAGTTCAGTGGGATCCGATGGGAAGAGGGGAAGGTCAGTGGGATCCGATGGGGAGGGGGGAAGGTCAGTGGGATCCGATGGGGAGAGGGGAAGGTCAGTGGGATCCGATGGGGAGAGGGGAAGTTCAGTGGGATCCGATGAGAACAGGGGAAGGTCAGTGGGATCCGCTGGGGAGAGGTGATTTTCAGTGGGATCCAATGGGAAGAGGGGTAGGTCGGTGGGATCCGCTGGGGAGAGCGGAAGCTCAGTGGGATCCGATGGAGAGAGGGGAAGTTCAGTGGGATCCGATGGGAAGAGGGGGTCAGTGGGATCCGCTGGGGTGAGAGGAAGGTCAGTGGGATCCAATAGCGGAGAGAGGAAGTTCAGTGGGATCTGATGGGGAGAGAAGAAGGTCAGTGGGATCCACTAGGGTGAGGGGAAGGTCAGTGGGATCCGATGGGGGGGAGTGGAAGGTCAGTGAGATCCAATGGGGAGAGAGGAAGGTCAGTGGGATCCGATGGGGAGAGGGGAAGTTCAGTGGGATCCGATGGGAAGAGGGGAAGGTCAGTGGGATCCGATGGGAAGAGGGGAAGGTCAGTGGGATCCGCTGGGGTGAGAGGAAGGTCAGTGGGATCCAATAGCGGAGAGAGGAAGTTCAGTGGGATCTGATGTGGAGAGGGGAAGGTAAGTGAGATCCAATGGGGAGAGGGGAAGGTCAGTCAGATCCGATGGGGCGAGCCGAAGATCAGTGGGATCCGATGGGGAGAGGACTAGGTCGGTGGGATCCGATGTGGAGAGGGGAAGTTCAGAGGGATCCAATAGCGGAGAGAGGAAGTTCAGTGGGATCTGATGTGGAGAGGGGAAGCTCAGTGGGAACCGATGGGGAGAGAGGAAGGTCAGAGGGATCCGATGGGGAGAGCAGAAGGTCAGTGGGTTCCGATGGGGAGAGAGGAATGTCAGTGCGATCCACTAGGTAGAGGGGAAGGTCAGTGGGATCCGATGGTGAGAGGGGAAGGTCAGTGGGATCCGACGGTGAGAGTAGTAGGTCAGTGGCACCCGATGTGGAGAGGAGAAGGTCAGTGAGATCTAATGGAGAGACGGGATGGTCAGTGGGATCAGATGGGGGGAGTGGAAGGTCAGTGGGATCCGATGGGGAGAGGGGAAGTTCAGTGGAATCCGATGGGAAGAGGGGAAGGTCAGTGGGATCCGCTGGGGAGAGAGGAAGGTTAGTGGGATCCAATAGCGGAGAGAGGAAGTTCAGTGGGATCTGATGTGGAGAGGGGAAGCTCAGTGGGATCCGATGGGGAGAGAGGAAGATCAGTGGTATCCGATGGGGAGAGAGGAAGGTCAGTGGGATCCACTAGGGAGAGGGGAAGGTCAGTGGGATCCGATGGGGAGAGGGGAAGGTCAGAGGGATCCGATGGTGAGAGGGGAAGGTCAGTGGGATCCGATGTGGAGAGGCGAATGTCAGTGGGACCCGATTGGGAGAGGAGAAATTCAGTCGGAACCGATGGGGATAGGAGAAGGTCAGTGGGATCCGATGGGGAGAGAGGAAGGTCAGTGGGATCCGAAGGTGAGAGGGAAAGGTTAGTGGTATCCGATGGGGAGAGCGGAAGGTCAGTGGGATCTAATGGAGAGAGGAGACGATCAGTGGGATCCGATGCGGAGAGGGGAAGGTCACTGGGATCCGATCTTGAGAGGGGAAGGTCAGTGAGATCCAACGGGGGGAGACGGGATGTTCAGTGGGATCCGATGGGGAGAGGGGAAGGTCAGTGGGATCCGATGGGGAGAGGGGAAGGTCAGTGGGATCTGATGGGGGGAGGGGAAGGTCAGTGGGATCCAATAGCGGAGAGAGGAAGTTCAGTGGGATCTGATGTGGAGAGGGGAAGCTCAGTGGGAACCGATGGGGAGAGAGGAAGGTCAGAGGGATCCGATGGGGAGAGAGGAATGTCAGTGGGATCCACTAGGGAGAGGGGAAGGTCAGTGGGATCCGAAGGTGAGAGGGGAAGGTCAGTGGGATCCGATGTGGAGAGTGGAAGGTCAGTGGGATCCGATGTGGAGAGGTGAAGGTCAGTGGGATCTAATGGAGAGACGGGATGGTCAGTGGGATCCGAAGGTGTGAGAGTAAGGTCAGTGAGATTCGATGTGGAGAGGGGAAGGTCAGCGGGAACTGATGGGGATAGGGGAAGTTCAGTCTGATCCGATACGAACACTGGAAGGTCGGTGGGATCTGATGCAGTGCAGGGAAGGTCAGTGGGATCCATGAGGAGAGGGGGGATGGTCAGTGGGATCCGATGGTGAGGGGATGGTCAGTGGGATCCGATGCTGAGAGGGAAAGGTCAGTGGGATCCGAGGGGGAGAGGGGAAGATCAGTGGGATCCGATGGGGAGAGGAGTAGGTCGGTGGGATCCGATGTGGAGAGTGGAAGGTCAGTGGGATCCGATGCTGAGAGGGAAAGTTCAGTGGGATCCGGGGGGAGAGGAGTAGGTCTGTGGGATCCGATGGGGAGAGAGGAAGGTCAGTGGGATCCCATAGCGGAGAGAGGAATTTCAGTGGGATCCGATGGTGAGACAGGATGGTCAGTGGGATCCGATGGAGAGGGGAAGGTCAGTGGGATCCACAAGGGGAGAGTGGAAGGTCAGTGGAAACGAAAGGGGAGATTGGAAGGTCACTGAGTTCCAATGGGGAGAGGGGAAGGTCAGTGGGATCCACAACGGGAGAGGGGATCAGTGGGATCCGTTGCGGAGAGGAGTAGGTCGGTGGGATCAGATGGGGAGAGGGGAAGTTCAGTGGGATTCGATGGGGAGAGGGGAAGGTCAGTGGGATTCGATGGGGAGTGGGGAAGGTCAGTGGGATCCGCTGGGGAGACAGGATGGTCAGTGGGATCCGATGGAGAGGGGAAGGTCAGTGGGATCCACAAGGGGAGAGTGGAAGGTCAGTGGAAACGAATGGGGAGATTAGAAGGTCACTGAGTTCCAATGGGGAGAGGGGAAGGTCAGTGGGATCCACAACGGGAGAGGGGATCAGTGGGATCCGTTGCGGAGAGGAGTAGGTCGGTGGGATCAGATGGGGAGAGGGGAAGTTCAGTGGGATTCGATGGGGAGAGGGGAAGGTCAGTGGGATTCGATGGGGAGTGGGGAAGGTCAGTGGGATCCGCTGGGGAGAGAGGAAGTTCAGTAGGATCTGATGTGGAGAGGGGAAGCTCAGTGGGAACCGATGGGGAGAGAGGAAGGTCAGAGGGATCAGATGGGGAGAGAGGAATGTCAGTGGGATCCACTAGGGAGAGGGGAAGGTCAGTGGGATCCGATGGTGAGAGGGGAAGGTCAGTGGGATCCGATGGGGAGAGGAGAAGGTCAGTGGGATCCGATGGGGATAGGTGAATGTCAGTGGGATCCACTAGGGAGAGGGGAAGGTCAGTGGGATCCGATGGTGAGAGGGGAAGGTCAGTGGGATCCGACGGTGAGAGTAGTAGGTCAGTGGCACCCGATGTGGAGAGGAGAAGGTCAGTGAGATCTAATGGAGAGACGGGATGGTCAGTGGGATCAGATGGGGGGAGTGGAAGGTCAGTGGGATCCGATGGGGAGAGGGGAAGTTCAGTGGAATCCGATGGGAAGAGGGGAAGGTCAGTGGGATCCGCTGGGGAGAGAGGAAGGTTAGTGGGATCCAATAGCGGAGAGAGGAAGTTCAGTGGGATCTGATGTGGAGAGGGGAAGCTCAGTGGGATCCGATGGGGAGAGAGGAAGATCAGTGGTATCCGATGGGGAGAGAGGAAGGTCAGTGGGATCCACTAGGGAGAGGGGAAGGTCAGTGGGATCCGATGGGGAGAGGGGAAGGTCAGAGGGATCCGATGGTGAGAGGGGAAGGTCAGTGGGATCCGATGTGGAGAGGCGAATGTCAGTGGGACCCGATTGGGAGAGGAGAAATTCAGTCGGAACCGATGGGGATAGGAGAAGGTCAGTGGGATCCGATGGGGAGAGAGGAAGGTCAGTGGGATCCGAAGGTGAGAGGGAAAGGTTAGTGGTATCCGATGGGGAGAGCGGAAGGTCAGTGGGATCTAATGGAGAGAGGAGACGATCAGTGGGATCCGATGCGGAGAGGGGAAGGTCACTGGGATCCGATCTTGAGAGGGGAAGGTCAGTGAGATCCAACGGGGGGAGACGGGATGTTCAGTGGGATCCGATGGGGAGAGGGGAAGGTCAGTGGGATCCGATGGGGAGAGGGGAAGGTCAGTGGGATCTGATGTGGAGAGGGGAAGCTCAGTGGGAACCGATGGGGAGAGAGGAAGGTCAGAGGGATCCGATGGGGAGAGAGGAATGTCAGTGGGATCCACTAGGGAGAGGGGAAGGTCAGTGGGATCCGAAGGTGAGAGGGGAAGGTCAGTGGGATCCGATGTTGAGAGTGGAAGGTCAGTGGGATCCGATGTGGAGAGGTGAAGGTCAGTGGGATCTAATGGAGAGACGGGATGGTCAGTGGGATCCGAAGGTGTGAGAGTAAGGTCAGTGAGATTCGATGTGGAGAGGGGAAGGTCAGCGGGAACTGATGGGGATAGGGGAAGTTTCAGTCTGATCCGATACGAATACTGGAAGGTCGGTGGGATCTGATGCAGTGCAGGGAAGGTCAGTGGGATCCATGAGGAGAGGGGGGATGGTCAGTGGGATCCGATGGTGAGGGGATGGTCAGTGGGATCCGATGCTGAGAGGGAAAGGTCAGTGGGATCCGAGGGGGAGAGGGGAAGATCAGTGGGATCCGATGGGGAGAGGAGTAGGTCGGTGGGATCCGATGTGGAGAGTGGAAGGTCAGTGGGATCCGATGCTGAGAGGGAAAGTTCAGTGGGATCCGGGGGGAGAGGAGTAGGTCTGTGGGATCCGATGGGGAGAGAGGAAGGTCAGTGGGATCCCATAGCGGAGAGAGGAATTTCAGTGGGATCCGATGGGGAGACAGGATGGTCAGTGGGATCCGATGGAGAGGGGAAGGTCAGTGGGATCCACAAGGGGAGAGTGGAAGGTCAGTGGAAACGAATGGGGAGATTGGAAGGTCACTGAGTTCCAATGGGGAGAGGGGAAGGTCAGTGGGATCCACAACGGGAGAGGGGATCAGTGGGATCCGTTGCGGAGAGGAGTAGGTCGGTGGGATCAGATGGGGAGAGGGGAAGTTCAGTGGGATTCGATGGGGAGAGGGGAAGGTCAGTGGGATTCGATGGGGAGTGGGGAAGGTCAGTGGGATCCGCTGGGGAGACAGGATGGTCAGTGGGATCCGATGGAGAGGGGAAGGTCAGTGGGATCCACAAGGGGAGAGTGGAAGGTCAGTGGAAACGAATGGGGAGATTGGAAGGTCACTGAGTTCCAATGGGGAGAGGGGAAGGTCAGTGGGATCCACAACGGGAGAGGGGATCAGTGGGATCCGTTGCGGAGAGGAGTAGGTCGGTGGGATCAGATGGGGAGAGGGGAAGTTCAGTGGGATTCGATGGGGAGAGGGGAAGGTCAGTGGGATTCGATGGGGAGTGGGGAAGGTCAGTGGGATCCGCTGGGGAGAGAGGAAGTTCAGTAGGATCTGATGTGGAGAGGGGAAGCTCAGTGGGAACCGATGGGGAGAGAGGAAGGTCAGAGGGATCAGATGGGGAGAGAGGAATGTCAGTGGGATCCACTAGGGAGAGGGGAAGGTCAGTGGGATCCGATGGTGAGAGGGGAAGGTCAGTGGGATTCGATGGGGAGAGGAGAAGGTCAGTGGGATCCGATGGGGAGAGGTGAAGGTCAGTGGGAACTGATGGGGAGAGGTGAAGGTCAGTGGGACCCGATGGGGAGAGGGGAATGTCAGTGGGATCCGATGGGGAGAGGTGAAGGTCAGTGGGATCCGATGGGGAGGGAGGAAGGTCAGTGGGATCCGATGGGGAGAGGGGAATGTCAGTGGGATCCGATGGGGAGAGGTGAAGGTCAGTGGGATCCGATGGGGAGGGAGGAAGGTCAGTGGGATCCGATGGGGAGGGAGGAAGGTCAGTGGGATCCGATGCTGAGAGGGGAAGGTCAGAGGGATCCGATTTGGAGATGGGAAGGTCAGTGGGATCCGATTGGGAGAGGAGAAGTTCAGTCGGAACCGATGGGGATAGGAGAATGTCATTGGGATCCGATGGGGATAGGAGAATGTCAGTGGGATCCGATGGAGAGAGGTGTAGGTCAGTGGGACCGGTAGGGGAGAGGGAAAGGTCAGTGGGATCCGAGGGGGAGAGGGGAAGATCAGTGGGATCCGATGGGGAGAGGAGTAGGTCGGTGGGATCCGATGTGGAGAGTGGAAGGTCAGTGGGATCCGAAGCTGAGAGGGAAAGTTCAGTGGGATCCGAGGGGGAGAGGAGTAGGTCGGTGGGATCAGATGGGGAGAGGGGAAGTTCAGTGGGATTCGATGGGGAGAGGGGAAGGTCAGTGGGATTCGATGGGGAGTGGGGAAGGTCAGTGGGATCCGCTGGGGAGAGAGGAAGTTCAGTAGGATCTGATGTGGAGAGGGGAAGCTCAGTGGGAACCGATGGGGAGAGAGGAAGGTCAGAGGGATCAGATGGGGAGAGAGGAATGTCAGTGGGATCCACTAGGGAGAGGGGAAGGTCAGTGGGATCCGATGGTGAGAGGGGAAGGTCAGTGGGATCCGATGGGGAGAGGAGAAGGTCAGTGGGATCCGATGGGGAGAGGTGAATGTCAGTGGGATCCACTAGGGAGAGGGGAAGGTCAGTGGGATCCGATGGTGAGAGGGGAAGGTCAGTGGGATCCGATGGGGAGAGGAGAAGGTCAGTGGGATCCGATGGGGAGAGGTGAATGTCAGTGGGATCCGATGGGGAGAGGTGAAGGTCAGTGGGATCCGATGGGGAGGGAGGAAGGTCAGTGGGATCCGATGGGGAGAGGTGAAGGTCAGTGGGATCCGATGGGGATAGGGGAATGTCAGTGGGATCCGATGGGGAGAGGTGAAGGTCAGTGGGATCCGATGGGGAGAGAGGAAGGTCAGTGGGATCCACTATGGAGAGGGAAAGGTTAGTGGGATCCGATGGGGAGAGAGGAAGGTCAGTGGGATCCGAAGGTGAGAGGGAAAGGTTAGTGGTATCCGATGGGGAGAGCGGAAGGTCAGTGGGATCTAATGGAGAGAGGAGACGATCAGTGGGATCCGATGCGGAGAGGGGAAGGTCACTGGGATCCGATCTTGAGAGGGGAAGGTCAGTGAGATCCAACGGGGGGAGACGGGATGTTCAGTGGGATCCGATGGGGAGAGGGGAAGGTCAGTGGGATCCGATGGGGAGAGGGGAAGGTCAGTGGGATCTGATGGGGGGAGGGGAAGGTCAGTGGGATCCAATAGCGGAGAGAGGAAGTTCAGTGGGATCTGATGTGGAGAGGGGAAGCTCAGTGGGAACCGATGGGGAGAGAGGAAGGTCAGAGGGATCCGATGGGGAGAGAGGAATGTCAGTGGGATCCACTAGGGAGAGGGGAAGGTCAGTGGGATCCGAAGGTGAGAGGGGAAGGTCAGTGGGATCCGATGTGGAGAGTGGAAGGTCAGTGGGATCCGATGTGGAGAGGTGAAGGTCAGTGGGATCTAATGGGGATAGGGGAAGTTCAGTCTGATCCGATACGAATACTGGAAGGTCGGTGGGATCTGATGCAGTGCAGGGAAGGTCAGTGGGATCCATGAGGAGAGGGGGGATGGTCAGTGGGATCCGATGGTGAGGGGATGGTCAGTGGGATCCGATGCTGAGAGGGAAAGGTCAGTGGGATCCGAGGGGGAGAGGGGAAGATCAGTGGGATCCGATGGGGAGAGGAGTAGGTCGGTGGGATCCGATGTGGAGAGTGGAAGGTCAGTGGGATCCGATGCTGAGAGGGAAAGTTCAGTGGGATCCGTGGGGAGAGGAGTAGGTCTGTGGGATCCGATGGGGAGAGAGGAAGGTCAGTGGGATCCCATAGCGGAGAGAGGAATTTCAGTGGGATCCGATGGGGAGACAGGATGGTCAGTGGGATCCGATGGAGAGGGGAAGGTCAGTGGGATCCACAAGGGGAGAGTGGAAGGTCAGTGGAAACGAATGGGGAGATTGGAAGGTCACTGAGTTCCAATGGGGAGAGGGGAAGGTCAGTGGGATCCACAACGGGAGAGGGGATCAGTGGGATCCGTTGCGGAGAGGAGTAGGTCGGTGGGATCAGATGGGGAGAGGGGAAGTTCAGTGGGATTCGATGGGGAGAGGGGAAGGTCAGTGGGATTCGATGGGGAGTGGGGAAGGTCAGTGGGATCCGCTGGGGAGACAGGATGGTCAGTGGGATCCGATGGAGAGGGGAAGGTCAGTGGGATCCACAAGGGGAGAGTGGAAGGTCAGTGGAAACGAATGGGGAGATTGGAAGGTCACTGAGTTCCAATGGGGAGAGGGGAAGGTCAGTGGGATCCACAACGGGAGAGGGGATCAGTGGGATCCGTTGCGGAGAGGAGTAGGTCGGTGGGATCAGATGGGGAGAGGGGAAGTTCAGTGGGATTCGATGGGGAGAGGGGAAGGTCAGTGGGATTCGATGGGGAGTGGGGAAGGTCAGTGGGATCCGCTGGGGAGAGAGGAAGTTCAGTAGGATCTGATGTGGAGAGGGGAAGCTCAGTGGGAACCGATGGGGAGAGAGGAAGGTCAGAGGGATCAGATGGGGAGAGAGGAATGTCAGTGGGATCCACTAGGGAGAGGGGAAGGTCAGTGGGATCCGATGGTGAGAGGGGAAGGTCAGTGGGATCCGATGGGGAGAGGAGAAGGTCAGTGGGATCCGATGGGGAGAGGTGAAGGTCAGTGGGAACCGATGGGGAGAGGTGAAGGTCAGTGGGACCCGATGGGGAGAGGGGAATGTCAGTGGGATCCGATGGGGAGAGGTGAAGGTCAGTGGGATCCGATGGGGAGGGAGGAAGGTCAGTGGGATCCGATGGGGAGAGGGGAATGTCAGTGGGATCCGATGGGGAGAGGTGAAGGTCAGTGGGATCCGATGGGGAGGGAGGAAGGTCAGTGGGATCCGATGGGGAGGGAGGAAGGTCAGTGGGATCCGATGCTGAGAGGGGAAGGTCAGAGGGATCCGATTTGGAGATGGGAAGGTCAGTGGGATCCGATTGGGAGAGGAGAAGTTCAGTCGGAACCGATGGGGATAGGAGAATGTCATTGGGATCCGATGGGGATAGGAGAATGTCAGTGGGATCCGATGGAGAGAGGTGTAGGTCAGTGGGACCGGTTGGGGAGAGGGAAAGGTCAGTGGGATCCGAGGGGGAGAGGGGAAGATCAGTGGGATCCGATGGGGAGAGGAGTAGGTCGGTGGGATCCGATGTGGAGAGTGGAAGGTCAGTGGGATCCGATGCTGAGAGGGAAAGTTCAGTGGGATCCGATGGGGATAGGGGAAGGTCAGTGGGATCCGATGGGGAGTGGGGAAAGTTCAGTGGGATCCGAGGGGGAGAGGAGTAGGTCAGTGGGATCCCATAGCGGAGAGAGGAATTTCAGTGGGATCCGATGGGGAGACAGGATGGTCAGTGGGATCCGATGGAGAGGGTAAGGTCAGTGGGATCCACAAGGGGAGAGTGGAAGGTCAGTGGAAACGAATGGGGAGATTGGAAGGTCACTGAGTTCCAATGGGGAGAGGGGAAGGTCAGTGGGATCCACAACGGGAGAGGGGATCAGTGGGATCCGTTGCGGAGAGGAGTAGGTCGGTGGGATCAGATGGGGAGAGGGGAAGTTCAGTGGGATTCGATGGGGAGAGGGGAAGGTCAGTGGGATTCGATGGGGAGTGGGGAAGGTCAGTGGGATCCGCTGGGGAGAGAGGAAGTTCAGTAGGATCTGATGTGGAGAGGGGAAGCTCAGTGGGAACCGATGGGGAGAGAGGAAGGTCAGAGGGATCAGATGGGGAGAGAGGAATGTCAGTGGGATCCACTAGGGAGAGGGGAAGGTCAGTGGGATCCGATGGTGAGAGGGGAAGGTCAGTGGGATCCGATGGGGAGAGGAGAAGGTCAGTGGGATCCGATGGGGATAGGTGAATGTCAGTGGGATCCACTAGGGAGAGGGGAAGGTCAGTGGGATCCGATGGTGAGAGAGGAAGGTCAGTGGGATCCGATGGGGAGAGGAGAAGGTCAGTGGGATCCGATGGGGAGAGGTGAATGTCAGTGGGATCCGATGGGGAGAGGTGAAGGTCAGTGGGATCCGATGGGGAGGGAGGAAGGTCAGTGGGATCCGATGGGGAGAGGTGAAGGTCAGTGGGATCCGATGGGGAGAGGGGAATGTCAGTGGGATCCGATGGGGAGAGGTGAAGGTCAGTGGGATCCGATGGGGAGGGAGGAAGGTCAGTGGGATCCGATGGGGAGGGAGGAAGGTCAGTGGGATCCGATGCTGAGAGGGGAAGGTCAGAGGGATCCGATGTGGAGATGGGAAGGTCAGTGGGATCCGACTGGGAGAGGAGAAGTTCAGTCAGAACCGATGGGGATAGGAGAATGTCATTGGGATCCGATGGGGAGAGGAGAAGGTCAGTGGGATCCGATGGAGAGAGGTGAAGGTCAGTGGGACCGGTTGGGGAGAGGGGAAGGTCAGTGGGATCCGATGGGGAGAGTGGAAGGTCACTGGGATCTGATGGGGAGAGGAGAAGGTCAGTGGGATCCGATGGGGAGAGGGGAAGGTCAGTGGGATCCGATGGGGTGAGGGGAAGGTCAGTGGGATCTGATGGGGAGAGGGGAAGGTCAGTGGGATCCGATGGGGAGAGGGGAAGGTCAGTGGGATCCGATGGTGAGAGGGTAAGGTCAGTGGGATCCGATGGGGAGAGAGGAAGGTCAGTGGGATCCACTATGGAGAGGGAAAGGTTAGTGGGATCCGATGGGGAGAGCGGAAGGTCATTGGGATCCGCTAGGGAGAGTGGAAGGTCAGTGGGATCCGATGGGGAGAGGGGAAGGTCAGTGAGATCTAATGGAGAGAGGAGACGATCAGTGGGATCCGATGCGGAGAGGGGAAGGTCACTGGGATCCGATCTTGAGAGGGGAAGGTCAGTGAGATCCAATGGGGGGTGACGGGATGTTCAGTGGGATCCGATGGGGAGAGGGGAAGGTCAGTGGGATCCGATGGGGACAGGGGAAGGTCAGTGGGATCCGATGGGGAGAGGGGAAGGTCAGTGGGATCCGATGGGGAGAGGGAAAGGTCAGTGGGATCCGATGGGGAGAGGGGAAGGTCAGTGGGTTCTGATGGGGGGAGGGGAAGGTCAGTGGGATCCAATGGGGACAGGGGAAGGTCAGTGGAATCAGATGGGGAGAGTGGAAGGTCAGTGGGATCTGATGGGGAGAGGGGAAGGTCAGTGGGATCTGATCGGGAGTGGGGAATGTCAGTGGGTTCCGATGGGGACAGGGGAAGGTCAGTGGGATCCGATGGGGAGAGGGGAAGGTCAGTGGGATCCGATGGGGAGAGGGGAAGGTCAGTGGGATCCGATCTTGAGAGGGGAAGTCAGTGGGATCCGATGGGGAGAGGGGAAGGTCAGTGGGATCCGATGGGGAGAGAGGAAGGTCAGTGGGATCCACTATTGGGAGGGAAAGGTTAGTGAGATCCGATGGGGAGAGCGGAAGGTCATTGGGATCCGCTAGGGAGAGGGGAAGGTCAGTGGGATCTGATGGGGAGAGGGGATGGTCAGTGGGATCCGATGCAGAGAGGGGAAGGTCAGTGAGATCCAATGGGGGGAGACGGGATGTTCAGTGGGATCCGATGGGGAGAGGGGAAGGTCAGTGGGATCCGATGGGGACAGGGGAAGGTCAGTGGGATCTGATGGGGGAGGGGAAGGTCAGTGGGATCCGATGGGGACAGGGGAAGGTCAGTGGAATCAGATGGGGAGAGTGGAAGGTCAGTGGGATCTGATGGGGAGAGGGGAAGGTCAGTGGGATCTGATCAGGAGTGGGGAATCTCAGTGGGTTCCGATGGGGACTGGGGAAGGTCAGTGGGATCCGATGGGGAATGGGGAAGGTCAGTGGGATCCGATGGGGAGAGGGGAAGGTCAGTGCAATCCGATCGGGAGAGGGGAAGGTCAGTGGGATCCGATGGGGAGAGCGGAAGGTCAGTGCAATCCGATCGGGAGAGGGGAAGGTCAGTGGGATCCGATGGGGAGAGGGGAAGGTCAGTGGGATCCGTTGTGGAGAGCGGAATGTCAGTGGGATCCGAAGGGGAGAGGGGAAGGTCAGTGGGATCCAATGCAGGGATGGGAAGGTCAGTGTGATCCAATAGGGGGGAGGGGAAGGTCAGTGGGAACCATTAGGAGAGAGGGGAAGGTCAGTGGGATCCGATGGGGAGAGACGAAGGTCAGTTGGAACCATTAGAGGAGAAGGGATTGACAGATGGGATGCGATTGGGAGAGGGGTTGGTCAGATGGGACGGGTTTATCTGAAAGCAGACCCTATCTCTGGTTGGTGGAATGAGAAGGATGATGTCATGGATGATGACAGAAACCTGGTGGAGGATCGGCCGAATTGGACAAAAATGGGACTTTGATTGGGGCTAATGAGTTTGTTGTGGGTGTCGCGGGAGCATATCCTCTAATGGTTACTGTTTGGAAGATTCATCATTTCTACCATTTGATTGTCGATTGGGACATGTCGAGTCGAATTCTTTGTGTAAATGGATGGAGATATTTCAGTACGTTTGGCTGATGGCTGTGCCCCATGTTGAGGAGTGCCAGGAATTTACAACCAGGAAAATTTCTCAGGATATTTGCTGAGAAAGGAAGAGTTTGCAAGTGCTGTGTGCTGGCACAGACAGTGATGAGTTGATGTTCTGTTCACTGATGCTGTGAAACAGTTCACTGACCACTCTGCCTCTGTGCCACCTGACAGGTTGGCTGCATTTGTGAATGAATTTTACAGAGGGTGATTACTGTGTGTTGAGGTCAGGAGGGGTCGGGTGAAGGCTGGCAGCTGATAGTTGAGGATGGGTCACTGAAGGAAGCGAGTGTGGGAACAGTGACAAATGCTGGGTGGTGAGAGGTGGATCCGCGTGAGGAGACCGATAGGCAGATGGAGGAGTGAGGGGACAGATAGCGACAGAGGCTGGGAGATTATTGTTGGAGGCAACGACCAACTGCAGAATGTGAACGCTGACAGGAGAGGATGCTGGAGAAGGGAATGGAGTAAGGCATACAGCGAGAGCAGATGGGAACAGTGGGTTAACAGAGAGAATAGTATGATTTCATGGTGAATATTTCAGCTGATTTTATTGATTGCACACAAAATCCATCATGGCAATGTTATTGATTGTTTTGTCACACAAAAGCAATGTAAGCTTTGCAGTGAGGGGAACCGTGCATTGAACACTCAAACAAGACACAAATCATAATGAAAATCAAGAAAAGAAACTGCACTAGGTGGAAACCTGAAATTTCTCTTTTATGTTCGTACCAATAAGCCAGACATTTTGTTTATGAATGGGGAAGTTACTAGATGAATATTAGCTTGCACAACCCTGATCTCTGAGTTAATGGGACAGGATTATGTACACAGCGGCTAGGATTGTTACAGATTGACAGAACACTCTCCAAGTGCTCCAGGTCACAGCCCCCATAAGCAGTAAACGACCCCTTAAGCATCCTGACTCAACGTTCCACAAACTCTCACCCTGACGAACACCCACACAGGTAGCTCTGCTAGAAGCAAGTGCCTAGGACACAGAAAACGTCCCCATGAGCAGAGAGATGCAAATGTTTGTCCGTTTAGGCTATGTTTCATGAACTGGTTACTCACTGCAGTCTAACAGTTACTGGTTATCTATTAGTGTCAGATGTCTGTGGTCTCAGACACCCAGTTAAACATTCGCCCCTGATCTTTTAAGAGGAAATTTGTGGTTTCCCCAAAATTTTGACTGCAGACAAAGTTGCTCAATGGTTGATTCACTGCCGGCTAACAGAACACACAGGCAGAAGTGTGGGAAATAATCAAAGGGACAGCATCTAGGCGTTTCATGGGAATGTCATTAAAATAATATCTGAGACAAGGTTTCATGGGGAGGTGTCAGCTCAAGCAGCTCAAAGCAGAGGCAAAGGGGTGGGGGGTGTTTTGGATGAGTTTCTAATGCATGGGTGCATGGGACCAGAGGGAGTACTTAGCTCTCCCTGACTGGACTTTGTATGTGCCAGGTTAGATTGGGGTGAAAAAAATTATCAGACCTCTGGCTGTGATTTGATTGGATTGACCATTTTTTGGTTTGGCCTGGATCTGGTTGGCTGTGGTCAGGTCCATATTGGCCATGATTGGGTCAGGTTGGCAGTGGTACAATTGGGTTCAGGTCAACCAAGGTCAGGTCAGAGGTGGAGTAGCCTCAGATGGGCTGGATCTGGATTGGAAATGGCCAGGGCAGATTTGGAATGGCTGTGGTCAGGTTGCTTGGGTTAGATATGGTTGGGTTCAGGTCAGATTGGCCCTGTTTACGTTGGGTCTGCTCTGTAAGTCATTTGGTTGGGTTTGAATTAGGCATTTTTGGGTTTGTTTGGATTGAGTTTAGATTGGCCTTTGATGGGTTTCTTTAGATTGGACTTCAAATAGCCATGTTGTGTTGAGTTTGTCTTCGCTGTGTTTGGGTGGAATTGGGTTGGGTTTGGACTCTCCATATTTGGGTCAAGATTGGATTTGGATTGGTACTTTTTAGACTTGATTGGGTTGGGTTGAGTTGAGTTGGGCTGTGTTGGGTCTGCACTGGAAGTCTTCTGGTTGTGTTTGGATTGGGGAGGGTTGGGTTGAGTTTCTCTTTGTCAAGACTGGGTGCAGTTGAGTTGGGTTTGGAAGGTCCAAGGCTGGGTCTAGACTGGGTTTGGATTGATGCTCGTTAGATTTGGTTGGGTTTGAATTGGCCATGGTTGGGTCAGGTCTGGATTGGAGTTCGTTATGACTGAGTGGAGTTTGAGTTTGGATTGGCCATGGCTGAGTTGAATTGGGCCAATGTTTGGTTGGGTCATTTACACCCATTTTAAGTTTAGATTGACCACAGTCAGCATTACACAGAACTGTCCATGACATTTATCAGCATCCAATTCTTAAGAGCCCTCACTTCAAACTCTACAAATAATTAGACTGTTTTTCTCACATTTGTAACTACTGCAGAGACACCTGAGCAGATGTTTTTGCAAACTGCTTGTGTCACAAGTCATAAGGAGGTTTCAATTGTGGTTCGCTGTAAAGATCAAAGATAACCCTCACCCAGAGCATACAGCAGCAGCACCGTGCCTGCTTCACCGGCCTGTATTCAAACTGACGGGGGAAGTTAGAGAGAGTGAGCACAAGAGAGAGAGGAAGTGGGGTGTGGGAAACGAGAGAATGAGAGAGAGATTAGGATGGTGTGTAGGTGGGTGCATTTGTTGAGAGAAAGTGTGTAATAGGGGTAAGGCGGAGAGAGGGCTTTATGTGAGAGAGATGGAGACAGAGAGTAAGAGAGTGGGGTACGAGAGACACAGCGAGGGGTCGACAAAGGTGGTGACAGACAGGGCTGAAAGAAAGAAAGTGCAGACAAGGGTGTGAGCGTACAAAAGAGAGAGAGGAAGGTAAAATAAAGTGTGTCATGGAGAGGGAGGACAGAGAGATGGTGAGAGAAAGAACAAGGGAGAAGTTCACAATCCAAAGTAAAGTTATTATCGAAGTGTGTATATGTTGAGCACCCCTTATCCAAAATATTTGGGACTGGAACTGTTTTGGATTTCAGATTTGTTCAGACTTTGGAATATTTGAATCTATATAATGAGCTACCTTGAGAATGGGACCCAAGTCTAAACAACAAAATGTATTTACATTATATATACAGCTTATCCTGAAGGTAGCTTTATGTAATATTGTAAAGAATTTTGTACAGGAGCCATCAGAAAGGTGAGCTATCACTGCCTCAGCTGCCAGTAGACAGTCAGTGCCTGTTTGGCATCACCATCATTTCCAACTGTGAATTTATGAGCTATCGGTCAGCAGTCTGTGATTTACACTTGCTCATCACACATCATTCAGTGTGTTAGATTTTCAACAGTGTCAATCGTGGCAAGCTTACCAGTGAATTTCTTTGCTGTTTTGTGATCAGCAGATGTTTTATCACCAAAAATCTTTAAAAATTTCATGCCTTGCCTTTTCTTACACTTTAGCAAATCGCCTGCTAAATATTCAATTCTCAGTTTGTCATGATAGATCTTTGCTTGTTTCATGGTCAGCATGTGTTCACTCAAATGCTGCTGAATCCAGTCCTTCAATGAATATTTGAGACTTTCTGTTTTTCATTCAACTTCTGTTCATTTCTTTCAGCAAGAACTTTAACAGTTTGTCTTTCTGTTTCTTCACAGCGTAGATGGTGGTTATTCCTGCACCAACCTCCTCTATCAGATGCTTCACACTTACATTGCTGTCAGGTTTTTCCAACAACTTGACACACCGTTACAGAGACACATAAATGCTTCCCCTTTTTTTCTTTTCATATTACCCACAGGGTAACTGCAAGCCTTTCTGACATTTTCAGCAATATTTTTACAGCACAGAGCAGAGAGTAATCACGAAACACACTGTTTAGCACGCGAAGGTTGAAAACAAGCTGGCACTCACAGAGTTCACTTCTCAAAACTGTCCTTCTTCAGAGTTGGGGTGGGCAGGGGGCGAGGGGGTCGCTGCTCAGGAGGGTTGGAGGCTGGAGAAGCACTCTTCAGAAAGATATAGATCGGCATGAGATTGCGCAGTTGTCCAGGTTGAAGGGGAGGAGGTCACAGCCGCTATCAGGAGCCAGTGGGGTCGTGGGTAGGGTCAGAACAGCCAGGGGAGAGAACCTCATCCGTGCTCGATCTTTGTGGGTGGTTTTGGCTGGGATTGGCCTTTGCGCTGCGGCAATGTGAAGAAGGATCACAGAGTGCTACAGCACACAAGCAGACCCTTCACCCGTCAGATCTATGCTCAACTGTTATTCTGTCCAATTGACCCGCACCTGGACTGGAGGCCTCCCTCTCCTCCCATGCACATTGAATCTGTATCCACAACTTCTGCCGGCTGCCAATTCCAAGACCCCCCCCCCCCCCCCGCCATGTTCCCCTTAAACATTTCACCTTTCACCCTGAACCTATGACCTCCAGTTCCTGTCTGGACACGCCGCAGAGGAAAAAAGTCTGCTTGCATTTACCCTTGCACATAACCCTCATAATTTTGCAAATCTCTTTCCAATCTCCGGTGACTCACCTACATTTCAGGAAATAAAGTGTCAACCTTTTCCAATAACGCAAGTCCTCAAATCCCTGCAGTATATTTCTCTCATTCTTTCAATCTTATTAATATCTTTGGCAGGAAAGTAAAAACCTGCAGATGATGAAAATTGGGAATAATAATTCCAGAGAGGCAGGCAGCATCTCAGGAAGAAGAAACAGAGTTTAAAGTACTTAGTACTTATTGATTACCTTAAACTGACTCAAAGTGTGGACATAACTTTCTGAGGGGTGAACATGGAGTCAAAATTCAGTGTCCCATAAAGTATGGACATATTTGTTAAATCCCTTAGAATTCTTAAAGATAGATAGACAATAGGTGCAGAAGTAGACCATTCGACCCTTCGAGCCTGCACCACCATTCTCTATCACAATGTCTGCTACAGCAACCTCATACCTTCTTTTAGCCCTCCTGAGTTCTTGCTTGTGTTCTCTTTCTTAAGTACCTCATTTGTTCCTACCAGCCAATAACTGCTATACACCTCCTCTTTTTCCTTGACCAGAGCCTCAATACTTTGTTGAAAATTAAGGTTTCCTGAACCTGTGATCCTTGCCTTTTATTCTGATGGGCACAGACTAGCTTTGTACTCTCAAAGTTTCGTGTTTGAAGGCCTCACACTTGCCAGACCCTTTCCGATACCGTCAAAATTGGCCTTTTTCCAATCTAGAATGTCAGCCTCTGGACTAGTCCTATCTTTTTGAATATTTAGTTTGAAACTAATGGCTTGTGGTCACTGGCTGCGAAGTGTTCTCCTACACAAACTTCTGTCACTGTCCTGTCTTATTTCCTAACAGTAGATCAAGTATCACCCATTATCTTGTTGGGACTTCTATATGCTGATTAAGAATCTTTCAGTTCCCCTAACAAATCCCCTATCACCACAGGTCACCACTTCTTCCCTCTTCCCTTCTGAGTCCTGTGACTTTCCTCCTCTAGGCCATCCCCTCCAACTGTATTCAAAGTGATAGACTAGTTGTTGAGGGGGATGGCCACAGGGGTTCTCTGCATTTGTCGCTTAACCCCTTTCCCCTGGCTGACTGTCACCCAGTTTCCTGTGTCCTGGGTGTAACTACCTCTCCAGATGTTCTATCTGTCACCCCTTCAGCCTCCTGAATGATCCGGAGTTCATCCAGTTCCAGCTCCTTAACATGGATTGTTAGAAGCACTTCTCGCAGTTGTAGTGGTCAGGGACACTGGAGCTCTCCCTGCCTTCCCACATCCCACACGAGGAGCATTCAGCAATCCTGCCTGGCACCCCTACTGTCCTAATGGAGCAGATGTAAAGAAGGGAATGAGAAAAAGGCTAAAGCCTCAAGATCACCACTGTCCATTCAGATGATGGCCGCTACAACGATAACCACTGCGCTTGCCCTTACTAACCAATTCCAAAAGCAGATTGGTGCATGGTCTGAACACAATTTACACTGCCACAATCCACTGCTACCGTTTTCTACTCAGGCAGTGGGTTTCCAACGTCCAAAATGGTCGCTGGTCAAAGCTCAATTTACTTTCCCGCCATGTCCTTAAGCTTGGCGGTATGTGTTTTCAGACCCTCGTATCTTCCGTCCAGTGGGAATGGGTGGAAGAGAGAATGTCTGCAGGACTGCAAAAGGTGTGTTTCCATGGAAACAACACCATTTCACCGACACTTAAGTAATATCCATAGCACAAGAACTGACTCACACCGGGGAGTCTTTTGACCAGAGGACAGCAAAGCAAATGGAAACCCCTGGTGATTCAACTGAAAATTAACACCTCAATGTGGTCGAGTTTTCAGCCTCAGTTTTCTAAGTAAGTTGACGTCATTTTTGCATAATTGGTTGTTTGCAGGAGCCCCATTAAATAATTACAAACCTGCCTGTACCTGATCCAGTAGAAATATCTGCTCTACCAGCTCAGTGAAACCTTAACAATAGGTTTCAAAAAGTACATTTAATAAGAGCATTTGTTTATATGAAAGTACCAATTCAGATCAGGAGGGTACAATGGGCTGCTTCAACCTGCTCTGACCTTTAAAAGTCACAGCCGATCTGATTGTAATCTCAGATCCACATTCCCGGTTTATGCACGCTAGCTATGAGAAGAGGGCTATGCCATCTCTTTGCAGATCCCATCAGGTACCTGAATTCCCACATCACCAGGTTCAGGAACAGCTACTTCCCTTGAGGCATCTCGCACAGGGCAAACCACGAGAGCTTAATATGCCCAGTTCTCATTGCCACCATCAGGGAGGAGGTACCCGAAGATACACGCTCACTGTTTTACGAACAGCTTCTTCCTCTCTGCCATCAGATGAACCAATGAATACTACCTAATTTTGCTCTCGTTTGCAGTATTATAATAGAGTAATTTTTATTTATTTCATAGTACTGCTGCCACAAAACAACAAATTTCATGACATATGTCAGAGATAATAAACCTGATTCTGACTTTAATCACTCTGAACTAAAATAAACGTTTTTGTTCTTTTGATTGTGTTCTTTCTTGTAAAAATAGTGTTTGATTTGCATTTCATTATTGAATTGACCCTATAACTTACATCCTTCAAATAGTTAGTTAAAGCCTTATAGGCTCATCAGGTTGGTGCTAATGCCAGTTTCCATGGCGTGAAGCAACTGAGCATTTTGCCATACCCATTTTCAGCTGGGTGGACTGGACCAATGTGTGGTTAAGTGCCTTGTTCAAGGACACAACACCCTGCCTCGGCTGGGGCTCAAGTTCACGATCTTCAGATCGCTAGTCCAACGCCTTAACCGTTTGGCCACACGTCACACAGCCTTCAAATACATGAGGAGTAAAAACCTTTATGCTACGTCTATGTCTGAATATGCAATGTACAATTTATAGAGATTTATAATAAATAGTACGTACAATAGGACAGCTACTTGTGGCACCAAAAGAGATGGGAGAGGTTTTGAACAATTTCTTTTCTTCGGCATTCACTAAGGAGAAGGATATTAAATTGTGTGAGGTAAGGGAGACAAGTAGGGAAGTTATGGAACTATGACGATTAAAGAGGAGGAAGTACTGGCGCTTTTAAGAAATATAAAAGTGAATAAATCTTCGGGCCCTGACAAGATATTCCTTAGGACCTTGAGGGAAGTTAGGGTAGAAGTAGTAGGGATTCTGACAGAAATATTTCAAATGTCAGAAACGAGGATAGTGCCGGAGGATTGGCATATTGCTCATGTGGTTCCATTGTTTAAAAAGGGTTCTAAGAGTAAACCTAGCAATTATAGGCCTGTCAGTTTGATATCAGTGGTAAATTAATGGAAAGTATTCTTAGAGATGGTATATATAATTATCTGGATAGACAGGGTCTGACTAGGAACAGTCAACATGGATTTGAGTGTGAAGGATCATGTTTGACAAATCTTATTGAATATTTTGAACAGGTTACGAGGAAAGTTGACGAGGGTAAAGCAGTGGATGTTGTCTATATGGACTTCAGTAAGGCCTTTGACAAGGTTCCACACGGAAGGTTAGGAAGGTTCAATCTTTAGGTATTAATATTGAAGTAGTAAAATGGATTCAACAGTGGCTGGATGGGAGATGCCAGAGAGTAGTGGTGGATAACTGTTCGTCGGGTTGGAGGCCGGTGACTAGTGGTGTGCCTCAGGGATCTGTACTGGGTCCAATATTGTTTGTCACATTAAAGATCTGGATGATGGGGTGGTAAATTGGATTAGTAAGTATGCAGATGATACTAAGATAGGTGCAGTTGTGGATAATGAAATAGGTTTTCGAAGTTTGCAGAGAGATTTAGGTCAGTTAGGAGAGTGGGCTGAAAGATGGAAGATGGAGTTTAATGTTGATAAGTGTGAGGTGCTACATTTTGGTCGGACTAATCAAAATAGGACATACATGGTAAATGGTAGGGCATTGAGGAATGCAGTAGAACAGAGTGATCTAGGAATAATGGTGCATAGTTCCCTGAAGGTGGAATCTCATGTGGATAGGGTAGTGAAGAAAGCTTTTGGTATGTTGGCCTTTATAAATCAGAGCATTGAGTATAGGAGTTGGGATGTAATGTTAAATTTGTACAAGGCATTGGTGAGGCCAAATTTGGAGTATTGTGCACAGTTCTGGTCACCAAATTATAGGAAAGCTGTCAACAAAATAAAGAGAGTACAGAGGAGATTTACTAGAATGTTACCTGGGTTTCAGCACCTAAGTTACAGAGAAAGGTTGAACAAGTTAGGTCTTTATTCTTTGGAGCGTAGAAGGTTGAGGGGGGACTTGATAGAGGTATTTGAAATTATGAGGGGGATAGATAGAGTTGATGTGGATAGGCTTTTTCCATTGAGAGTAGGGGAGATTCAAACAAGAGGACATGAGTTGAGAGTGAAGGGAGTTAAGGGTGTTTAAGGGTAACACAAGGGGGAATTTTTTTACTCAGAGAGTGGTAGCTGTGTGGAATGAGCTTCCAGTAGAAGTGGTAGAGGCAGGTTCGATATTGTCATTTAAAGTAAAATTAGATAGGTATATGGACAGGAAAGGAATGGAGGGTTATGGGCTGAGTGCGGGTCACTGGGACTAGGCGAGTGTAAGCGTCGGCACGGACTAGAAGGGCCGAGATAGCCTGTTTCCATGCTGTAATTGTTATATGGTTATATAACAGTCAACATAACATAGAAATACAATTGTATCAGCATGAATTAAGCAGTCTGATGGCTTAATGGAAGAAGCTGTCCTGCAGCCTGTTGGTCCTGGCTTTTATGTTGAGGTACCATTTCCCGGATGGTAGCAGCTGGAACAGTTATGGATGGGATGACTCATTTCCCAGTGATCCTTTTTACACACCTGTCTTTGTAAATGTCCTGAATAGCGGGAAGTTCACATCTGCAGATGTGCTGGGCTGTCTGCACCACTCTCTACAGAGTCTTGCAATTAAGGGAAGTACAGTTCCCATACCAGGCAGTGATGCAGCCAGTCAGGATGCTCTCAATTGTGCCCCTATAGAAAGTTCTAAGGATATAGGGGGCCAATATCAAACTTCTTCAACTGTCTGAGGTGAAAGAGGTGCTGTTGTGCCTTTTTCACCACACAGCCGGTCTGTACAGACCTTGTGAGATCCTCGGTGATGTTTATGCTGAGGAACTTAAAACTGTTCACTCTCTCATCCATTGATGTCAACCTGTCTTCATTCCTCCTGTAATCCACAACCAGCTCCTTTGTTTTTGCAACCTTGAGGGAGAGGTTGTTTTCTTGACACCACTGTGACAATATTGTCACATATAGAGGCTTGTTTTGTACAGATCAGTTCATAACAGAGCATTGAGTAAGTTCAAGGCAAAACTATAAACAGTGCAGTGTAGGTTAACAAGAAGGTGAAAAATCATAATGAGATAGATTGTGAGGTCAAGAGGGAGCAATTTAATATTCTTATATCAATGGGGTAAGAACATTAAATCTGATGGTACATGATTTAAGGCTTTTGTATTTCCTGACCAATGGAAGAGAGAAGAATAGAGAAGAGTGCGTGGAGTCTTTGATTATGCATTTTTCATGAGAATGCAGCTAACGGGAGGCAATGTGCAAACATGTAGTTGTGCAGATGAAAATAAAGTCAACTTTGACTTTGACTTTGACTTTGTACCCCCAGGTAACCTTTCACCCTTTACTCACCAGAGTCAATCTCTCTCTGCCATCAATATACTCAAT
This sequence comes from Hypanus sabinus, assembly GCF_030144855.1. NCBI lineage: Eukaryota > Metazoa > Chordata > Chondrichthyes > Myliobatiformes > Dasyatidae > Hypanus > Hypanus sabinus. Next base: position 5,051,385 of record NC_082731.1, on the reverse strand, counting down.
ATACTCCCGACTACTGAGACAAGTTGTACTAAACCACTTTAAGTATTTTCACCCAAGCATTGCTCATACCCTTGTCTGTCTTTGTGATTTCCCTATCCCCAAGTAGAAATCTGCTTTCCGTCCTATCTTTAAACCTGGGACTTTGGGACTTAAGCAGGCCACTGAAGTTGATAAAAAATGAAAAAATGCAAATGAAGTTAAGGCATGGGGTCGCCCCGTGAGTTAGAATGTGATGAGGAGCATTGAGTGGTTCTGTACGACATGTCTCAGTAGCTGGGAATTTTAGATCACCTGAGGTACGTGGGCAGTATCTCAGTCTTCGGGTTACGTGTGAAGGGCTTTGTGTGGGGCTAAAGGAGCAGAGAAAAGAGCACTGGACCGGGGGAAAGTCAAATGTAAATTAACATGCCCTTGGCCTAATGAATTAAAGAGTGCTAGAAGCATAAATCATCAACCTGCTTTTTACTATATTTTGAATTTTTTTTCCATTTATAATGGGTTTTGCTGGCTGAGCCAGCATTTAGTTGCCTATCGCAGTTTTCCTTGAGGCTCTGGTGGGTCCACTGCCTTTTAACTTCCTCCCAGTACCTTTGTTCCAATCCCATTTCCCTCCAATGTTCTGTCTTTTCCTTTTTCTACTTCCCAGTTCTTTCTCTGACAATTCTTTCATTATTTTATCTTTCATCTGTCATATTTTATCTTCTTTCCCCATTTCCCTCTTCCTCTCCCATCTCCCTCAAACACCTCCCTTACTCTCACCCACCTTCCTCTCCCTCCTCATCTCCATTTCCCTCACCCATCTCCCTCACTCTCATCCACCTTCCTCTCACTCCTCATCCCCATTTCCCTCACCCATCTCCCTCACTCTCACCCACACTCCTCCCCCTCCCCATCTCCATTTCCCTCTCCCACCTCCCTCTTCGTCTTTACCTCATATCCTCCATTTCCAGGGAAAATCACCCAGCATGATTAACACAACATCAACCAAAAGTGCGGCTTTGTAGTATTATTCAAATTCCAAGATCATCCTTTCATTTCAGACACATTTTCCACTTGTTCTCCTCCTTTCTCCTTCTCCCTGTGCCACTGTGAGACCAAAGGGTGGTGAGCACTAGACTGAGGTCCTGAAAGCAGGGATATGAGAGAGGCGACTGGTATCTACTTTGGTAGGTAGTACTTACTCAATATAGCCATATAACAATTGTAGCACGGAAAGAGGCCATCTCATCTCTTCTAGTCCGTGCCAAACACTTACTTTCACCTAGTCCCACCGACCTGCACTCAGTCCATAATCCTCCATACCCTTCCTGTCCAAATATCTATCCAATTTTCTTTTTAAATGACAATATCGAACCTGCCTCTACCACTTCTACTGGAAGCTCGTTCCACACAGCTACCACTCTCTGGGTAAAGAAATTCCCCCTCGTGTTACCCCTAAACTTTTGCCCCTAACTCTCAACTCATGTCCTCTTGTTTGAATCTCCCCTACTCTCAATGGAAAAAGCCTATCCACGTCAACTCTATCTATCACCCTCATTATTTTAAATACCTCTATCAAATCCCGCCTCAACCTTCTACGCTTCAAGGAATAAAGACCTAACTTGTTCAACCTTTCTCTGTAACTTAGGTGCTGAAACCCAGGCAACATTCTAGTAAATCTCCTCTGTACTCTCTCTATTTTGTTGACATTTTTTTGACAATTTGGGAAAAAAATTGGAAGGGCAAATTATTTTATTTCAATGGTGAGAGACTGACAGATATTGGAGTTCAAACAGATTTGGGAGCCCTTGTGCAGGAGTCACTTCAAGTTTATCTTGCAGGTATAGCAAGCAACTAGGAAAACAAATGGCACATTGCTTTTTATTGCAAGATGATTCGGTACAAGATTAAAGACATGTTACTGCAATCACGTGTGTTCTTGTTATCAGGAATACACCCATCCACACTACCCACTGCATAGCCAAGGAGCCTTCCCATCCTGGACATTGGCCCTCACCCCATCTCCACTGGACAGAAGATGCCAAAGCCGCAGAGTGGTTACCTCTAGGCTTAAGGACAGTTTCTGTCGCACTGTTAGCAAACACTTGAATGGTCAGATAGACCCTTGACCTCACAATCTATCTTGTTGTGATCTTGCACCTTATTTATTTAGAGATACAGTACAGAACAGAAAGTTCTGCACCGCCCAGTAACCCACCAAGTAATAGGAGCCTAATCATAGGACAATTGACAAAGACCAATTAAGCTGAGATTACAATAGGTACAGAGGAGATGTCAGGAGCAATTTTTTCATGCAGAGAGTGGTGAGTGCATGGAATGGGCTGCCAGTGGCAGCAGTGGAGGCGGAAATGATGGGGTCTTTTAAAAGACTCCTGGATAGGTACATGAGACAGAAAAATAGAGGGCTAGGGGTAAACCTTGGGAATTTCTAAGTTAAGGACATGTTTGGCACAGCTTTGTGGGCCAAAGGGTCTGTATTTTGTTGTAGGTTTTCTATATTCTATGTTTCTACAATCAGATCAGTTGTGACGTTTAAAGGACAGAGCAGGTTGGAGAAGCCAATTGTCCACTCCTGATCTATAAACAAAGATCTCAGACAATGCTCCTATGCAAAGGTTTCGCTAAGTTGGTAGTACTACTGTGTAAAAGTCTTGGTCACAAGTATAGAGCTAGCATGCCTAAGACTTTTGCATTTGTTGACGTGGTGGAGAGCAAGCTTGTGGGAGCAAAGGATGTTGGGGATGGTGAGGGTGGAGCACCGCGGGAGGGGTGAGGGACAGGTGGCAGAGAAGGAGTACCAGGGGCAGGGGTGGCATCGGTGCAGACACACCCAGCCCTGAGACACCAGGCAAGGTCGTTTGGTTTCAAACAATTGGTTTATTGATCATTACAGTATGTCCCTCTGGTGCTTTCTGCTCCCTCCCCTCTCCCTTCCCCTTTCCCCAACCATGATTCCTCTCTCCATGCCCTCTTCCCTCCCTCAGTCCACAACAGAGTCCCACATCAGAGTCAGGTTTATTGTCACTCACATCTGTCAAATTTTGTTTTGTTTTGCAGCAGCAATACAGTGTAATACATAAAATTATTGCAGAAACATACACATGATGCTAGAGGAATTCAGACGGTCTGGCAGCTTCTATGGAAGTGACTAAACAGTTGACATTTTGGGCCAAGACCCTTCTTCAGGACCCCCGAAATGTCAACTGTTTATTGCTGACTGACCGGTTGTGTTCCTCCAGTATTTTGTGTGTGTTCTGCAGAAGTTCTCATGTTTATAAGCTGCTCCAGTGCTGTGCAGAAGTCTTCGACACACCAGCTACATGTGCTGAAGACTTTTGCACAGTGTTATATTTCTACCAGATTAAATACAAGAGATTTTGTAAGTACTTAATGGGGTCCCTACAAACACCTAGATTCTACAATCAAAAATTAGTTCAGTTTGCTTAGAAAACTAAGGCCAAGAAACTCAGCCACGTCATGGTGTTAATTTTCAACAATACATGGCTGAAATTCAGTTGAATCACAAGGTGTTTCCAATTGCTTTGCTGTCCTCCGGTCAGAGATGCTCTGGTGCCATGGATATCACTTAAGCATCGGTGAGATGGTGTTGTTTCCATGGAAACACGCCTTTTGCAGCACTGCAGGGAAAATTAGACTGGGCTGTTCAGCGAAACCCCTGCACCCTCTCTTCTCCCCACTCCCATCGCGCAGAAGATAAAAAAGCCTGAGAACACGTGCCAGCTTGAATCCCACTGTTGCTCGTCTCTGGAAAAGACTTGTTGTGCAACACAATGGGCTCGTGACCTCACGCCTAACTCATCATGGCTGTGCTTTGCACTGTCTGTCTGTGCTGATCTTCCTTGGTAACTGCCACCTCCAGTTCCTAATAAACTGGCCACTGCGTGTACGTCCGTGGCCATCCACCTCAGGGTTTGACATGTCGTGCATTCTCTTCTGCACACCACCCTTGTAACATGTTATGGGTCGCTGTCACCTTCCTGTCAGCTCGAACCAGTTTGATCATTCTCCTCTGACCTTCCTCATTAACAAAGCATTCTTGCCCACAGAACAGTCACTCACTGGATGTTTTTTTTTTGTATTCACACCATTCTCTGTAAACTCTAGACACTGTTGTGTGTGAAAATCCCAGGAGATCAGCAGTTTCTGAGATACTCAAACCACCCCATCTGGCACCAACAATCAGTCAAAGTCACTTAGGTCACCTTTCTTCCCCATTCTGATGTTTGGTCTGAACAACAACTGAACCTCTTGACTATGTCTGCATGCTTTCATGCATTGAGTTGCTTCCACATGACTGGTGATTAGACAGATGTGTTAACAAGCAGATGTACAGGTGGACCTGATCAAGTGGCCACTGAGTGTATATCCTATGTTTTGGTAATCAAGGTCAAGTCAAGGTTTTAGGCCGTTAGGGGGTCCATCCATTGCCTGCTCCTCAAGCCTGCTCTTCCAATACTCTTGGGATCTTGCTGTACCAATAGACACAAAAATGAAATGCATCCTGCACTCTTGCAATAACAATTAAAAATTTAATTATTCTTTCCATAAAAATATATCTGAAACAAAGATGTATTTCCCTTTAAACATGGGAGTGGAGTAACAGTCAGTGAATAATAATACATTATCATAACAGAGGCTAATAATACTATATCATATAAAATATTTTGATAACAGTTACAAGAAGCTAACAGAGTTTTATAAGTTACTGTCTGGCCCCAGATCTCAGTCTCAAAAGGATGGTGTCAAGCACACTTCTGAACACTTTCAAAGCAATAAGCTCTTGACCATGGGACTATTGCACGATTCCAGTGGAATGAGTAAGAGGTTTCAAAGCTCTGGGGGGTCCGATACATCCACGGTTATCTTGATGAAGATGGTGTCATCTTTGATGTACTGCCGGTTTTTGTTTTCCAGAACCGTCTGGGCGACAAACAGAGGGCAACCCGAAGCCACATTCATCTCCCCCTGGGGCCGTCCAAAGCTGCTGCTGTTGGGGTCGGGCTTGAATGTGTCCGACACATGGCCCTTGCCCAGTCCTTGGTCAAGCAGGGTGAGGGTCACTTTCTGCCTGAAGGGCCAGGTCAGCAGGGAGTCATACTCTCCACGCATCACCACAAAGAAGACCGACAGGTGCGTGCCCTTACCCATTCCATCCCCATTGAGATACACACGGGCGCACATCTTGTACCCGAACGAGCTGGTGTAGAATGGTTGGCTGTAGAGCGAGAGTGTCTTCCCGGAGATGGCCTCCCGCTTCCTCCGCTCATAATCCTGGATCTTCCATATCAGCCGTCCGTTGTAGCTGGCCGTCTCCAGCATCTGGAAGCGCAGGTCGATGTCTGCCAGACGGACCTCATGGATGCCGAGCATTTCGTCATGCTGTGTCACCTGATGCTCAATCGAGCCTGCAGGAGAAACGGAGCAAGAGCGTGAGAAAGAAGAGGTTCTGCAGACGCTAGAAATCCAGAGCAACGCACAGACAAAATGACGCAGGAGCTTAGCAGGCCAGGTAGCATCAACGGAGAGGAATAAACAGTCGACATTTTGGGCTGAAACTCTTCACCAGGATCGGGAGCTGACTGTCTGACCCAATGAGCCTGCTTGGCTGTTGCCATGGACTCAGCTCTACCTATCTGTCTTCTCCCATTAAACCTTAATTCTCCTGCGAGGCAAAAATTCATCTAACTGTGTCTCAAATTTATGCAATGAGGTAGCGTCTACTGAGGAATTTGGTTTATTTGTTGAAATATACCGTGAGATGAGTCATTTTACATCTGAGTATGCTCTGGGTGCAAACTTCCATCATTCTCCCAGCACCCACATTGCAACTTACTAACCCTAAACCTCTCTGGAAGTTGTGAGCATTCTTATTTCTGTATGCAAGTGTCTTGGGTATATTTAAAGTTGAAATAGATTTTTAATCAGTGAGGCATTTAAGGGCTATGGGGATCAAGCCCGGACCGCTAGTCCGGAGCAGTGCAGCTTCAAATATACTCAGGAAAAGTGACACCATAAAGTCAGAACTATTTCCCAGGGCTGAAAAGGCTCACACGAGAGGACACAGGTTTAAGGTGCTTGGAAGTAGGTGCAGAGGAGATGTCAGGGGTAAGTGTTTTACGCAGAGAGTGGTGAGTGTGTGGAATGGGCTGCCGGCAACAGTGGTGGAGGTGGATACAATAGGGTCTTCTAAGAGACTCCTGGATAGGTACATGGAGCTTAGAAAAATAGAGAGCTATGGGTTACCCTAGGTAACTTCTAAAGTAAGGACATGTTCGGCACAGCTTTGTGGTTTTCTATGTTTCCATGTTTTTGGAATATGGGAGAATGAATACTGGAGCTCCCGGAGGAAACCTATGTGGTGATGGGAAGAACGTGCGAACTCCGTACAGACAGCGTCTGGAAATGAATCGCTGGCTCGACACAAACTACGGCCCTACTGTGCCACCTATCGATTCCCTGGGCAGAGGTAGTCGCAGATTCAGCGCTCGTTTTTCTTCATCTCTGTCCTTAGGGTCGCAAAGAGAGCTTTTGGTACATTGGTCTCCATAAATCAAAGTATTGAGTACAGCAGATGCGAAGTTACGTTGAAGTGCCATTGGTTTACCTTAATTTGAAGTATTGTGTGCAGTTTTGGTCACCTACCTTCAGGAAAGATGTAAATTAATTTGAAAGAGTACAGAGAAAGTTGCCAGGTCTGGGGGACCTGAGTTTGAATAGGTTAGGACTTTATTCCTAATAAATGTAGAAGACTGAGAGGAGATTTAATGGAAGTATTCAATATTATGAGGGGTGTAGATAGCAAGCAGGTTTTTTCCACTGAGGTCAGGTGGGACTACAGCAGGAGGTCATGGGTTAAGGGTGAGAGGTGAAATGTTTAAGGGGTATATGAGGGGAAACTTCTTCACTCAAAGAGTTGTGAGAGTGTGTAAAAAGCTGCTAGTACAAGTGGTGTATGAGAGCTCAATTTCAATGTTTAAGTGAAGTTTGGATAGGTTCAAGAATGGTAGGGGTGTGAAGGGCTATGGTCCTTGTGCAGGTTGATGGGAGTAGTCAGTTTAAAGTGTTACAACATGGACTAGATGGGCCAAAGGGCCTGTTTCTGTGCTGTACTTTTCTATGACTCTAAATCTATTTCCCTTGAGATTTACCACCTGCCCTCAATGACCCAGCCCCTGTTCAGCCTTGTCATTCATGAAGCAGAACAATCCCTTACCACGTTGCCTGGTAATCCAATATTCTTAGTCCTACAACATGGCTTTCGGCCCATTGAATCCATACTAGTTTTCAGATCAAACCCATTGACTACCCTGTAAGCTCTTCCCCTAGAACACACCCACTACCACCTGTCCATAGAACCATAGAACATTACAGCACAGGAACAGGCCTTTTGGCCCTTCTTGGCTGTGCTGAACCATTTTTCTGCCTAGTCCCACTAACCTGCACCTGGACCATATCCTTCCAAACCCCTCTCATCTGTATACCTGTCCAAGTTTTTCTTAAATGTTAAAAGTGAGCATGCATTTACCACTTCATCTGGCAACTCATTCCACACTCCCACCACTCTCCGTGTGAAGAAACCCCCCCCCCCAAATGTTCCATTTAAACTTTTCCCCCTTCACCCTTAACCCATGTCCTCTGGTTTTTTCCTCCCCTAGCCTCAGTGGGAAAAGCCTGCTTGCATTCACTCTATCTATACCCATCATAATTTTACATACCTCTATCAAGTCTCCCCTCACTCTTCTACGCTCCAGGGAATAAAGTCCTAGCCTATTTAACCTTTCTCTGTCACTCAGTTTCTCAAGTCCCGGCAACATCCTCGTAAATCACCCCACCCTAATTCCTGCCACCCACATACACAAGGCACCTCGGTAGGGCTCGTGCAGTGTTAAAGGAAAGACCCGTAACGGCGTTGCTGGGCGGAGAGGTTTTAGGATCCAAGTTCATAGCTCTTTAACAGTGGCTACACAGGTCAATAAGGTGGTTAAAAAGGCTCGTGGTATTCTTGCTTTTGTTAGTTGAGGCATCAAGTCAAGACGTTATGTTGCAACTTTATGAAACTCTGGTGAGGCCACATCGGGGGTATTGCACACAGTTCTGGTTGCCCCACTGTTGGAAGCATGTTGAGGCTTTGGAGAGGCTGCAGAAGAGGTTGACCACGTTTAGAGGGCATGTGCCATCATGAGAGGCTGGATAAACTTGAGTTGTTTTCTTTGGAGGGGCAGAGGGGAGATCTGACAGAAGTTTATAAGATTATGAGGGACAGGGGGCATCTGTTTTCCCGGGTTGAAATGCCTAATACCAGAGGGCATGCATTGAAGGTGAGAGGGGGTAGGTTCAAGGGAGATGTGAGGGCTAAGTTTTTTACTGAGAGAGGGGTGGATGCCTGGAATGCACTGCCTGGTATGGTGACAGAGGCAAATACATCAGAGGCTTTTAGGAGATGTTTAGACAGGCACATGAAAATGAGGAAGATGGAGGGATATGGACATTGTATAGGTCGGTGGGATTAGATTTTTGGGGGGTTTCATTTGCTTTTTTAGCTGGCTCAGCATCAACCAGCTGGTGGGCGAAGGGCCTGTTCCATGTTTTAAGTTCTTTGAGGGGTGATTTCCAGCAGCCAGTTACCGAACCAAGCATTTTCCCACATCCATTCAGGATTCTTCGGTTTATCGCAACATTCCCGCCGCAGTCCGTTGTGTCAGTGTGGGTTTCCTCCCGCGCTCCAAAGCTGTACAGGTTAGGGTCAGGGCATCGTGGGCATGTCTGGTGGCAGAAATGTAGCGACACTTGCAGGCTGCCCCCAGCACAATCCTCAGACTGAGCTGGTCGTTGCTGCAAAGTGATGAATTTCACTGTCTGTTTGACGTTTAAATGTACATCTGATAAATAAAGCTAATGCCTTTAAAAATGTCTGAGAAACAGTCTTTGAATGGGCCTTGGAATGGCCAACATTAACAAAGGATTTCTGACAAGGAGCCAGCAGAAAACACTATAATCAGCGGCGGGGCAGAAAGGTCGGACATCATGTGGCAGCTCTATAAAGCCCTGGTCAATAGAACATATCTTTATGTTCTTGTAAATGCCTGCAAGTAAATGAACCTCAACATATACAGCACGTACTTTGATAATAAATTTACTTTGACCTTCGAAGGTTAGCACGGACGTGGCTTGCCAAATGGCCTGCTAATGCTGTAGGAACTGTGCCATTGGTGTTGGTAGGTGGACAATGATCCCTCACCATAAGGCATTCCAGGGGAAAGCAACTGGGAAGATGTTCAGGGTCGCACAGAGTGTCGAGCCACCATCTCACAACAGAGAATTGGGTTCAAACCCGACCTTGTGTGCTGGGTGGGCTTGAATGCACTGGGGTTCCACGTCTATAGATCTCTCAAAGTTGCTGAGCAAGGGTGGTTAAGAGGTCGTATGGTCTGTTAAACTTCATTAGTCAGAGGACTGAGTTCAAGAGCCATGAGGTAATGTTGTAGTTCCATGAAACTCGGGTCAGAGCATGTTTGGAGGACTGTGTTCAGTTTTGGTCACCTCATTATAGGAAGGATGTGGAAGCTTTAGAGAGGGTGCAGAGGAGATTCACCAGGATGCTGTCTGGATTAGAGAGGGTGCAGAGGAGATTCACCAGGATGCTGCCTGGATTAGAGAGGGTGCAGAGGAGATTCACCAGGATGCTGCCTGGATTAGAGAGGGTGCAGAGGAGATTCACCAGGATGCTGTCTGGATTAGAGAGGGTGCAGAGGAGATTCACCAGGATGCTGCCTGGATTAGAGAGGGTGCAGAGGAGATTCACCAGGATGCTGCCTGGATTAGAGAGGGTGCAGAGGAGATTTACCAGGATCCTGCCTGGATTAGAGAGGGTGCAGAGGAGATTCACCAGGATGCTGCCTGGATTAGAGAGGGTGCAGAGGAGATTCACCAGGATGCTGCCTGTATTAGAGAGGGTGCAGAGGAGATTTACCAGGATGCTGCCTGGATTAGAGAGGGTGCAGAGGAGATTTACCAGGATGCTGCCTGGATTAGAGAGGGTGCAGAGGAGATTTACCAGGATCCTGCCTGGATTAGAGAGGGTGCAGAGGAGATTCACCAGGATGCTGCCTGGATTAGAGAGGGTGCAGAGGAGATTTACCAGGATCCTGCCTGGATTAGAGAGGGTGAAGAGGAGATTCACCAGGATGCTGCCGGACTAAAGAACATGGCTCGAAGAAAGATTGAGTGAACAAGGGCTATTCTCTTTGAACCAAAGGAAGATTAGAAGTGACTCAATAGAGATGACAAAGGACAGCGATAGAATGGATAGCCAGTGACTTTTTTTTCCCAGGGCAGCAAGGAGGCATAATTTCAATGTGAGGGAGGAAAGTATAGGAGGGGAAGAGGGCTCAGAAGTGAATTTTTTTTGCATAGTGGTAAGTGGTAAATGCACTGTAGGCAGGAGGATGGTGGTGAGAGAAGCAGATACATTAGGGACATTTCAGACACTTTTCGACAGGCAGATGAATAAAAGAAAAGGGACCAGCTATGTGGGAGGGAAGGGCTATTGATCATGGAATAGGTTAAAATGTAGGCACAACACTGTGTAGGACCTGTATTGTTCTATGTTCTACAAAGTCTCAAATAAACTGGCTTGTGTCATAAATATAGCTTCAGTCAAGATATCTCAAAATGTTATACATCAACCCATTTCTTCTTTTTCTCTTTAAACCAAATCAAACTCAGAATCAGAATCGGGTTTAGTATCCCTGACATACTTGTATATAGTGAAACTTGTGGTTTTGAAGCAGCAGTACATAAACTATATGATAATTTACAATAAGAAATACACTCAGTGGTCACTTTATTAGGTACACCTGCTCGTTAATGCAAATAACTAATCAGTCAATCATATGGCAGCAACTCAGTACACGAAAGCATGCAGACAAGGTCAAGAGGTTCAGTTGTTGTTCAGAGCAAACATCAGAATGGGGATGAAAAGTGATCTCAGCGAATTTGGCCATGGAATGATTGTTGGTGCCAGATGGGGTGGTTTGAGTATCTCGGAAACTGCTGATCTCCTGGAATTTTCACACACAACAGTTTCTAGAGCTTACAGAGAACGGTGTGAAAAACAAGACAACACCCAGTAAGTGGCAGTTCTGTGGGTGAAAACGCCTTGTTAATGAGAGGGCTCAGAGGAGAGTGGTTCAAGTTGACAGGAAGGTGACAGTGACTCAGATTACAACAGCGGTGTACAGAAGAGCGTCTCTGAATGCACAACATGACAAACCTTGAAGCAGACAGCGACATCAGCAGGTTCTGCTCCGGTGCCTAATAAAGTGGTCACCAAGTGCAAACAAATAAAGAAGTTGTGCAAAATTAGTGAGGTACAACTCACCTGGAATACTGCTGCCCTTGTACAGGCACAGTGTGTTCTGACTGTTTTCTACACTTGAAACTCTGCTGCTCAGGTTCTCTGTTTTATACTTAATCCACAGAATGTCCTGTTTTAAAACGTCTTCCAACTTGTGCCTCTCCAGCAGATCACTCTCAACTTTATGCAGTTTCTCAGCATGTGCAGCCAATATCTTCTGCAAGGGAACAATAGATTTTGCCCTATTTTAAGTTGCCATAGTGCTGCTTGTGCTCACCAGACAGTAACAGTGATTCTGATTGGCTGTGTCCGCTACATTGGCCAATCCGGCTGTGTGGAAAGCTGTCCGGTGATTACTTGAGCTCCAATCATATACCCTTCTTGTGATTCTCTGTCTACCACAAAAGGCAGTATGTCAATTCAACTTTGCATTATAATTCTGACATGCCTGTCCATGCCATCCTTTACTCCCATGATAAGGCCAAATTCAATTTGGAAGAGCAACATCTCATATTTTATCTAGGTAGACTCCGACTTGATGGTATAAGCATTGATTTCTTCATTCTAATCACTTCTCCCCTTCTCCTCCTTCTCTCTTTGTCCGTTCCCTATTCCAGTTCCCCCACAACTGATTGCTTCTCCTCACCTGGAGAGGACAGTGGACCATGGAAGAAGGGGAAGGTGCAGGTGAACCAAATGGAGATGATGGGCAGGTGAGGAGAACTGACGGGGAGAGAGTGTAACCAGAATGGGGAATAGAAAAAGAGAGAAAGAGGGATGGGGAAAGATTACCAAAACTTGCAGAAATTGATACTTATGCCATCAACTTTGAATCTACCCAGAGAGAATATGAGGAGTTGCTCCTCCAGCCTGAGTTTGGCCTCATCATGGTAGTATAGAAGAACCATGAACAGGCATATCAGAATGGGAATAGCAAGTCAAATTTAAATGGTTGGCCTCCAATTAGTTCAGTTTCCAGAGCACTGACCTGTGATTGATTGGGTCAATTTGCAATTAGTAATTGGCCCGTGATTAGTTGAATTTCCAGAAGTTGTTCAGTAAAGCTGACTCATAGTTGCTCAGGTTTTCCATATAATTCCAATAAAATAACTTTATTATATAGAGTTAATCTGGAGTTGATTGAATACGCCCTTTAGAATCGACCTTTGATTGACTGAGTTAAATCTTGTTGTGACAGAACTGACCTTTAATGAGTTCATTTCAACATCACTTTTATTAACCAGTTGGCTTTTCGAAGATAGTTCCTTCTCCATTTCCTGAACTTTGCTGGACAGCCTGTCTAAGACAGTTTGCTTCTTTGTTATCTCACTTTCAAGATCGGAGACCTGGAGGGATAAAACAGTGCAGTTGTTAAAGATTTCGAATCTTCAGATGATTCTCAGTGTACAACTTCATGAGGGGCATAGATACAGTGAACGCATTCATCTTTTTTTTAAGGGCTGGGAAATCAACACCAAGAAAATATGGTTTTAAGGTGAGAGTGGAGAGATTTAGTAGGAACTGGAGAGGCAAGTACACAAGTTAACAAATTTCATGACTACCTTCTTGTTCCACGAAGGGTTCGCACCACCAGTGTTCAATTCAAGGGCCCAACGTATTGATGGCATTAGTGCTGGCCTCACCTACATCTCCTCCACTTCCCAGACATCCACACTCAGCCCATCTTCCTGCCACCTTAACCGGATAGAGTTCCTCTTGTCCTCACCTACCACCCCATGAGCCTCCGCATCCAACACATCACTCTCCACAACTTCCACCATCTCGGAAGGGATTCTACCATCAAACTCTTCCTTACCCACCCCCCCCCGCCCACTTTCCGCGGGGATCATTCACTCAGTGGTTTCTTTGTCCATCTCTCCCTACCAACTAATTTCCCTCCTGGCACATATACCTGCAAACAACAGAAATGCTACCCCTGCCTATTTACCTCCTCCCTCACCTCCGTTCAGGGTTCCAAACAATCTTTCCAGGTGAGGCAACCTCTAGAAATGAATTCCACAGATTCACCACTCACTGGCTAAAGAAATTCCTCTCATCTGCATTCTAAATGGGCATCTCTCTATTCTATGGTTGTGCCCTCTGGTCCTAGACTCCACCACTATAGGAAATATCCCCTCCACGTGCACTCTAACCAGGTTTCTTTACATCCAATAGGTTTCAATGAGATCCTTCCTCCCCATTCTTCCAAATTCCAGCAAGCACAGGCCCTGAGCCATCGAACGGTCCTCATATAACAAGCCTTTCATTCCCAAAATCATTTTCATGAAGCTCCCTTGAACCCTCTCCAATGTCAGTACATTTTTTCTTAGATAAGGAGCCCAAAACTGCTGACAATACTCCAAGTGAGACTGCACCAGTACTTTATAAACTCTCAACATTATATACTTGCTTTTATATTCTAATTCTCTGGAAACATTGGATTTGCCTTCTTCACCACCGACTTGACCTGCAACTTAACCTTTAGGAAATTCTGCATGAGGACTCCCAAGTCCCTTTGCACTGGATTTTTGAATTTTCTGCTCATTTAGAAAATAATCTAAGCTTTTATTCCTTCTTCCAAAGTGCATGAGCATACACTTCCTGACACAGCGTTCCTTTGCCACTCCTTTGTCCATTCTCCTAATCTGTCTAATTCCTTCTACAGCCTTCCTGCTTCCTCAACGCTACATGCCATCCACCTATCTTTGTACATTCCACAAACGTGGCCACACAGCCATCAATTCCATCATCCAAATCTTTGACATACAAAGTAAAACAAAGCGGTCCCAGCACTGAACCCTGTGGAACACCACTAGGCACTGGAAACACCCCCTTTATTCCCACTCTTTGCCTTCTGCCAATCAGCCAATGCCCTGTCCATGCTAGAATCTTTATTGTAATACCCTGGGCTCTTATCATCCTCATGTGTGGCACCTTGCCAAAGGCTTTCTGAAAATCCATTTATACAACATCCACCTTTGTCTAGCCTATTTGTCATTTCTTGAAAGGATTTCAGCAGATTTGCCTGGCAAGATTTTCCCTTAAGGAAACCATGCTTACTTTGGCCTATTTCACCATGTGCCTCTAAGTACCTGAAACCTAATCCTTAACAATCGACTCCAACATCTACCCAACCACTGAGGTCAGGCTAACTGGCCTGTAATTTCCTTTCTTCTGCCTCTCTCCCTTCTTGAAGAGCAGAGTGACATTTGCAATCTTCCAGTCTTCCAGAACCATGCCAGAATTTATTGATTCTTGAAAGATCATTATTAATGCCTCCACAACGCCTTTTGCTACCTCTGTCTGAACCATGAAGTGTAGTCAATCTAGTCCTTCTTTTTTGAGATGTATCTATCCGGTGTCTTCTGAATTTCTACCAGAAACTCCAGCCATTTCTGTGCTGCTGTTATCCCTGATAGTATGATCTTTCAATCAACTTTTTCATGCCTCTGTAAACCCCCTTTATTCCACTGTAGAGACGTAGAAAAGTACAGCACAGAAAGAGGCCTTTCGGTCCATCTAAGTCATGCCAAACCATTTAAACTGCCTACTCCCATTGACCTGTACCAGGACCACAGCCCTCCTTACCCCACCTATCCATGTACCTATCCAAACTTCTCTTAAACATTGAAATTGAGCTGGCATGCACCACTTGTGTTGGCAGCTCATTACACACTCTCACGATCCTCTGAGTGAAAAAGGTTCCCCTCATGTTCCTCTTAAACTTTTCACCTTTCACCCTTAACCCATGACCTGTTGTAGTCCATGGAAGAAGCCTGCTAGCATTTACCATATCTATATCCAACAATTCTGAATACCTATCAAAATTGTCGATCGATTGCTGATAAATTATCAAAAAATTATCAAAATTGTTGATAAATTATCAAAAATACCTCCATTTTTAATACCTCTCAATCTTCTACATTCCAAGGTATAAAGTCCTGACCTACTTAATCTTTTCTTATAGCCCAGGGCCCCAGACTGGCAACAACTTTGTAAATTTTCTCTGTACTCTTTCAAACCAATTTACATCTTTCCGGTAGGTAGGTGACCAAAACTGCACACAATACTCCATATTAGACCTCGCCAATGTCTTATACAACTTCAACATAAAATCAACTGTAGTCAGTTCTTTGATTTGTGAAGGTCAGTGTGCCAAAAGCTTTCTTTAGAACCCTGTCCACCTGTGACATAATTCAATGAATTGTGGACCTGTATTCCCAGATCCCTTTGTTCTACCCCACTCCTCGGTGCCCTACCGTTCACTGGGTAAGACCTATCCTGGTCGGTCCGACTGAAGAGCAACACCTCAGCCTTGTCTGCCTTAAATTCCATCTGCCATTCTTCAGCCCGCTTTCCAATCCGGTCCAGATCCAGCTGCAAGCCATGATAGCCTTCCTCATTGTCCACTACGTTCCCAAACTTGGTGACACCCACAAATTTTCTGATCCAGTTAACCACATTATCATCCAAATCGTTGATATAGATGACAAAAAACAATGGACCCAGCTCCGATCCCGAGGATCTCCACCAGTCACAGGCCTTCAGTCAGAGAGGCAACCATCAACTACCACTCTCTGGCTTCTCCCACAAAGCCAATGTCTAATCCAATGTATTACCTCATCTTAAATGCCAAGAGACCGAACTCTCCCGACTAGGTCCTTGTCAAGTGTTTTGCTAAAGTCCACAAAGTGACACAAAGCTGGGTGGCAGTGTGAAATGTCAAGAGGATATTATGAGAATGCAGGGTGACTTGGACAGGTTGGGTGAGTGGGCAAATGTATGGCAGATGCAGTTTAATGTGGATAAATGTGAGGTTATCCACTTTGGTGGCAAGAACAGGAAGGCAGATTACTATCTAAATGGAGTCAAGTTCGGAAAAGGGGAAGTACAATGAGATCTAGGTATTCTTGTACATCAGTCAATGAAAGCAAGCATGCAGGTACAGCAGGCAGTGAAGAAAGCTAATAGCATGCTGGCCTTTATAACAAGAGGAATTGAGTATAGGAGTAAAGAGGTCCTTCTGCAGCTGTACAGGGCCCTGGTGAGACCCCACCTGGAGTATTGTGTGCAGTTTTGGTCTCCAAATTTGAGGAAGGACATTCTTGCTATTGACGGAGTGCAGTGTAGGTTCACAAGGTTAATTCCCGGAATGGCGGGACTGTCATATGTTGATAGATTGGAGCGACTGGGCTTGTATACATTGGAATTTAGAAGGATGAGAGGGGATCTGATTGAAACATATAAGATTATTAAGGGATTGGACACGCTGGAGGCAGGAAGCATGTTCCCACTGATGGGTGAGTCCAGAACTAGAGGCCACAGTTTAAGAATAAGGGGTAGGTCATTTAGAACAGAGATGCGGAAAAAAATTTTCACCCAGAGAGTGGTGGATATGTGGAATGCTCTGCCCCAGAAGGCAGTGGAGGCCAAGTCTTTGGATGCATTCAAGAGAGAGTTAGATAGAGCTCTTACAGATTACGGGGTCGAGGGATATGGGGAGAGAGCAGGAATGGGGTATTGATTGTTATGATCAGCCATGATCACAGTGAATGGCGGTGCTGGCTAGAAGGGCCAAATGGCCTACTCCTGCACCTACTGTCTATTCCAGCTCGGAGTGTCGGAGTTCTAGCGTCCTCTGGAGGGAGTCTGTACACCCTCCCCTTGGAATGTCTGGGTTTTCTCCGGGAGCTCCTGTTTCCTCCCACAGTCCAAAGACACATCAGTTAGGAGGTTAATTAGTCATTGTAAGTTGCCCCGTGATGAACAAACTGGACATGAGGTCAGAGGTTAACAAACTGGACATGTGGTCAGAGATGAACAAAAATGTGCATGAATGCACCCTCACTCTGCTTCCCTCTAATCCTCAATGCCTCTCACCGTCTCTCCCTCCAAACTTCTTATTTTCCTTTTCCAAGATAATAAGCTACTTGTACGGATGAAATTTGTACAAGTTCGGATGAAAACCCCAGAATCTTCCCAACTCATAGTTGACAGTTTAGCGAGTGCTAGGAAGTTTACCAGTTCCAGTGATCTGAAGTAGAAAGTTTTAAGTAGAAAGGCTCCGTCCAGTGCTAAGCCGGAGTTACCTCCCTGAGCACCCCGCAGCCCAGATCCATTACCTTCTCCTCCAGCGTCTTGTTCTTCAACAAAACTAGCGTCAAGTGTTGATGGGTAAACTGTGTCTCGTGCTCTTTAAGGCGAGGATTTGTTCCCTGTAGAAAGGGGAAAAAAATCTATTTTAATGTCGAACATTTGATCCCCCGTGGAAAGAGAAAAAAAAACGTTTTAATGCTAGGTCCGCAAGATTTTCCTGTTCGTTTATTTAAGAGGTACAATGTGGAACAGACCCTTCTGGCCCAATGAGTCGTACCACCCAGCAACCCACCGATTTAACCTTATTCAAAATCACAGGACAATTTGCAATGACCAATTAACCTACGAATCTGTTGTTCGGCTGATTGTGTGCATGCAATGTAATTCTCTTCTCCAGGTAAGTAGCGTGAACAGTGTTTTGCAACATCAAGGTTTCCTTGGGGCACAGCTCAGTACAGGCCCTTTGGCCAATCATGTTGTGCCGACCTTTGAACCTACTCTACGATCTGCTTAACCCTTCCCTCCATGTGCCTATCTTTCATGTTTCTCAAACTCGCCCTACCTATCTGCCACCATGCACCTTGTGTTAAAATAAATTACCTGTAACACCCCCTCCCCTCAATATTTCCCACCTTAAAATTATGCTCCCTGACGTGAGTCATCTCCATCCTCTCCCAAGCTGGAAAAGACACTGTGGAGTTTCAGCTGGGTTACAATTTGGGCTTGTTCTCACCAGGGCTGAGGAAGTAGATTATTGGATGATATTGATGGAAGGAAATGACCATATCTGTTGCAAATATCTACTCGAGCACATCAGCCGAATCCCATTTTGTCAGAAGGTTGGGATCAGAAGCTCTTAGCTCAGGTGTTTAGTCATTGAGTCATGAAGATACAGAGACAAGAGGGGGATAAAAGCACCACCATGAGCATGCTTACAAAACGACACCATTCTGTCCTAATCCTCAGCTCCAGTGCCCAGTATCCAAAATCCAACTTTGGGATTGAGACCATACTGGATTTTGGATAAGTTTTGTACTTCAAACTTGACATATACTATTTTGTTTTTGCATGTAATCCTGTTATCCTCTTCCAAGAACTCGTGTGGGGCTACGGACCAGATCGGGTTGACTCTGAGCTGAGAGCTAGGCCTACACCCTCCTGTGGAAGTAGTGATGAAGTCTGAGAGAAATGTCCTATGTTTGGGCAGCTGGGCTTCGGATGTCTTGTATTGTTGTCCTTTGAGATGTGGATCTCTTCTCCCCATTGTGCAGGAAATACCAAAGCTTTGAAACACGTACAGTATCACCAGGCTCCATCCTGCTGAATGCTAAATAGAACTCTTGATCTAACTCATTATGGCCATTGCTCCATATTGTCTGCCTGCACTATCATTTCACTGTAACTGTGATGGTGGATTCTGTATTCTGTCATTGCTTTTTCCTCGATGTACTGAAGTTGGAAACGATCTGCCTGGATGGAGCTGGAGGCCTGAAGCCTGGAGGACCAATGTCTATGAGTCTGAGAATCTACAGCCAGGGACTGGAAGCTCAGGGGCAGCCCGTTCTGGGGCTGGAGGCCAGTCTGTGCAAGCGAGTGGGTGTGTGAGGGGCAATGTGTTTAAGGGTCTTGTTTTGCAGTTGTTGTCTTATTGTGTCTTATTGTAAGTGTTGTTGCTTTTTGTGTTCATCTGAACATTGTGGGCATGCTCCATTGGCACCTGAGCAGGTGGCAGTGCTTGCAGGCTGCCCCAGCACACCTTTCGGCGTGCTGCTTGTCAATACAAATGACAAATTTCATTGTATGTTTCAATGTACATGTGATAAATAAATCTGAAACTGATTCGGAATCTAGGATTTTCACTGTAGTTCAGCACATGTGACAGTGATAGACGAATTACCTATTAACAAGAGTGGTAAACTTCCCTCCGTCTACTCCTCTGGAATTACTCCATAAGACATCAATCCAAAGACCTGCTCACCGCTGGGACTCCAGAACCACACTCACCTTGAAAGTGCATCCATAGCTACTAAAATCGCAACACCTCTCCTCTTTGAGACACTCGAACGTGTGGTCTTTGAGCTGTAAATAAAACCATAAGATATAGGAGCTAAATTAGGCCATTTGGCCCATTGAGTCTGCTCCACCATTTCCTCATGGCTGATCCATTTCCCTCTCAGCCTTAATCTCCTACCTTCCCCCCGTATCCCTTCATGCCCTGACCAATCAAGAATCTATCAACCTCTGCCTTAAACGTACATAAAGACTCGGCTTTCACAGCTGCCCATGGCAAAGAATTCCACAGATTCGTCACTCTCTGGCTAAAGAAATTTATCCTCATCTCTGTTCTAAAAGGATGCCCCCCCTATTCTGAAGTATGTCCTTTAGTCATTGACACTCCCACCACAGGAAACATCCTCTCCACATCCACTCTATCTGTGTCCTCTGGTCCTAGACTCCCCCACCACAGGAAACATCCTCTCCACATCCACTCTATCAAGACCTTTGAACTCTCAGTGATGATCACTCTTGAAGGGGCCTGACAGGCTCCAGGACCAGTCTACTTCTTGGCCCAGCTGCCAACTTGTGTTTTGTTACAGCTGCCTTCAGCTGAGATGGGTTCCTGAGACTAACATTAGTTTGGAGTGTTTTCCAGTGCATGCTACGATACGTCAGGCAGTCTGGTATTTTGTTTTAAGGTCCTTCACCCATGAGAGATCATCAGTTGCTGAAAGAAGGAATTAAAATCTAATTTAATTGAATGGTGGCTCTGGAAATGGATTGGCAAAGTTTCAGGTCAAGGGCCTTCCCTGTTGACTGTCCATCCCTTCCACAGTTGCTGCCTGACCTATTGAGTTGTTTCAGATCCCAGTGTCTGTGATCCCTTGTGTTTCCAGGGCTCCAGGCAACTTGCCAACACCAATGTTGAATTATACTTACAACAATGAAATATAATTGAATGTCTTGGACCCAAATCTGCTGACAATAAAAAGAAGGGAAAGTAAATTGTAAGGAGGATGTAAAAAGCCAGCAAAGGGGTATGGATAGGATAAACGTTGTAGAAGGGTTACAACGTGAGGGGCTCCAGTTTGACGAGGAAAGTAGAGTGTTGATTAAATTGAAAAAGTCTTTTTAATATTGGGTAAGATTGCAGAGTTTTCAAGCATGAAACATGAAATAATAACCAAATAATAGACAGCGAGAAATGGAAGGTATTAACAGAGAATTATTATGACCATCAGGGAGGAAGATCAGGAGCCTGAAGACCTGCACTTAACGTTTTAGGAACAGTTTGTTCTCCTCTGCCATCAGGTTTCTGAATGGCCCTTGAATACTACCTTTCTACTCCCCTTTTGATCATCTATGTATCTATTTATCTATCTATCCCTTTATATTGTTGTAACTTACTGTAATTTTTTATGTCAATAATGATAAACCTGATTCTGATTCTAAGAAATCTTACCCCAACTTTGCACAATGTTGGTGAGACCACATCCAGAGAACTACAGACATTTTTGAAGTCCTTATTTGAGGAGGGACGTACAGTGGAGTAAAGGTTCCTTAGGTTGATTCCGCGGAAGGAGGAGTTACCTTTTGAGGAAGGACTGAGCCCAAACTCATGAGAGTTTAAAATGTTGAGAGGAGGATGAACATAGAACATAGACAGACCTTTCGGCCCACAATGTCCATGCTAAACACAGTGCTGAATTAAACTAAATCTCTTCTGCCATATCTCTCCATTCCCTGTATAGTTCTGTGTCTGTCTATTAAAGACCACTATCATATCTGCTTCCACCATTAACCCCATAGCCCATTCCAGGCACCCACCACTTCCTGTGTAAAGATCTTACCCAACAGATATGATTCTGGGAGGGTTTGCCAGATTGGACACAGAAAAAATGTTTCTTTTTCCTTATGGGAACCAGAACAGGCTTTAAAATGCGGAGTTCCTGTTTTAAAATGGAAATGAGGAGGAATTTCATCTCAGAATTCTCTAACGCAGAGAGTGACTGAGACAGAGCATTGCATTCACACAGGCTGAGATGGACAGAGTTTTGTTCTGTAATTGTTGTAGGGAGATGGAACTGAGTCCAAGGAATAGGATCGAGGAGCCAAGTGGCCGATGCCTGCCCCTCGTGCTTGTATTCTCATCGCGGGTCTATCTCTCGGGCACTGACGACTGCACTTTAGTTCAGACTGAAGAAAGATCTGAGTGAGGGGAAATCCCTGCAGAAATGTCAATAACAAGAATGTGTAAAATGTACCAAGTTAAATCCGAAAGTGAGAAATGAGAAAAGAGCTGTAAGACTTTCCACAAATCTGCAGTTTTTACTTGGTTCTGAACAACAGGCTTGAGCTAGCAATCATCTTACAGGGAGCCGCTCCCTGCCTCCACCGGCAACAGCCTTTGAAGTAAAATCTCACATTTCACCATCCTAAGATCTCCCAAAATGCTTATGTCAATTAAATACTTCTGAGGAGCTGCAAGGTGGGGGTTGTGGTAACTTGTGTTCACTACGAAGAAAGCCCTTAACTCCAAGTGGAGTCGTCGGGTCGCCCTCGTGATGTTCTTTTTTAAGCAGGCTTTCCGATTTTTACGAGGCCGAGTTGCTAGCTCGACGCTCCAGCCAGCACTGATGGAGCCGGCCGGATTCACTCCGGAGTCTGCCGCCGATGCCACTGCGCCACCAGCCAGTGTGTTTGTGTGCGGTAAGGTCCCACAAAAAGCAGGGTGCTTGGCTAAATCATCCTGATCAAACCGAGAGATAAACATCCACCAAGGTTAGGGCTTTTCTCTTCAATGGGATAGAGGTATATAAAATTATGATGGGTATAGACAGAGTGAATGCAAGCAGGCTTTTTCCACTGAGGCCAGTGGAGAAAAAAACCAGAGGACATGGGTTAAGGGTGAAGGGGGAAAAGTTTAAAGGGAACATTGGGGGGGGGGGGATTCCTCACACAGAGAATGGTGGGAGTGTGGAATGAGCTGCCAGAAGAAGTGGTAAATGCGGGCTCACTTTTAACAATTAAGAAAAGACTTGGACAGGTACGTGGATGAGAGGTGTATGGAGGGATATGGTGCAGGTCAGTGGGACGAGGCAGAAAAATGGTTCAGCGCCTGTTTCTGTGCTGTAATGTTCTATGGTTCTATGGAAGTGCAAGATGGCAAGAGAGAAGACAGGACCTCAGTTTAATCACTTAAAAGAAAGTAACACCAACAGCGTGGCACTCGCTCAGTGTTAGCATAAGGCTGGAGAGAGGTTGGGGTGGGGTGAGTGCTGGAATTAAACAGCACAGGAACAAGCTCACCATATCCACCTAACTGATCCCACTTCTCATTAACAACGTATTTCCCTACAACCGTCAGGCTCCTGAACCTTCACTCACATCAACTCTGAACTGATTCCACAACCATCAGGTTCTACAACTTATGTTCTCGGTATTATTTATTTGCTTGTTTTATTTGCACAGCTTTGTCTTCTTCTGCACATTTGTTGTGTGCCGGTCTTTGTGGTGTTTCATTGATTTGATTATACTTCTTTATTTTACTGTGAATGCCTACAAGATAATGAAACTCGGGGTCGAGTATGGTGACGCATCTGCACATACTTTGACAATAAATTTACTTTGGACTTGGCTCTCTTACTCCACGGCCTTCCATGCCTTGGTGATCTGAGTGTCTGTCCAGGCATTTCTCAAAAGTTGTAAAGTCCCTGCCTCCACTGCCCACACAGCCTTGAAGTCAGAACTGACTGGCTGCTGACCCATGCCTGACATTCGTAGCAGTCCTGTAACATCACTCATTCACAACGAACCTCATCGCTGGGTTAGAAAGCATGAAAGATACTCAATGAATTTATCTGACGTTGGTAATGATGGTGACAAGAATATCACCACAAACCACAACCCAGGCATTAATTTGCACAAAGGTTTTATTTTTAATCCCTCTCGTTGGCCCTAACGTCTGTTTTGCACTTCAAGGATGGAACAGAGGTTTGGGAAAAGTTACCCATCCACAGGGAATCTCGTAGACACGAGAGATGGCAGATGCCAAAATCTGGAGCAACCACCGTGCTTGGCACAACAGGGTGGGTTGAAGAGCTGGTACTGTGCTGTAACGTTCTGCTTTCTGTGCTCAGATAACCTGTTGCAACAGGATGGAAGTGAACCACGAAGGAGAGGAACCTTATGAGCTGCAGGAAGCGGAACCAATGACCTCAGCAGATTGGTTGCTGCTATGGGAACACAGTGGATTCTGTAGATGCTGGAAATCCAAAGCAATACAAATGAAAGGCTGGAGAGGTCAACAGGTCAGGCAGCATCTACCGAGGGAAATGAACAGCTGTACCCGAAACATTAATTGTTTATTTACCCTCCACAGCCACCGGCTGACTCGATGAGTTCTTTCAGCATTTTGTGTGTGGCTCTGCAGGGAACCTCCTCCAGCAATTTACCCCTCATGTACCTCTCTCAGTTCTGCCCTCTGGTCTCTTAACTAAGCCAGTGTTACTTGGCGTTGGAAGTATGGCGACACTGCGGATGTTGGTCATTGATGAAAACAATGCATTTGATGTTTTGATGTACATACATGTGGAAAAATGTAAAGCTAATATTTAATCTTCAATTGTGTGACGTATAAGAGAAAAGCGGTTAACAAACTGGACATGGTCAGAGGTTAACAAACTGGACTTGTGGTCAGTGATGGACAAACTGGACATGTGGTCAGAGGTTAACAAACTGGACATGTGGTCAGAGATGGACAAACTGGACATGTGGTCAGAGATGAACAAACTGGACATGAGGTCAGAGGTTAACAAACTGGACATGTGGTCAGTGATGAACAAACTGGACATGTGGTCAGAGATGGACAAACTGGACATGTGGTCAGAGATGAACAAACTGGACATGTGGTCAGAGATTAACAAACTGGACATGTAGTCAGAGATTAACAAACTGGACGTAGTCAGAGGTTAACAAACTGGACATGTGGTCAGAGGTTAACAAACTGGACATGTGGTCAGAGATTAACAAACTGGACGTAGTCAGAGGTTAACAAACTGGACATGTGGTCAGAGGTTAACAAACTGGACATGTGGTCAGAGATTAACAAACTGGACATGGTCAGAGGTTAACAAACTGGACATGTAGTCAGAGATTAACAAACTGGACGTAGTCAGAGGTTAACAAACTGGACATGTGGTCAGAGGTTAACAAAACTGGACATGTGGTCAGAGATGGACAAACTGGACATGTGGTCAGAGATGGACAAACTGGACATGAGGTCAGAGGTTAACAAACTGGACATGTGGTCAGAGATTAACAAACTGGACGTGGTCAGAGGTTAACAAACTGGACATGTGGTCAGAGATGAACAAACTGGACATGAGGTCAGAGGTTAACAAACTGGACATGTGGTCAGAGATTAACAAATTGGACATGTGGTTAGAGGCATGCGGTCAAACTGGACATGTGGTTAGAGGCATGCGGTCAAACTGGACATGTGGTCAGAGATGAAAAAACTGGACATGTGGTCGGAGATGAACAAACTAGACATATGGTCAGAGATTAACAAACTGAACGTGGTCAGAGGTTAACAAACTGCACATGTGGTCAGAGGCATGCAGTCAAACTGGACATGAGGTCAGAGGTTAACAAACTGGACATGTGGTCAGAGGTTAATAAACTAGACATGTGGTCAGAGGCATGCGGTAAAACTGGACATGCGGTCAGAGTAGATCCGTGGAGTCAGAGTTGTTTAAAACAGAAACCAGGCTTCAGCTCATCACATCCATTTTCCTGTATAGATCCATACACTGCCATGCATCTTTGCCTAAATGGCTCAATTGTTATCTGACTCCATCTCCTCTGCCTGCTTGTTCCAGACATCAAACTCACTCTGTGTGAGATAACTTAACTCTCTGCTCTGCTTTCTCTTAGCAAATCTATGCCCTCATATTTTTAATCCAACTACCATGGAAAAAATATGTTGGCTATCTTCTCCTAGCTTTCACATAATCTTACACATTCAATGGGCATTTTATTTGCACACCTGCACATGGGCATGTTAATGCAAATATCTAATCAGCCAATCCTGTGGCAGCAACTCAATGCATAGAAGCATGCAGATGTGGTCAGGAGGTTCAGTTGTTGCTCAGACCAAACATCAGAATGGGGAAGAAATGTGATCTCAGGGAAAGATTGTTGGTGCCAGATGGGGTGGTCTGAGTATCTCAGAAACTACTGATCTCCTGGGATTTTCACACACAGCAATCTTTAGAGTTTACAGAGAATGGTGTGAAAAACAAAAAGGATCCAGTGAGCAGCAGTTCTTTGGGCTCAAATGCCACATTAATGAGAGAGGTCAGAGGAGAATGACCAGACGTTAACAAATAACCATGTGTTACAACAGTGCATCAGAGCATCTTTCAATGCACAACATGTTGAACCTTGAAGTGGATGGGCTACAACAGCAGAAGAACATGAATATACATCAAGTTGTCACTTTATTAGGTATGGGAGGCACCAAATTAAATGGCCACTGTGTGTAAACGTCAAGTCACCCCTCACCCTTACTAACTCCAAGGAAAACAAGCCCAGGCTTTCCAATCTCTCCAACATCCTGGGGAGTCTCCTCTGCATTCTCCCAGTTCAGCCACATCCCTCTTAAAGATTAGCTTCATTTGTCACAGGTACATTGAACCATGCAGTGAACTGTGACATTTGCATCAGTGACCAACACAGTCCAAGAATGTGCTGGGAACAACTCTCAAGTTTTATGACAACATATCATGTAGACACCCTGTACGGCTCTGGAATGTAGGCGGAAACTGGAGCACCCAGCGGAAACGCATGTGGTCACAGGGAGAAGGTACAAACTCCTTTCAGGCACTGGCGGAAATCAAACTCTAACCACTGGCACAGTAAAGTTATGCACCAACCCCGGCGGTGTTGCAACTGGAACTGTACACAACGGTCCCAACAGTAGTGTTTTATCAATGGCACTGGACCACTGACGCAGAGACAAGTGTTCAAATCCCACCACATCTGAGGAATTTTAATTCACTAAATAAATCAAAGCTGTCTGAATTATGGCGATTAAACCAATGTGTCAACCTAGGGCAGCACAATAACCTAGTGGTTAACGTATTGCTATTACAACATCAGCCATCAGCCATCGGGACTCAATTCCCTTCCATCATCTGTCTGGATTTTATGTTCGCATGGATTTCCTCACACATCTGGTCAGGATGGGTGATGTAACATTGGTACTGGAAGCATGGTGACACTTGCAAGCATATAGATATGAAATCCTATGTATATATATATAATCCTATATATATCTACTTAAGATATTTTATGTATTTATATTTATTGTGCTTTTTGTTATTGTGTTCCTTATCATGTTTTTTCTGCTGCTTCAAATCCAGAGTTACAATTATCTGTTCTTCTCGACACTTGTGTACGGGAAATGACATTGAACGATCTTGAATCTTGAATCCATGGGCTGTGCTGGGTGTTGACAAATCTCACTGCATGTTTTGATGTTTCAATACAGCCAACCGAATCTAATCTAATTGCACGTCAGGGGAAGGAAACCTGTCATCCTTTCCCAGTCCGGTTTATACATGACTCCAGACCCGTAGATTTGTTTGACTTGTAACTATACTGGTCAACAACAAGAGAAAAACAATAACTGCTGGTATTTTCCAAACAGTAAACAGAATGCAAACAAGGGAGCCAAAGATCATGACTGCGAGAACAGAAGAAAACAGAAGTAAGAGTAGGCCATTCAGCCCGTGAAGCTTGCCCCAGCATTCGGTGTACCTGTACATGGCTGATCTATGCAGAGCTCACCTCACCTCACATCCTGAGCTTCAATCAAGTATCTACCCACCTCTTCCTCACTTCTTCAAAATCCCAGTTGAAGGTAAATGTTAATATCAAAGTACACAAATGTTACCACATTCAACCGTGAGGTTCACCTTCCTGTGAACATACGCAGCAAATCTACAGAGATGGTAACAACATCTCCTCCACAATTACCACCAGCACATTTTACTATCAAAATCTGGCTACCACCAGAGATTCACCGCCCTCTGAGAGAAGAAATTTCGATGCATCTCAGTTTTAAATATCCTGTGTCCTCTTGTTTGTGATTCTCCCATTAGTGAAAACATCACAACATCTACCCTATCAAGCTTCCTTTGGACGTTTGATGAGATCAGTCCTCATTCTTCTAAGCTCCACAGGGTACAGGTCCAAACTTGTTTAACTGTTAAATTTTCAGATTCATATACTAAAACACTTACATCCCCCTGAAGTTCCCAAGGGGTGCATGGAGGGTGGGGGGAGAGAGAGGGAGAGAGGGAGAGAGAGAGAAGGAGGGAGAGAGAGAGAGAGAGAGATGCATATATCATACAAACACCAATGAAGCTCAGTGTAATAAATTCCACAGATTCATGACCCTCTGGCTAAAGAAATTTCTCCACATCTCTGTTTTAAATGGACGCCCCTTTATCCTGAGGCTGTGCCCTCTTGTCCTAGACTCCCCCACCATGGGAAACATCCTTTCCACATCTACTCTGTCAAGGTCTTTCAACATTTGAAAGGTTTCAATGAGATCCCCCCTCATTCGTCTAAATTCCAGTGAGTAAAGGCCCAGAGCCATCAAACGTTCCTTGTATAATAATCCTTTCATTCTTGGAATGTAAACCTCCTCTGAACCCTCTCAAATGCCAACAGATCTCTTCTGAGATGAGGAGCCCAAAACTGTTCACGTTACTCAAGGTGAGGCCTCACCAGTGCCTTATAAAGCCTCAGCATCACATCCCTGCTCTTGTATTCTGGACCTCTTGAAATGAATGCTAACATGGCATTTGCCTTCCTCACCACCAACTCAACCTGCAAGTTAAAGTTAAACTTCCAAGTCCCTTTGCATCTCAGATTTGCGGATCTTTTCCCCATTTAGAAAATAGTCTGTGCATTTATTTCTTTTACCTAAGTGCACAACCTTGTATTTTCCAACATTGTATTTAATTTGCCTCTTTCTTGCCCATTCCCTTAATCTAAGTCCTTCTGCAGCCTACCTGTTTCCTCAACACTACTTGCCCCTCCACCAATCTTTATATCATATGCAAACCTGGCAACAAAGCCATGTATTCCAGCAGCTAAATCATTGATATACAATATAAAGAAGTGATTCCAACACCAACCCTTATGGAACACCAGTAAAGGATCCTTTTATTCCCACCCGCTGTCTCCTACCAATCAGCCAAAGCTCCAATCATGCCAGTAACTTTCCTGTAATACCATGGGCTCTTAACTTGGTAAGCAGCCTCATGTGTGGCACCTTGTCAAAGGCCTTCTGAAAGTCCAAATTTACAACATCTATTGCATCCCCTGTATCTATCCTATTTGTAATCTCCTCAAAGAATTCCTACAGGTAAGATTTTCCCTTAAAGAAACTATGGTGACTTTGTCCTACCTTGTCCTGTGTCACCAAGTACTCCATTACCTCATCCTTAACCAGTGACTCCAACCAGTGAGGTCAGGCTAACTGGTCTATAATTTCCTTTCTGCTGCCTTCCTCCTTTCTTAAAGAATGGAGTGACATTTGCAATTTTCCATTCCTCTGTCACCATGCCAGAGGTTTTGAAAGATCATTACTAATGCCTCCACAATCTCTAATGCTATCTTTTTCAGAACCCTAGGGTGCAGTTCATCTGGTCCAAGTGTTTTATGTTCCCTTAGGTCTTTTCCCGTTTTCAGCACCTTGTAACAGTAACTGCACCCACTTCTCTTCCTCCACACACTACAACAGCTGGCACACTGCTGGCGTCTTCCACAGTGAAGATCGATGCAAAATACTCATTTAGTTCATCTGCCATCTCCTTGGCCCCCATTATTATTTCTCCAGCCTCATTTTCTAGCGGTCCCATATCCAGTCTCATCTCTTTTATTTTTTACATTTAGCTTTCACTCTCCACTTTGATATTATTTACCAGCTCGCTATCATACTTCATCTTTTCCCTCCTAATGATTCTTTTAGTTCCTCTCTGTAGGGTTTTAAAAGCTTCCCAATCTTCTGCCTTCCCATTAATTTTTGCTTTGTTGTATGCCCTCTCTTTTGCTTTTACATTAGCTTTGACTTCCCTTGTCAGCCACGGTTGTACTATTTTGCCATTTGTGTATTTCCTTGTTTTTGGAATACACACATCCTGCACCTTCCTCATGTTTCCCAGACACCCACACCATTGCTGCTCTGCTGTCCTCCCTGCCAGCATCTCCTTCCAATTTACTTTGGCCAGCTCCTCTCTCATACCACTGGAATTTCCTTTATTCCTCTGAAATACTGCTACGGCAGGTTTTGCTTTCTCCTTATCAAATTTCAAGTTGAACTCAATGATATTGTGATCACTGGATCCGAAGGGCCCTTTACTAGAGAGCTTAACTGCCTTCAGGGTCCTTTTACCCTTGTAACTTCTTAATTCATCTTCGATCCTCTGTTAGATCTTTCCGCTCATTTGATGCCATTCTTTACCAGCAGAGCCATGCCATCCACTCTGGCTGCCGTCTAGTCCCTCTGATACAATTTGTAACCCTGGACATTCAGGTGCCCGCTGTCCTGTCACAGGGTTCACTGACTGAGTCATTGCCATGTGTACCAGCATGCAAAGGTGCAGTAAGAAATATCCCTGCAGTAGCATCATAGACATACCTTCACATAAACAACATTAACAGGAAAGAGTAAATTAAACATAAATTATGCATTATTACACAATTCTTAAAACAAAACAAACAGATTTAGTGCAAATTCCTCATGGTGTTATGGTCATGGTGTGCAGACTGGTTCAGAAACCGAATGACTGAGAGGAACAAGCTCATTCTTGAACATGGTGGTGTGGGAATTCCAGTTTCTGTACCGGCGGTTCACTGGTTGGTAGATCAATTGACTGCAGGGAAGTGCCCCGGTGTGCAGATTGAATGATATCCCTGGAGTTGGGTACTTGAGTGAGAATGTCCTAGTGACTATGGCACTATTGTGGTGACTCTGAGGGATGATACGTTAGTGTGATTGGGTCTGTTGTGGTCACTCTGAGCCAGTACGTTAGTGTGATTGGGTCTGTTGTGGTCACTCTGAGCCAGTACGTTAGTGAGATTGGGTCTGTTGTGGTCACTCTGAGCCAGTACGTTAGTGTGATTGGGTCTGTTGTGGTCACTCTGAGCCAGTACGTTAGTGTGATTGGGTCTGTTGTGGTCACTCTGAGCCAGTACGTTAGTGTGATTGGGTCTGTTGTGGTCACTCTGAGCCAGTACGTTAGTGTGATTGGGTCTGTTGTGGTCACTCTGAGCCAGTACGTTAGTGTGATTGGGTCTGTTGTGGTCACTCTGAGCCAGTACGTTAGTGTGATTGGGTCTGTTGTGGTCACTCTGAGCCAGTACGTTAGTGTGATTGGGTCTGTTGTGGTCACTCTGAGCCAGTACGTTAGTGTGATTGGGTCTGTTGTGGTCACTCTGAGCCAGTACGTTAGTGTGATTGGGTCTGTTGTGGTCACTCTGAGCCAGTACGTTAGTGTGATTGGGTCTGTTGTGGTCACTCTGAGCCAGTACGTTAGTGTGATTGGGTCTGTTGTGGTCACTCTGAGCCAGTACGTTAGTGTGATTGGGTCTGTTGTGGTCACTCTGAGCCAGTACGTTAGTGTGATTGGGTCTGTTGTGGTCACTCTGAGCCAGTACGTTAGTGTGATTGGAACTGGTCTAGTTACTATGAACCAGTACGTTAGTGTGAATGGGAGTGTTGTGGTTACTCTAGGCCAATATATTTGTCTGACTGAAACTGTTGTGGTTACTCGAAGCCAGTACGATAGTGTGAATGAATATGTTGTGCTGAATCTTAGCCAGGTTGTTAGTGTGAATGGATATGTTGTGGTGAATCTTAGCCAGGATGTTAGTGTGAATGAAACTGTTGTGGTTCATCTCAGCCAATATGTTAGTGTGAATGGGAATGTTCTGGTCACTCTAAGCCAGTATGTTAGTGTGATTGGGTCTGTTGTGGTCACTCTGAGCCAGTATGTTAGTGTGATTGGGTCTGTTGTGGTCACTCTGAGCCAGTATGTTAGTGTGATTGGGTCTGTTGTGGTCACTCTGAGCCAGTACGTTAGTGTGATTGGGTCTGTTGTGGTCACTCTGAGCCAGTACGTTAGTGTGATTGGGTCTGTTGTGGTCACTCTGAGCCAGTACGTTAGTGTGATTGGGTCTGTTGTGGTCACTCTGAGCCAGTACGTTAGTGTGATTGGGTCTGTTGTGGTCACTCTGAGCCAGTACGTTAGTGTGATTGGGTCTGTTGTGGTCACTCTGAGCCAGTACGTTAGTGTGATTGGGTCTGTTGTGGTCACTCTGAGCCAGTACGTTAGTGTGATTGGGTCTGTTGTGGTCACTCTGAGCCAGTACGTTAGTGTGATTGGGTCTGTTGTGGTCACTCTGAGCCAGTACGTTAGTGAGATTGGGTCTGTTGTGGTCACTCTGAGCCAGTACGTTAGTGTGATTGGGTCTGTTGTGGTCACTCTGAGCCAGTACGTTAGTGTGATTGGGTCTGTTGTGGTCACTCTGAGCCAGTACGTTAGTGTGATTGGGTCTGTTGTGGTCACTCTGAGCCAGTACGTTAGTGTGATTGGGTCTGTTGTGGTCACTCTGAGCCAGTACGTTAGTGTGATTGGGTCTGTTGTGGTCACTCTGAGCCAGTACGTTAGTGTGATTGGGTCTGTTGTGGTCACTCTGAGCCAGTACGTTAGTGTGATTGGGTCTGTTCTGGTCACTCTGAGCCAGTACGTTAGTGTGATTGGGTCTGTTGTGGTCACTCTGAGCCAGTACGTTAGTGTGATTGGGTCTGTTGTGGTCACTCTGAGCCAGTACGTTAGTGTGATTGGGTCTGTTGTGGTCACTCTGAGCCAGTACGTTAGTGTGATTGGGTCTGTTGTGGTCACTCTGAGCCAGTACGTTAGTGTGATTGGGTCTGTTCTGGTCACTCTGAGCCAGTACGTTAGTGTGATTGGGTCTGTTGTGGTCACTCTGAGCCAGTACGTTAGTGTGATTGGGTCTGTTGTAGTCACTCTGAGCCAGTATGTTAGTGTGAAAGTGAATGTTGTGATTAATCTTAGCCAGTACGTTAGTGTGAATGGAACTGGTCTAGTTACTATGAATCAGTACGTTAGTGTGAATGGGAGTGTTGTGGTTACTCTAGGCCAATATATTTGTCTGAGTGAAACTGTTGTGGTTACTCTGAGCCAGTACGATAGTGTGAATGGATATGTTGTGATGAATCTTAGCCAGTACGTTAGTGTGAATGGATATGTTGTGATGAATCTTAGCCAGGACGTTAGTGTGGATGAAACTGTTGTGGTTCATCTGAGCCAATATGTTAGTGTGAATGGCAATGTTCTGGTTACTCTGAGCCAGTACGTTAGTGTGATTGGGTCTGTTGTGGTCACTCTGAGCCAGTACGTTAGTGTGATTGGGTCTGTTGTGGTCACTCTGAGCCAGTACGTTAGTGTGATTGGGTCTGTTGTGGTCACTCTGAGCCAGTACGTTAGTGTGAATGAAATTGCTGTGGTCACTCTGAGGGATGATACGTTAGTGTGATTGGGTCTGTTGTGGTCACTCTGAGCCAGTACGTTAGTGTGATTGGGTCTGTTGTGGTCACTCTGAGCCAGTACGTTAGTGTGATTGGGTCTGTTGTGGTCACTCTGAGCCAGTACGTTAGTGTGATTGGGTTTGTTCTGGTCACTCTGAGCCAGTACGTTAGTGTGATTGGGTCTGTTGTGGTCACTCTGAGCCAGTACGTTAGTGTGATTGGGTCTGTTCTGGTCACTCTGAGCCAGTACGTTAGTGTGATTGGGTCTGTTGTGGTCACTCTGAGCCAGTACGTTAGTGTGATTGGGTCTGTTGTGGTCACTCTGAGCCAGTACGTTAGTGTGATTGTGTCTGTTGTGGTCACTCTGAGGCAGCATGTTCATGTGAATGTTAATTTTGTGGTCACTCTGATCCTTTGTGGACTCTGTGAGCTGTCTGGCCTGATGCATTCTAGAGTTATCGAGTCATACAGCACTATAGCTCCGGAATAGGCATTCAGTCCCCTTAGCCGATGCAGAATTGTTATTCTGCCTCAGTATGCCCGCCGAAAAAGATCTCAGGGTTGTATGTGGTGACGTGTATTTACACTTATAATAAAGTTACTTTCACCTTTGATCTTATACTATTGACTTGCACCTTGCTTACCCACGCGTAGCAGGAACGAGCTTAAGTATGAAGGGGCCGTGAGAAGGCCTTGGTGGACAGGATTAAGGAAAGCCCCACGGCATTCTGCAAGTATGTGCAGAGCAAGAGGATAAAACATGAGAGAATAGGGCCAATCATGTGTGACAGTTGAAAAGTGCGTATGGAACCGGAGGAGTTAGTTGAGGTATTTAATGAGTACTTGCTTCAGTATTCACTATAGAAAAGGATGTTGGCGATTATAGTGATGGCTTGCAGCAGACTGAAAAGCTTGAGCATATAGTTATTAAGAAAGATGATGTTCTGGAACTTTTGGAAAACATCAAGTTGGTTAAGTTGCTGGTACTGGATGAGATGTAGCCCAGGCTACTGTGGGAGGCGAAGGAGGAGATTGCTGAGCCTCTGGTGATGATCTTTGCATCATCAGTGGGGACAGGAGAGGTTCTGGAGGATTGGAAGGTTGCAGATGTTGCTCACTTATTCAAGAAAGAGAGTAGAGATAGCCCAGGAAATTATAAACCAGTGAGTCTTACTTCAGTGTTTGCTGTTGATGGAAAAGATCCTGAGAGGCAGAATTTATGAGCATTTGGAGAGGCATAATATGATTAGGAGTAGTCAGCATGGCTTTGTCAAGGGCAGGTTGTGCCTTATGAGCCTGATTGAATTTTTTGAGGATGTGACTAAACACATTGATGAAGGAACAGCAGTTGATGTAGTGTATATGGATTTCAGGAAGGCATTTGATAAGGTACCCCATACAAGGCTTATTGAGAAAGTAAGGAGGCATGGGATCCAAGGGGACGTTGCTTAGTGGATCCAGAACTGGCTTGCCCACAGAAGGCAAAGAGTGGTTGTAGACGGGTCATATTCTGCATGGAGGTCCGTGACCAGTGGGGTGCCTCAGGGATCTGTTCTGAGACCCCTTCCCTTCATGATTTTTATAAATGACCTGGATGAGGAAGTGGAGGGATTGGTTAGTAAATTTGCTGATGATACAAAGGTTGGAGGTGTTGTGGATAGTGTAGAGGGCTGTCAGAGGTTACAGTGGGACATTGAAAGGATGCAAAACTGGGCTGAGAAGTGGCAGATGGAATTCAACCAGATAAGTGTGAGGTGGTTCAGTTTGGTAGGTCAAATATGATGGCAGAATATAGTATTAATGGTAAGACAGTGTGGAGGATCAGAGGGATATTGGAGTCTGAGTCAATAGGACACTCAAACCTGCTGCTCAGGTTGACTCTGTGGTTAAGAAGGCATACGGTTCATTGGCCTTCATCAATCGTTGGATTGAGTTTAGGAGCCGAGAGGTAATGTTACAGCTATATAGGACCCTGGTCAGACCCCACTTGGAGTACTGTGCTCAGTTCTGGTCCCCTCACTACAGGAAGAGTGTGGAAACCTAGAAAGGGTGCAGAGGAGATTTACAAGGATGTTGCCTGGATTGGGGAGCATGCCTTATGAGAATAGGTTGAGTGTACTCAGCCTTTTCTCCTTGGAGCGATGAAGGATGAGAGGACTATAAGCTTTTACCCAGGGCTCAAATGGCTAGCATGAGAGGGCACAGTTTTAAGGTGCTTGGAGATAGGTACGGAGGAGAGGTCAGGGTTAAGTTTTTTACGCAGAGAGTGGTGAGTGTGTGGAATAGGCTGCTGGCGATGGTGGTGGAGGCGGATACGATAGGGTCTTCTAAGAGACTCCTGTACAGGTACATGGAGCTCAGAAAAATAGAGGGCTATGGGTAACTGTAGGTAATTTCTAAGGTTGGGACATGTTAGGCACAACTTTGTGGGCCGAAGAGGCTGTATTGTGCTGTAGGTTTTCTATGTCCATGTACTTATCCAATCTTCTCTTCAACATTGCTGTCGAACCCATGTCTACCACTCCCGCTGGCAGCTTGTTCCGCACTCCCACCCCCTCTGAGTGGTGCAGAGGTCATTGCAATGCGATTACAGCGTTGGGTGTTCCAGAGCTCAGTGTTCAGAACCGGCACCGTTCTGTGAGGAGTCCCTGTGCACGTGTGGGTTCTCCCCAGGTCCTCTGCTTCCCTCCCACCGTCCAAAGACATATCCGGTAGGTTAACAGCAAATTGTCCCGTGATTAGGTTCAGGTTGATTGGGTTTGGAGGGGGTTGCTGTCAGTGCTGTATTGCTAAATAAATAAACAAGTAAACATTTCACCTATCACCCTTAACCTATGACCTCTATTCTCACCCAACCTCAGTGGAAAATGCTGCTTGCATTTACCCTCTCTATACCCCTCATAATTTTGTATACCCCAAGCAAATCTCCCCTCATTTTCCTAACCTACTTAACATTACCCTATAACTAAGGGCCTCAAGACCTGGCAACAGTTTTGTAAATTTCCTCAGTTTTCTTTCAAGCTGCTGAATATCTTCAGTGTACGTAAATGAGTAATTTAAATAAAACCCAAAGTTTTATCATCCAGCGGTTTTAACTTCTCCAGTTTTCCAGGATTGTTTTCTTTGTAGTGCCAGAGACCTGATCGAAGTTTATAAATTATGGAAGGTGTGATAGAGTAGATATTTACCCCAGACTGGCTGCTGGGGCAGTGGCATCAGCACTGGAATTTGAGTTCAAATCCAGCCGGCTCCTTGCACACTTTACATCCGGGTGCCGGGTCAGGCACCGATCCAGCAACACGGCCTCGTAAAAAACAGTCATGCTACGGGAACAGCAAAGACACTGCCTGATTCACCACAAGGCGTGAGAGGGAGCAATAATCTTTTACCCAGGGACAAATCACTAGAAGGTGTACATTTAAGGTGAGGAGGAGATACGTGGAGAAAGATTTTCTTTTTAAAGAGAGGTGGGAGCCTGGAATATGCTGCTGGAGTGGTGCTGCAAGTAGATACTAAAGGGGCTCTTAGAAAGGCACATGAATATGTGGATAATAGACGGATACAGACTGTGTACGGGCAGAAGGGGTTAATGTAACTCGGTATCATTAGCTCAACGTCATGGTCCTCTGAGCCTATTCCTGTTCTATATTCTGCATTCTCTCCAAAACAGGGCTGTTTTTTTTTTAAAACAATGCGTAGGTGTTACTATTAATGAAAATATTCTCATCTCCGGTTTCGACCAAATGTCTCTTGGTGCACGTGTCACACTATCCATCTTGAGCAAGTCAACATCCTGTGCTCAACTTACCTGTGACCTTCAGTCAGCTTGTGCTCCTTCTCCTGATAATTTTCACTCACCTCCTCCATTTCAGACCACATTGTGAAGTGCAACCTCCCCCACCCAGACGTACCTCAGCTCGATGAATCCGTGTCCCGCAGAACTTTGGACAGCTGATCAGAGTTGATGGACACTCACTGCTTTCATGTTTCTGAAATGCAAGTGGTTTCACTTTAATATTTCAAAGGACTCAGTATAGGAAGGTTCTGGAAGCTTTGCAGAGGGGTGCAGGAGATTTACCAGGGTGCTGCCTGGATTAAAGAGTATGAGGATAGGTTGGGTGAGCTGGGGCTTTTCTCTTTGGGGTGAAGGAGGATGAGTAGTGACTCGTTCGAGGTGTACAAGAGGCGACAGCTGGTGCCTTTTACCCAAGGTGAATTAACGAATACAAGACGGCGTACTTGTCGGGTGATTGGAGGGAAGTATAGAGGGGGAGGTCTGAGGTCAGAGAATAGAGAATGGTGGGTGTGTGGAAAGCCCTAGTCAGGTTTTGGTAGAAGCAGATGGGTTAGGAACATTGAGCCCAAGAGCTCAACAATGCAATGTTGCGTTAGACCACAATTGGAGTGTTGTGTTTCGTTCTGGTCACCTTGTTATAGGAAGAATATGGAAGTTTTAAAGGAGCTTTTACCAGAATGCTGCCCGGATTAAAGAACATATCTTATGAGGAAGGGAGGAGCAAGCAAGGGGGAGTGAGGAGGATGGGAGATGACAATAGAGGCGTATAAGATAATAAGAGGCACTGAGAGAGAGGAAAGCTGGTGCTTAGCTCATATGAGACCGCCTAGTACAAGGGAGTTGTCAGAGATGTTTTTTTACAGAGTGGTGAATGTGTGGAATACACTGCCAGAATACTCGGGACATTTAGAGACTCTAGGATAGACACGTGGATTAAAGAAAATTGCAGGGCTATGTCAGTGGGGAGAATGAAAGAAAGCTTTCTATGGCGCTTTCATAAAAATTGATGAGTTGACAAGAACAAAAGACTGTCGCAAGTTCCTATCGACTCTTACCATTTTTTAATCGAAAGCATTCTGTCTGGATGTATAACAGCAGAGTATGACAACTACCACAAAAGCAGCCCCTCTCTGCACCTGTATCTTCACATTCTGTTTTTTGAGAATTCTCCAGACCGGTACCAGATATTCTCTCTACCCCCCACCCCGCCCCTCCCATCGGAGAAGATACATGCACTACTAGGCTCAAGAGCAGCTTCTATCCCACGAGGATCAGACTCTTGGCCCCATGGTCTACCTTGTTTACCTCTGCATCTTCTCAGTACCTTTGAACTTTGTTCTGCGTTGCTGCTGTTTTACCTTGTTCTGTCTCAATGCTCTGGGTAACGATCTGACGTGTATGAACAGTATGCATGACAGGCTTTTCACTGTAGCTGGTTACATGTGACAATAACTAACCAATAAAAACCAATACAAATACACGGGTTGACTTGTGAGGCACAATAAGAATATGCAGTACTGTGCAAAAGTCTTATCACAAGTACATAGCTCAGGTGCCTAAGACCTTTGCACAGGACTGTAGTAACTTTATGTATTGCACTGTACTGCTGCCAGAAATAAAAAGCGAGTTCCATGATACATGTGAGTGATGATAAACCTGATTTTGGGCAGAGACAAGGAGAATGGAATCATGATTGGGAAAAGGGGAAGGGAGACGGGAGGAAGCTACTTGTTCCTGATCAAAGGTTACGGGGTGAAGGCCGGGGAATGGGGTTGAGCAGAAAAGGGAAAAAAGATCACCCATGACTGAATAGCGGAGCAGACTCGATGGGCAAGATGGCCTAACTCTGCACATTCTATAATGATCAATAAACCAATTGTTTGTCAAGTAACCCCACTCAGGACTGGGTGGGTCTGCACCCACACCACCCCCTCCCCCTGGCGCCTGTCCCACACCCCTCCCATGGTACTCCATCTTCGCCATTCCCAACATCCATTACTCCCGCCATATTTACAAACTTGTTCTCCACTCAACATTGACAAATACAGTACCGTACTCTTAGAGCAACCTTGCTACAGTATAATTGTGCTAAAGACGACTTTTGCACAGTACTGTATGTGTCTCTAGTGTTGA
The DNA here is from genome assembly GCF_030144855.1 of Hypanus sabinus. Taxonomy (NCBI): domain Eukaryota; kingdom Metazoa; phylum Chordata; class Chondrichthyes; order Myliobatiformes; family Dasyatidae; genus Hypanus; species Hypanus sabinus. The sequence goes on along the minus strand of NC_082731.1, from coordinate 5,012,355 downwards.
TGGCGTTGCCAATAGCACTATTTACATAAACCCATTTTCAGTTTGTAGGATCATTTGATTAGTAATCTCTCCCATTAACACTTCTTACTAAGATTTGTGCATAGATTCAAAGTATTGTAGTATTGGCCCGTGCACCGAGATTCAGTGAGATGATTTTGTTTGCATGCCATCCAGACAGATCATGCTGTATAAATGGGTAGCGTGGTAACACAGCATACATTGTCTCTGTGACGGTGTGGATTTCCACCACGTACTCCAGTTTTCTCTCAAATTACAAAAACGTACAGGTTCGGGTCAGTAAGTCGTGGGCGCGCTATGTTGGTACTAGAAGCATGGCGACATTTGTGAGCTGCTCAGCAAATCCTCGATGATTTGATTACATTTCAGTTTGCATGTTACATAAACAGCTTATCTTTATCTTTATAAATACATTGTGATAGTAAAACACTGCAGAATTAAATGTGATAGTCGCAATAAAGCGCAAAGACCACAACAAGGTAGATTGGGAGATCAAGAGTTAATCTTTTAGTGCACGAGAGGTCAAAGTCATTGCAATGTGTGCTCAGTGGCCAATTTATTAGCTACCTAATTGTTAGTGCGGTAGTGCTTATCACTGTCACTTTCAGCTTCCACTGCTGGCTAGCAGTCGTGTGAGAAGGAGAGGTGAATGTGGAAGTCTCTCCCTGCCAGTACGTAGCCTCTCCGAAAGCAGTTCTCCTCACTGGCAACACAGAGGAACCGATCCCCTTTCGGACTCAGGCTGTGTGGTGATATCACGTGCATTGAGGTGCCAGTACAAGATTGGACAGAGCACTGAGCATGCGCAGGATTGTTAGAATGTTCCAGCATGTAGTTGGGTTAAGACGTGCTTGTTCATTACTGCAAATAAAAGTTCTCTAATTCTTCCAGAATATGATTCTTCATTGTTAACCCACGGTACGTTTAAACAAAAGTAACATAACAGGCTGAACTACAGGGGACAGGGAGGAGGTCTGGCCCCTGCACACGTAGCATGCAGGCCCACTAATATAAACTTAATCAAATAGTGAAAAAACTGAGCCCAAAAAAAAAGGAAAAGTAGCGTTCATGGGTTCATTGTCCATTCAGAAATCAGATGGAGGTCTGGAAGAAACTGCTGCTGAAGCATTGAGTGTGTGCCTTCAGGCTCCTGTACCTCCTCCTTGATGGTGGAATGAGAAGTGGGCATGCCTTGGATGATATGGTCCTTAACGATGGATGCTGCTTTTTTAAAGCATTGCTTTTTGAAGGTGTCCTCGATCATGGTGAGGATTGTGGCCATGATAAAACTGGCTGAGTTTGCAAACTTCTGCAGCTTTTTCCAATCCTGCGCAGTGCCCCTCCATACCCGATGATGCAACAAGACGGAACGTTCTCCTCAGTACAGCTGAAGAAATTTGCAAGAGTCTTTGGTGAATACCAAGTCTCTTCGAAATTCTAATGATATGTAGTCACTGTCAAGCCTTCTTTGTAATAATATCAATATGTTGGACCCAGGATAAGGTCCCCAGGATAAAGCCTCAGCATCGCATCCCTGCTCTTATACTCTAGACCTCTTGAAATGAATGCTAACATTGCATTTGCCTTCCTCATCACTGACTCTACCTGAAAGTTAACCTTTAGGGTGTTCTGTACAAGGACTCCAAGTCCCTTTGCATCTCAGATTTTTGGATTTTCTCCCCATTTAGAAAATATTTTGCACATTTACTTCTTCTACCAAAAATGCATGACATTGCATTTCCTTTGCTACCTTCTTGTCCATTCTTCTAATCTGTCTAAGTCTTTCTGCAGCCTTCCTGTTTCCTCAACACTACTTGTTCCTCCACCATTCTTCATATCATCTGCAAACTTAGCAACAAAGCCATCTATTCCATCATCTAAATCATTGATATACAGCATAAAAAGAAGTGATCCCTACACCGACCCCTGCAGAAAGCTACTAGTCACTGGCAGCCAACCAGAAAAAGATCCTTTTGTTTCCACTCGCTGCCACCTACCAATCAGCCAACAGCTCTAACCATGTTAGTAACTTTCCTGTAATACCATTACATCTTAGCGTGGTAAGTGGCCTATGAGTGGCATCTTGTCAACGGTCTTCTGAAGGTCCAAATATAAAACATCAACTGCATCCACTTTATCTATCAACTTAAGGAAACTTTGGCCCATCTTGTCCTTTCTCACCAAGTACTCCATAACCTCATCCTTAACAATTGACTCCAGCATCTTCCCAACCACTGAGATCAGACTAACTGGTCTATAATTTTCTTTCTGCTGCCTCCCTCCTTTCCATATTACTCAGGCCCTCCAGAATCAACAACATCCTTGTAACACACACAAAATGCTGGAGGAACTCAGCAGGCCAGGCAGCATCAATGGAAAAGGGTGCAGTTGATGTTTCAGGCCGAGACCTTTCAGCAGGTATATTTTCTCTGTACACTTTCAACCTTATTTGCATTCTTCCTGTAAGTAGGTGACCAAAACTGCACATGATACACCAGATTATGCCTCAACATCTTATATAACTTCAGCATAACATCCAACCTCCTGTACTCAGTAACTTGAATTATGAAAGCCAATGTGCCAAAGGCTTTGTTTACAACCCGTAATGCCACTTTCAATAAATTATGGACCTGTATTCCCAGATCTCTTTGTTCTACAGCTCTCCTCTGTTCACCTATGATGGTTGGTCCTCACAAAACCTCACATTTGTCTGCATTAAATTCCACGGCCATTTTTCAGCCTAATTCTCAAAACGTGCAGATCTCAGTCTTCCTCATTATTGTCTTCATGTCACCTGTAAATTTGCTGATCCAGTTAACCACATTATCATCCAGATCATCGATTTAAATGCACCGACCCTACAGCACTCCACTAGTCACAGGTCTCCAGTCAGAGAGGCAGCCATCTATTTCCACTCTCTGGCTTCTCCCAAAAAGTCAATGTCTAATCCAATTCACTAACTCATCTTGAATGCCAAGTGACTGAACCCTCTCAACTAACCTCCCGTGCAGGACCTTATCAAATGCCTTGCTGAAGTTCATGTAGATAACATCCACAGCCTTGCCTTCATCAACTTTCCTGGTAACTCCCTCAAAAACTCTGTAAGATTGGTTTGATATAACCTACCATGCACAAAGATGTCCTAATCAGTCCATATCTATCCAAATACTCATATATCTAGTCCAACGCCAATAACATTCCCACCAGCCTATAATTTCCTGGTTTATTTTTAGAGCTTTTCTTAATCAGGTGAACAACATTAGCTATCCTACAATCCTCTGGTGCCTCACCTGTCACTAAGGATGATTTAAATATCTCTGCTAGGGCCACTGCAATTTCTGCACTTGCCTCCCACAGGTTAAGGGAACACCTGGTCAAGCCCCGGGGATTTATTAAGACAGAAAACAACTCCGCCTCTGTAATCGGTACAGGGTCCATCAACTTGATGCTGCTTTGCCTCACTTCTATAGACTCTGTGTCGATCTCCTGAGTAAAGACAGGTGCAAAAGATCAATTTAAGCTCGCCACCATCTATTTTGGCTCCACACATGGATTACCACTCCAAAGGACTATTTTTTTCCCTTGCAATTCTTTTCTCTTAACATATCCGTAGGATCCTTTTGGATTCTCCTTCACCTGGTCTGCTAGGGCAATCTCATGCCCTCTTTTAGCCCTCTTAATTTATTTTTTAAGTGTTCTCTTGCATTTCTTATCCTCTATAAGCACCTCATTTATTCTTACCTGCCTAATCCTGCTACGCACTTCCTTTTGTTTCTAACAATGGCCACAACATCCCTTGAAAACCAAGGTTCCCTAAACCTGTTATCCTTATCTTTTATTTGGATAGGCACAAACAAGCTTTGTACTCTCAAAATTTCAGTTTTGAATGCATCCCACTTGCTAAGTACACCTTTGGCAGAAAACGGCCTGTCCCAATCCACACTTGCCAGATCCTTTCTGATACCATCAAAACTGGCCTTTCTCCAATTTAGAATCTCAACCCACATGCCAGATCTATTTTTTTCCATATTTACTTTGAAAATAATAGCACTGTGGTCACTGAATGCAAAGTGTTCCCCTACACACACTTATGTCACCTGCCCAGTCTCATTTCCTAATAGCAGTTCAAGTATCGCACACTCTCTCTTTGGGACTTCTGCAGACTGACTAAGGAACCTTTTCTGAACACATTTGGCAAACTGTCCCATCTAGCCTTTTTTACAGGGTGGGAGTCCCAGTCAATATGTGGTAAGTTAAAACCACCAGCTATAACAACCTTATGTTTCTCACAACAGTCTGCAATCTCTCTACACATTTGTTCCTCTAAATCCCATGATAGTCTGTAATATAGCTCCATTAACATGGTTCTATCATCCTTATTTCTCAGTTCCACCCATAACACCTCAGTGGATGAGTTCTCCAGTCTGTGCTGACAGAGCATTGCCGTGACATTTGCCCTGACTAGTTACGCCACTCCTCCCCGTTTAAACCCTCCCACTCTGTCACATCTAAAACAAGGGAAACCCAGAATATTGAGCTTCCAGTTCTGCCCCTCCTGAACCAGTCCTCTGATGTATACAATGTCATAATCCCAGGCGCTGATCCATGCCCGGAGCTCTCCTGCTCTTCCAACGATACATCTTGCTTCAGAATATACAGCTCAGTACATTAGTCACACCATGCTCAATCTTTTGCTTCCTGGCTTTGACTCAGCACTTAACCACATCTGTCTCCACAACCACTCTACTATCTGTTCTGGCACTCTGGTTCCCATCCCTCTGCAACTCAGTTAACACCTTCACCCCACCCCCCTCCACACACCTCTAGCAACCCTACCCACTGCAAGTCCCATCTTCCCTGGAAGAGAGCCAGTGATCCAAAAATCTGATGGCCTCCAACTTCTTAACCTGTATAATCTTCCTATTCCTGGCCACAATAGCATGTGGCATGGGTAGCAATCCTGAGATCACAACCCTGAAGGTCCTGCCCTTGAACTTAGCACCAAACTCCATGATCTCACTTTACAGAACTTTGTCACTCTTCCTCCCTATGTCACGGGTATCTATATGGAGCACGACCTCTGGCTGCTCACTCTTCCATTTAAGAATGCTGTGGACTTGATCTGAGATGTCCTGGACCCTGGCAGCTGAGACGTAATATACTATCCAAGAATTTAGTTCACATCCACAGAACCTCCTTTCTGTTCCTCTAACTAGCGAATCCACTATCAGCACAGGTCACCTCTTCTCCTCCCTCCTCTTCTGAGTTGCAGAGTCAGACTCAGTGCCAGAGACTTGACCGCGGTGATTTTCCTCTGCTAGATCATCCCCTCCAACAGTATTCAAAGTGGTATACCAGTTGTTGAGGGGGATGGCCACAACGGTACTCTGTACTGGCTCCTTAACCCCTTTCCCCTTCCTGACTGTCATCCAGCTTTCTGTACCTTGGGAGAAACTACCTCCCTATATGTCCTATCTGTCATCCCCTCACCCTCCCAAATGATCCAGTTCCAGCTCCAGTTCCTTAATGCAGAGTGTAAGAAGCTGCAGCCGGATGCACTTTCCGCTGTTGTAGTGATCAGAGACACTGCAAGTCTTCCTGCCTTCCCACATTGTGCAGGAGCAACATTCCACTATCCTGCCTGGCATCTCTACTGTTCTAACTGAGCAGATATAAAGAAGGAAAAACAATTAATAAACTGTGTAGAAAATAACTTACCTACAGCTTTTTGCTTTCCCTGACTGAAACCTCACCTTGCTGAAATGTCGAAGAACTAAAGCCTCAAAATCTCCACACTAACACTGTCCACTCTAATACTGTCCACTCTAACACTGTCCACTCGAACACTGACCAATCTAATACTGTCTATTCTAATACTGTCCACTCTAATACTGACCACTCAAATACTGTCCAATCTAATACTGTCCACTCTAATACTGACCACTGTAATACTGACCACTCTAACACTGTCCACTCTAATACTGTCCACACTAACACTGTCCACTCTAACACTGTCCACTCGAACACTGTCCACTCTAATACTGTCTCTCTAAAACTGTCCACTCTAACACTGCCCACTCTAACACTGACCACTCTAACACTGCCCACTCTAACACTGTCCCATCTCATACTGTCCACTCTAACACTGCCCACTCTATGACTGTCCACTCTAACACTGACCACTCAAACACTGCCCACTCTAACACTGCCCACTCTAACACTGTCCACTCTAACACTGTCCACTCTAACACTGTCCACTCTAACACTGCCCATTCTAACACTGTCCACTCTAACACTATCCACTCTAACACTGCCCACTCTAACACTATCCACTCTAACACTGCCCACTCTAACACTGTCCACTCTAACACTGTCCACTCTAATACTGTCTCTCTAAAACTGTCCACTCTAACACTGCCCACTCTAACACTGCCCACTCTAACACTGACCACTCTAACACTGCCCACTCTAAAACTGTCCACTCTAACACTGCCCACTCTAACACTGCCCACTCTAACACTGTCCACTCTAACACTGTCCACTCTAATACTGTCTCTCTAAAACTGTCCACTCTAACACTGCCCACTCTAACACTGCCCACTCTAACACTGACCACTCTAACACTGCCCACTCTAACACTGTCCCATCTAATACTATCCACTCTAACACTGCCCACTCTAACACTGTCCACTCTAACACTGTCCACTCTAATACTGTCTCTCTAAAACTGTCCACTCTAACACTGCCCACTCTAACACTGTCCACTCTAACACTATCCACTCTAACACTGCCCACTCTAACACTGTCCACTCTAACACTGTCCACTCTAATACTGTCTCTCTAAAACTGTCCACTCTAACACTGCCCACTCTAACACTGTCCACTCTAATACTGACCACTCTAATACTCCCCACTCTAACACTGTCCACTCTAACACTGAGCACTCTAACACTATCCACTCTAACACTGTCCACTCTAACGCTGACCACTCTATCACTGTCCACTCTAACACTGTCCACTCTAACACTGTCCACTCTAATACTGTGCACTCTAACAATGGCCACTCTATCACTGTCCACTCTAACACTGTCCACTCTAACACTGTCCACTCTAACTCTGTCCACTAACACTGCCCTCTCTAACAATGTCTACTCTAACACCGTCCACTGTAACGATGACCACTCTAACACTGTCCACTCTAATACTGTGCACTCTAACAATGGCCACTCTAACACTGTCCACTCTAACACTGAGCACTCTAACACTATCCACTCTAACACTGTCCACTCTAACACTGACCACTCTAACACTGACCATTCTAACACTGTCCACTCTAACACTGAGCACTCTAACACTATCCACTCTAACACTGTCCACTCTAACACTATCCAGGCTAACACTGTCCACTCTAACTCTGTCCACTCTAACACTGCCCACTCTAACACTGTCCACTCTAATACTGACCACTCTAATACTGTCCACTCTAACACTCTCTACTCTAATACTGACCACTCTAATACTCCCCACTCTAACACTGTCCACTCTAACACTGCCCACTCTATGACTGTCCACTCTAACACTGCCCACTCTAACACTGTCCACTCTAATACTGACCACTCTAATACTGTCCACTCTAACACTCTCTACTCTAATACTGACCACTCTAATACTCCCCACTCTAACACTGTCCACTCTAATACTGTCCACTCTAACACTGTCCACTCTAATACTGACCACTCTAACACTGACCATTCTAACACTGTCCACTCTAACACTGCCCACTAACACTGACCACTCTAACACTGCCCACTCTAACACTGTCCAATCTAATACTGTCCACTCTAACACTGACCACTCTAACACTGCCCACTCTATTACTGTCCACTCTAACACTGTCCACTCTAATACTGTCCACTCTAACACTGACCACTCTAACACTGTCCACTCTAACACGGTTCACTCTAACAATGGCCATTTTGCTTGCCCCTGCCTGATTTTAATTTGCTCTTGCAAATCAATTCCAATCATTGATTGGCCACTGCTCAAAAACACCAAACTCCCGTGAGTGCCTTTGGTACTCAGTCTGCGAACCTAAGTGAGTTACCTCTTCTCACACTTCACATCTCCAGGTGGCTGCTGCTCAAAATCGGATGAATGAATCTGATCGGAGAGGAGAGTGGACCATAGGAGAAAGCAAAGGAGGAGGGGACCCGGGGGAAGTAATAGGGCAGGTGAGAAGAGGTAACAGGCTAGAGTGGGGAATAGAAGAAGAGTGGAAGGGGAAGGAATTTTTTTACCGGAAGGAGAAATCAATATTCATGACATCTGGTTGGAGGCTATGCAGGCGGAATATAAGGTGTTGCTCCTCCACCTCATCAGAGCCTTGTGCTTATGATTCTACCCAGTGACATCCCATGACCAATGACATTACTGCCATTTGCTGTAGTGTTACAACTCTGCCAAGCTGCTTAGCAGGTTGGGTAGCATCTGTGGAGTGAGCATCGAGTGGACAAATAGATCCAATTTATAGACAATTTATGGGTGAATTGTTTTGCTCTGAGGGTGAGCCAGGATGGAGGAAGCTTTGTTCAATAAACCAGGGAGAACACAAGGCAGAAAAATGAAAGGGAAGATACAAATTGGACAGAAGATACAAATGGGTAGGATAGGCTCCCAGGGAAGAATATGCACACAATTATTTTATTTGTTGTAAGCAGGTGTAACTGATGCCTTGCATATTATCTTCAACCCACATGGACTAGATGGATGTCAAAAGACCACATGGGTTTCATTAGAATCTATACTAGGTGCCCCCTTCATTAGATACAGGAGGCAATTCAAGGGCCTTGGAACTGCCCTGAGTTCTTTACCTTTAACTCAGCCACTGTTGTCTCCTTTTGGCAGTGTTCACACTTCACTTGCCGCTGTTTACATTTGGTCATCAGATGTTCCCTGAGGTTTTGCTGCAGAACCAGCTCAGTACAACCTGAACGGGAGCATGGCACTCGCTGGAAGGAACAGCTCTTCAAGTGGCCCTGGGAGGAGATTTAAGGCCAAAAAACAAAGTGAATGTCCAATTACCAGCTTCAATTCAATTGCAATCAGGTGTCCTAGCAATGACCAACGTAGGGGGAAACAAAGTTGGTCCAAGAAATCAGCTCTTACTCAAAGCACCAACTGACTCCAACCCCACCCACAAATAACTGCAATCCCAACCACAATCTGATCCCCACCCAAACACACCTCACCCAACTTCCAAAAACCCACCAACTGAGCCCAACCCAACCCCACAAACTGACCCAACCCCTCCCAATTCCATTTACCCCAGCCTCATCTTACCCTGCCGACCCTAACTCCTTCCACCAAAATACCCCAACCCAATGCCAGAGACCTCAATTCCACTCCCTCACACACCAGCCCCACCTACCAAATGACCCCAACACTGCCCAACCCACCCACCTCAACTAGCAACAACCCACCCACCAAATGACCCCATTCCAAACCCAGAGACTCCAACCTCACCCAGCAATCTGACCCCAACCCGACCCAACACCACCAACCGCCAAGCCCACTCACCAATCTAACCACAACCTCACCCAACAATAATAACCACAATCCAACCCATAAGTCTGATCCCTACCCAACCCTGCAACCCCCAACCTAACCCACCGATCGGAACCCTACCCTACCTAACCCCACCAACCCCCAACCCCACTCACCAATCTAACCACAATCTTACCCAACAATACTAACCACAATCCTACCCAACAATACTAACCACACGAACCACAACCTAACCCACCGATCAGACCCCTATCCTACCCAACTCTGCCAACCCCAAACCCAACCTACCAATTTGACCCCTACCCTTTCTAAACCTCAACACCGCTCACAAATCAGCCCTCAACCTATCCGACCTCCAACCCCACTCACCAATCTGACTCCAATCCTACCCAACCCTACCAAACTCCAACCCCACTCACCAACCTGACTCCAGTCCTACCCAACCGTACCCAACCCTACCCAACCAACAACCCCACTCACCAATCTGACTCCAATCCTACCCAACCATACCCAACCACCAACCCCACTCACCAATCTGACTCCAATCCGACCCAATCCTACCCAACCACCAAACCCACTCACCAATCTGACTCCAATCCTACCCAACCCTACCAACCACCAACCCCACTCACCAATCTGACTCCAATCCTACCCAACCCTACCCAATCACCAAACCTCCTCACCAATGTGACTCTAATCCTACCCAACCATACCCAACCCTACCCACCCACCAAACCCACTCACCAATCTGACTCCAATTCTACCCAACCATACCCAACCCTACCCAACCACCAAACACACTCACCAATCTGACTCCAATCCTACCCAACCATACCCAACCCTACCCAACCAAGAACCCCACTCACCAATCTGACTCCAATCCTACCCAACCGTACCCAACCACCAACCCCACTCACCAATCTAACCCCAATCCTACCTAACCTCCAACCCCACTCACCAATCTGACTCCAATCCTACCCAACCGTACCCTACCACCAACCCCACTCACCAATCAGTCCTCAACCTACCCAAACTCCAACCCCACCCACCAATCTGACTCCAATCCTACCCAACCGTACCCAACCACCAAACCCCCTCACCAATCTGACTCTAATCCTACCCAACCATACCCAACCCTACCCAAGCCCAACCCCACTCACCAATCTGACTCCAATCCTACCCAACCATACCCAACCCTACCCAACCCCGACCCCACTCACCAATCTGACTCCAATCCTACCCAACAGCACCCAACTTCCAACCCCACTCACCAATCTGACCCCTACCCTACCCAACCCTAACAAACTCCAACCCCACTCACCAATATGACTCCAATATTACCCAACTATACCCAACCCTACCAACCACCAATCTCATTCACTAATCTGACCCTAATCCTACCCAACCCTACCAACCTCCAACCCCACTCACCAATCTGACTCCAATCCTACCCAACCATACCCAACCCTACCCAACCAACAACTCCACTCACCAATCTGACTCCAATCCTACCCAACCCTACCAACCTCCAACCCCACTCACCAATCTGACTCTAATCCTACCCAACCGTACCCAACCCTACCCAACCACCAACCCCACTCACCAGTCTGACTCCAATCCTACCCAACCCTACCCAATCACCAAACCTCCTCACCAATGTGACTCTAATCCTACCCAACCATACCCAACCCTACCCAACCACCAAGCCCACTCACCAATCTGACTCCAATCCTACCCAACCATACCCAACCCTACCCAACCACCAAACCCACTCACCAATCTGACTCCAATCCTACCCAACCGTACCCAACCCTACCCAACCAACAACCCCACTCACCAATCTGACTCCAATCCTACCCAACCATACCCAACCCTACCCAACCAACAACCCCACTCACCAATCTGACTCCAATCCTACCCAACCATACCCAACCCTACCCAACCACCAAACCCCCTCACCAATCTGACTCCAATCCTACCCAAACGTACCCAACCACCAAACCCACTCACCAATCTAACCCCAACCCTACCCAACCTCCAACCCCACTCACTAATCTGACTCCAATCTTACCCAACCATACCCAACCTCCAACCCCACTCACCAATCTGACTCCAATCCTACCCAACAGCACCCAACTTCCAACCCCACTCACCAATCTGACTCCAATCCTACCCAACCAACAACCCCACTCACCAGTCTGACTCCAATCCTACCCAACCCTAACAAAATCCAACCCCACTCACCAATATGACTCCAATATTACCCAACTATACCCAACCCTACCAACCACCAATCTCATTCACTAATCTGACCCTAATCCTACCCAACCCTACCAACCTCCAACCCCACTCACCAATCTGACTCCAATCCTACCCAACCATACCCCCCTACCCAACCACTAACCCCACTCACCAATCTGACTCCAATCCTACCCAACCCTACCAACCTTCAACCCCACTCACCAATCTGACTCTAATCCTACCCAACCGTACCCAACCCTACCCAACCACCAACCCCATTCACCAGTCTGACTCCAAACCTACCCAACCCTACCCAATCACCAAACCTCCTCACCAATGTGACTCTAATCCTACCCAACCATACCCAACCCTACCCAACCACCAAGCCCACTCACCAATCTGACTCCAATCCTACCCAACCATACCCAACCCTACCCAACCACCAAACCCACTCACCAATCTGACTCCAATCCTACCCAACCGTACCCAACCCTACCCAACCAACAACCCCACTCACCAATCTGACTCCAATCCTACCCAACCATACCCAACCCTACCCAACCAACAACCCCACTCACCAATCTGACTCCAATCCTACCCAACCATACCCAACCCTACCCAACCAACCCCACTCACCAGTCTGACTCCAATCCTACCCAACCCTAACAAAATCCAACCCCACTCACCAATATGACCCCAATATTACCCAACTATACCCAACCCTACCAACCACCAATCTCATTCACTAATCTGACCCTAATCCTACCCAACCCTACCAACCTCCAACCCCACTCACCAATCTGACTCCAATCCTACCCAACCATACCCAACCCTACCCAACCACCAAACCCCCTCACCAATCTGACCCTAATCCTACCCAACCATACCCAACCACCAAACCCCCTCACCAATCTGACTCCAATCCTACCCAAACGTACCCAACCACCAAACCCACTCACCAATCTAACCCCAACCCTACCCAACCTCCAACCCCACTCACTAATCTGACTCCAATCTTACCCAACCATACCCAACCTCCAACCCCACTCACCAATCTGACTCCAATCCTACCCAACCGTACCCTACCACCAACCCCACTCACCAATCAGTCCTCAACCTACCCAAACTCCAACCCCACCCACCAATCTGACTCCAATCCTACCCAACCGTACCCAACCACCAAACCCCCTCACCAATCTGACTCTAATCCTACCCAACCATACCCAACCCTACCCAAGCCCAACCCCACTCACCAATCTGACTCCAATCCTACCCAACCATACCCAACCCTACCCAACCCCGACCCCACTCACCAATCTGACTCCAATCCTACCCAACAGCACCCAACTTCCAACCCCACTCACCAATCTGACCCCTACCCTACCCAACCCTAACAAACTCCAACCCCACTCACCAATATGACTCCAATATTACCCAACTATACCCAACCCTACCAACCACCAATCTCATTCACTAATCTGACCCTAATCCTACCCAACCCTACCAACCTCCAACCCCACTTACCAATCTGACTCCAATCCTACCCAACCATACCCAACCCTACCCAACCAACAACCCCACTCACCAATCTGACTCCAATCCTACCCAACAGCACCCAACTTCCAACCCCACTCACCAATCTGACCCCTACCCTACCCAACCCTAACAAACTCCAACCCCACTCACCAATATGACTCCAATATTACCCAACTATACCCAACCCTACCAACCACCAATCTCATTCACTAATCTGACCCTAATCCTACCCAACCCTACCAACCTCCAACCCCACTCACCAATCTGACTCCAATCCTACCCAACCATACCCCCCTACCCAACCACTAACCCCACTCACCAATCTGACTCCAATCCTACCCAACCCTACCAACCTTCAACCCCACTCACCAATCTGACTCTAATCCTACCCAACCGTACCCAACCCTACCCAACCACCAACCCCATTCACCAGTCTGACTCCAAACCTACCCAACCCTACCCAATCACCAAACCTCCTCACCAATGTGACTCTAATCCTACCCAACCATACCCAACCCTACCCAACCACCAAGCCCACTCACCAATCTGACTCCAATCCTACCCAACCATACCCAACCCTACCCAACCACCAAACCCACTCACCAATCTGACTCCAATCCTACCCAACCGTACCCAACCCTACCCAACCAACAACCCCACTCACCAATCTGACTCCAATCCTACCCAACCATACCCAACCCTACCCAACCAACAACCCCACTCACCAATCTGACTCCAATCCTACCCAACCATACCCAACCCTACCCAACCAACCCCACTCACCAGTCTGACTCCAATCCTACCCAACCCTAACAAAATCCAACCCCACTCACCAATATGACCCCAATATTACCCAACTATACCCAACCCTACCAACCACCAATCTCATTCACTAATCTGACCCTAATCCTACCCAACCCTACCAACCTCCAACCCCACTCACCAATCTGACTCCAATCCTACCCAACCGTACCCAACCCTACCCAACCAACAACCCCACTCACCAATCTGACTCCAATCCTACCCAACCATACCCAACCCTACCCAACCAACAACCCCACTCACCAATCTGACTCCAATCCTACCCAACCATACCCAACCCTACCCAACCAACCCCACTCACCAGTCTGACTCCAATCCTACCCAACCCTAACAAAATCCAACCCCACTCACCAATATGACCCCAATATTACCCAACTATACCCAACCCTACCAACCACCAATCTCATTCACTAATCTGACCCTAATCCTACCCAACCCTACCAACCTCCAACCCCACTCACCAATCTGACTCCAATCCTACCCAACCATACCCAACCCTACCCAACCACCAACCCCACTCACCAATCTGACCCTAATCCTACCCAACCATACCCAACCACCAAACCCCCTCACCAATCTGACTCCAATCCTACCCAAACGTACCCAACCACCAAACCCACTCACCAATCTAACCCCAACCCTACCCAACCTCCAACCCCACTCACTAATCTGACTCCAATCTTACCCAACCATACCCAACCTCCAACCCCACTCACCAATCTGACTCCAATCCTACCCAACCGTACCCTACCACCAACCCCACTCACCAATCAGTCCTCAACCTACCCAAACTCCAACCCCACCCACCAATCTGACTCCAATCCTACCCAACCGTACCCAACCACCAAACCCCCTCACCAATCTGACTCTAATCCTACCCAACCATACCCAACCCTACCCAAGCCCAACCCCACTCACCAATCTGACTCCAATCCTACCCAACCATACCCAACCCTACCCAACCCCGACCCCACTCACCAATCTGACTCCAATCCTACCCAACAGCACCCAACTTCCAACCCCACTCACCAATCTGACCCCTACCCTACCCAACCCTAACAAACTCCAACCCCACTCACCAATATGACTCCAATATTACCCAACTATACCCAACCCTACCAACCACCAATCTCATTCACTAATCTGACCCTAATCCTACCCAACCCTACCAACCTCCAACCCCACTTACCAATCTGACTCCAATCCTACCCAACCATACCCAACCCTACCCAACCAACAACCCCACTCACCAATCTGACTCCAATCCTACCCAACAGCACCCAACTTCCAACCCCACTCACCAATCTGACCCCTACCCTACCCAACCCTAACAAACTCCAACCCCACTCACCAATATGACTCCAATATTACCCAACTATACCCAACCCTACCAACCACCAATCTCATTCACTAATCTGACCCTAATCCTACCCAACCCTACCAACCTCCAACCCCACTTACCAATCTGACTCCAATCCTACCCAACCATACCCAACCCTACCCAACCAACAACCCCACTCACCAATCTGACTCCAATCCTACCCAACCATACCCAAACCTACCCAACCACCAAACCCACTCACCAATCTGACTCCAATATTACCCAACTATACCCAACCCTACCAACCACCAATCTCATTCACTAATCTGACCCTAATCCTACCCAACCCTACCAACCTCCAACCCCACTTACCAATCTGACTCCAATCCTACCCAACCCTACCCAACCAACAACCCCACTCACCAATCTGACTCCAATCCTACCCAACCATACCCAAACCTACCCAACCACCAAACCCACTCACCAATCTGACTCCAATCCTACCCAACCATACCCCCCTACCCAACCACTAACCCCACTCACCAATCTGACTCCAATCCTACCCAACCCTACCAACCTCCAACCCCACTCACCAATCTGACTCCAATCCTACCCAACCGTACCCAACCCTACTCAACCACCAACCCCACTCACCAGTCTGACTCCAATCCTACCCAACCCTACCCAATCACCAAACCTCCTCACCAATGTGACACTAATCCTACCCAACCATACCCAACCCTACCCAACCACCAAGCCCACTCACCAATCTGACTCCAATCCTACCCAACCATACCCAACCCTACCCAACCACCAAACCCACTCACCAATCTGACTCCAATCCTACCCAACCGTACCCAACCCTACCCAACCAACAACCCCACTCACCAATCTGACTCCAATCCTACCCAACCATACCCAACCCTACCCAACCAACAACCCCACTCACCAATCTGACTCCAATCCTACCCAACCATACCCAACCCTACCCAACCACCAAACCCCCTCACCAATCTGACCCTAATCCTACCCAACCATACCCAACCACCAAACCCCCTCACCAATCTGACTCCAATCCTACCCAAACGTACCCAACCACCAACCCTACTCACCAATCTAACCCCAACCCTACCCAACCTCCAACCCCACTCACCAATCTGACCCCTACCCTACCCAACCCTACCAACCTCCAACCCCACTCACCAATATGACTCCAATCTTACCCAACTATACCCAACCCTACCAACCACCAATCTCATTCACTAATCTGACCCTAATCCTACCCAACCCTTACCAACCTCCAACCCCACTCACCAATCTGACTCCAATCCTACCCAACCATACCCAACCCTACCCAACTGCCAACCCCACTCACCGATATGACCCCTACCCTACCCAACCTCACCAACTCCCAACTCTATTCAACAATCTAATCCCAACCCTTCCCAATGCTACCAATCGCCAACCCCACTCAGCATACTAACATCAACCCTTCCCAACCCTACCACCACCAACCTCACTCACCAATCTAACTCCAACCATACCCAACCCTAGCAACCACCAACCCCACTTGCCAATCTGATATCAACCCTACCCAACCATCCCAACCCTCAACATGACCCACCAATAGAACCCAACCTACCCAACACCCAACCATACCCACCAATCTATCCCCAACCCTACTCAACCCTACCAACCCGAACTCTACCCAACCCCACTCACCAATCTGACACCAACCCTACTAATCCCTAACCCCAACAACCAATCTAACCCCAACCCTACTCAACCCTACCAACCCGAACTCCACTCAACCTCACTCACCAATCTGACACCAAACCTACCCAACCATTTCAACCCTAACCATACCCACCAATCTAACCCCAACCCTGCCCAACCTTACCCACCAATCTACCCTTACCCTACCCAATGTGACACAACCCCTCCCATCCCACTGACCTCAATCATCCACCAAACTAACCTCTGTGATTCTAACCTTACCCAACATCATTGCTATCGCTGCATGCAATTGATTGACTCCAACCCCACTGTGGTGACCTCCAACCTCAACCACCTCCAACAACCCCACTCCAACCCCATTGTCTCCGTCTGCCAAACTGACCCTAACCCTACCAACTCTACACAACTCCATCCATCCCACTGACCCCAACTACCCATCAAACTAACCTCACTGATCCCAATCTTATCCCACCTCACTGACCCCAATCCCATGACCCTAGCCCCAAATCCACCCACTGGCTGACCCAACTGCACCAACAACTGGCCCCAATTCAAATCCAGTGACCCCAACCCCAACCCTGCACCACTGCTCCCCACCCAGCAAACTGACTCCAATCCAACCCTAGCAACCCCAAACCCTCCTCACCCCATTTGTCCCATCTCCACCTGACTCCAAACTTTCCCAACTGGCTCCCATCATGATCCAACTTACCCACCTTGAAAATTTGACTGTTTATTCCTCTCCATAGATACTGCCTGACCTGCTATGTTCCTGCAGCATTTTGTGTCTGTTGCTAATAATGTCACAACTCTCCATAAAATCTATTTCTCATCTCCTAAACTCCAATGAACATTGGCTCATTCGATTCCATTCCATTTAGTTCAGAAGTAACTGTAAACATAAGCCAATTCTCACCTCCAATGCACCCAGGACTACCTGCTCCTTGCAGCCACTTTTGTGGTTCCTGCAATAAACCATCAGCCCCATTATTTCCTTCCGACAACAATTATCATTGAACACCTGCAGAAAGACAGTGAGATGGTCTTAACAACTGGAGTGCCTGAAACCAAGTGCATTTAGAACACAGCTGAGCTGAGACATCTCACTTTCAGACACTTTGGTAATGAAAGGGTGGCATGGTAGTGTAGCAGTTAGCACATTTCTTTATAACACCAGTGATCATTGATCGGGGTTCAATTCCCACCTATGCCTGTAAGGAGTTTGTATGATCTCCCCAGGACTGCATGAGTATCCTCCGGGTGCTCTTGTTTCCTCCCATATTCCAAAGACATTTGGTTAGGATTGGTGAATTATGGGCATGCTATATTGGCACGAGATGTGTGGCAATACTCACGGGCTGCCTAGAACATTTAATTTGACGCAAGTGACACGTTTCACTGTAAACCTTGTACATGCAACAAATTAAGCTAATCTTTTAATCACTTAACAGAGTCAACTCTTCCCATCTACATGTCTGAGATGGGTAAAGGTAAACAAGCAGGAAAAATGCCTGTGCCAGTGACCAAGAGAATAAGAAATATTTAGAAATAAGGTGACACGCTAGATTAGCGGTTAGTGAAACATTTTACAACTTGGTGTGTTCTCCCCGTGACAAATTTCATGACATATGTAAGTGATGATAAACCTGATTCTGATATGGGTTTCCATTGTAGACTGAGAGTGGGAAGGGGAATCACAGTTGGGAAAATGGGAAGGAAGCAGGAAGCACCAGAGGGACATTCTGTAATGATCAATAAACCAATTGTTTGGAATCAAATGACCTTGCCTGGTGTCTCAGATCTGGATGTGTCTGCACCTGCACCACTCCCCGCCCTGGCACTCCTTCTCTGCCATCCACCCCACACCCCTCCCGTGGTTCTCCACCCTCACCATTCCCAATAGCCTTTGCTCCCACCAGATTGACAAGCCCATTCTCTGTTCCATATTGGCAAATACAGCACTGTGCAAAAAAATTCTTAGACACCTTAACTACATATATGTGCCTATGACCTATGACCTTTGCACAGTACTCTATGTTTTGATGTTTTGAGGTACATGTGACAAATAAAGCTCATCTTTAGGAGGATGTGGTTGCATTAGAGACAGTGCAGAGGAGATTCCCTGAGATGAAGGGCATTAGTTATAGGGAGAGATTGGATCAGCAGGGCTTGTTTTCCTTGTAGATCAGGTGACCTGATTGAGGTGTATTAGATAACGAAATGGATAGGATAGATCATTAGTAGGTGGGAAGGCTGGATAATGGAGGGAGGGGAACACAGGCACTGGTGGTAAACTGGAGGCGCCAACTTTGATTCAACACAGGGCAAAGGTTACAGAGAAAGGAAAAAGACTAAAGACTGATTCATCCGTTACCTTGGTGCCATAAAGGATCTGCTGATCAGCTGGGCAAACCTGACCTGGATTCCTGAAAATAAACCACATTAAAAATATGTAACAGGAAGTAAGAAGCTGTGATCACACTGGTATTAGAGCTTGGTAAAATGCTTGTCAGGACAATGTGTAAGGGTATCCTGCATAGTTAACCTAGGTAGCCAGTTACTTCCTGCAATATCTGTATGTGCTGGCATTGGAGAGGGTCCAGTGGGTGTTTACAAGAATGATTCCAATATGAAAGGTTTAAAGTATCAGGGGAATTTGATGGCTTGGACTCACTGGCATTCAGAAAAATGAGGGTGGATCTCATTGAAACCGGCAGAATATTGAAAGGCTAGATAGGGTGGACAAGCAGAGGGTGTTCCTAACAGTGGGAGAGTCTAGGACCAGAGGGCACAGCCTCTGAACAGAAGGACACTCCTTTAGAACAAGTAATTTCTTTAGTCAGCGGGTGGTGAACCTGTAGAATTCATTGCCACATGGAGCTGCAGAGACCAAGTCATAGGGTATAGTTAAAGTGGATATTGACAGGTACTTAATTAGTCGAAAGCAGGAGGATGGGGTCGAGAAGGAAAATAAATTAAATAAATAAATAAATAAATCGGCCATGATCAAATAGCCAAGCAGAATCAATAGGCCAAATGGCCTAATTCTGCTCCTATGTTTTTTCCTGGTGTAATGACCTAGTACTTACTCCAGCGTTCATCATCAAGTGCACCTTGGCGGTAGAGGTGGGACCTGGGAGGTGATACCCGAGCAGACCTGATGGGTGAACGCGGTGCGCTCTGGACACCAGAAGGAGAAGCCACGTCCTTTCAGGCTGGTGGATTTTGCTGGTCTGAAACACTGCATTCTGTTTCACTTTCACTACCTCAATGTGTTTATGCGTGACATGACCTAGCTGGCACACAAAAAAAGCCTTCTGTTTGTCACCAAAGAGCAAAGTGATTCACTGCTTCATTCGTTGGGGGACTGAGTTAAAAAACCATGAGGTAATATTGCAGCTCTATAAAACCCACAGGTGGAGGATTGTCTTCAGTTCTGGTGGCCTTGTTATAGGAAGGTGCAGAGGAAATCTAGCAGAATGTTGTCTGCATTAGAGAGCATGTCCTATGGGGATAGCTTGAGTGAGCTTTTCTCCTTGTAGCAAAGGAGTATGAAAGGTAACTTGATAGAGGTGTGTACGATGATACGAGGCACACATTGAGTGGAACCAAACACCTTTTTCCCAGGGCAAAGATTATTAATTTTAAAGTGACTGGAGGGAAATATTGGGGAGACGTCAAGTAAGTTTTTTTTAACAGAGAACTGTGAGTGTGTGGATCATGCTATCAGGGTGATGATAAAGGCAGATACATTAAGCACATGTTGGAGATTCTTATATGGGCACAAGCATGAAAGAAAAATGGAGGGCTAAGTGCAAGGGAAGTGTGAGATTGATCATAGAGTGGGTTACAAGGTCAGCACAACATCGTGGGCTGTGGAGTTCTATGTTCTAATATCTTTCCACCATAGTTCAATACATGAGACAATATCAAACCAATACCAATAACGATGGCACTGCCCGAGCTGATGGTTGAGGTGGACGGATTACCTGCTTCCATTTGCTGTGTTCATTGAAGGCTCAAGGGGCCAGTCAGTTGTGATTACCTGCTTGAAATACCGGGATGTGGATTTTTCTGAAGAGGACTTTAAGTCCATTGTGCATGGTTACTCCCCACTGGAATTCTCCCTCGAGAAAGCCAGGAAATTTGGGTGAAAATGGGGGACTTACTGTAAGTACAGGAGTGGGGAAGTTTTGGCGCATTTCTATTGCTGAGGCACGCATGCCTGAAAGTTCACCCCCGGTGGAGTAAAACTCTGATAATCTGACACTGATAAAACATTAACTCTTGATCACTCAATCTACCGTGTAGAGGCTCTTGCATTTTGTTTTCTGCCTGCAGTGCTCCTCTCCGCAACTGTAACACTATATTCAGCACCCTGTTTTTCCCTCGGACCACCTCTACGTACTGAGTCAGAGAGCTATAGATCACTGCAGCGCAGACTCCGGCCCTTCAGCCCATCTAGTCCATGCCAAACTATTAAACTGCCTAGTCCTATAACCTGCACATGGACCATATCCCTCCACACTTCTCCCATTCAGGTACCTTTCCGAAATTCTCTTCAATGTTTAAATTGAACCCACATCAAACCTCGGCTGGCAGCTTGTTCCACACTCACGCCACCCTCTGAGGGAACAAATTCCCACTTAGATTCCCCTTTCACCCCTAACCCATGACCTTTAGTTCTAGTCTCACCCAACCTCAGTGGAAAATGCCCGTTTAAGTTTACCATATCTCAATAGTTTATAGTCTCAATCTATGTTCTGTACTTATTTTTCCAAGTGATCTGCATGAATGGCACACAAATCTAAGTTTTTCACCATATCACGGTATATCTGCGAATGATAAACCAATTCCAAATCGCTCTATTGCAGCACTGAATCACCAGACCTGAAATGTTAACCTTGTTTCTGTCTCTACGGATTTTAAGTTTGTATAGATGTGGCTGGTCCAATGGAGTTTTTGGCCAATGGTGACCTGTCGGAGACTGACAGAGTCATAGAGTCATAAAAGCAAAACATCTTGGAAACAGGCTCTACGGCCCATCTTGTCCACGCTGATCAAGGTGCCCATTTTCATATATTCCTCTACCTTCCCTAAACCAAATATTGCTTTGTACTTGCTCTGGCCCCTCACAATTTTAAACACCTCTATAAAGTCACTGCTCAATCCACTGTGTTCAAGTCCAGTTTATCGCCATTAACTGTACACATGTATCCACACAACACAATACAAACATATAAACTCACATAAAATATATAAAGTACACCGCCAAACCAGACAACATTCCTCCGCACGACACAGTATATATAACTCACATACAATATATAAAGCGATAATACCACAAACAAATTAACAATTCTTAAGGTACATTTACAACACAAGCTAGAAAATAAATAGTATAATGTTACTGGCTCTTCATGCGTGCAAATGAATATAAAATGTGGAACACTACGGCATAGCACAGGCCCTTTTTCCCTTTTTCCCTTGTGCCAACCCTTTAACTTACTCTCAGATGAATCTAACCTCTCCCTCCTGCATAGCTCTCCATTTTTCCGTGTGCCTATCTAAAAGTTTCTTAAATGTCCCTATTGTATCTGCCACTAGCACCCCGGCAAAGTATCCCACACACCCACCACCCTCTGTGTAAAAAGTCTCCCTTATACTTTCCTCCAGTTACAACCACTGATATAAGCAATTTCTGCCCTGGGAAAATATCTCTGGCTAGCCAGCCAATCTGTCTCTTATCAATTTGTACACCTCTGTACAAATTGCCTCTCATCCTCCTTCACTCCAGAGAGAAAGGTCCTTGCTTTCTCAACCTTTCCTCATAAGACATGTTCTTTAATGCAGGCAGCTCACCATAAATCTCCTCTGCACCCTCGATAAAGATTCTACATCCTTCCTGCAGTATAATGAGGTGACCAGAACTGAACACAAACTCTAGCCTGTATCTCAGGGCTTCTCTTCAAGGTGGGTAACGCATTGATTATAGGGGCAGAATTAGGCCATCTGGCCTATGAGTCTGCTCTCTCATTGGGTTAGGCCTTTTCTTGTTGGGGATGACCATTGCTAGAAAGGTAAGACACAAAGTCTCCATTTAATATCTTCTGAAATAGCTCGTCCCACAGACAGAGCAACTCTGCTTCCTATAGTTGGAGAGTCTAGGACCAGAGAACAGCCTCAGGACAGACAGACAGCTCTTTAGAACAGAGAAGTGGAGGAATTTTTTTAGCAAAAAGATGGTGAATCTGTGGAATTTGTTGCTACAGACGGCTGTGGCGGCCAAGTCATTGGGGATATTTAAAGGGGAGGTTAATCAGTTCTTAATTACAGAGAGAAGGCAGGAGAATGCGGTTGAAAGGGATAATAAGTCAGCCATGATGGCATTGCAGAACAGACTCGATGGGCTGAATGGTCTCCCTAGGTAGCATGCCAGTGAATGCTGTGCTTACCTGAGCAGAGCGTCAATGCAGCTCTCGCAGAACCGGTGCCCACACGCCGTCTGTTTGGCATTGCGCAGTACCCGGTGGCACTGCTCACACCTGTACTTGTCATCAACTGGCTCCACAAACTCCTCGGTGTAGCCCCCTTCCGGGCCTTCGGCCTCCAGCCCAAGGGACCGGAACACACTGGAGGGAGGAGTCTCCTTCGGAGACTGGTACAAACACGGTTTTAATCTGTCTGACAGGCAGCCTGTAGCCATCGGTACTCTGTACTCGGGCTGAAAGCAGAGAGAGAGAGAAGCAAGTGTTATCCTTTCAGTGTCTTACACAGGGTAGCAGCCACGTGTCAACGTCAAATGGTCTTGAACCTGTTCACCAGCCACGTCATCTCCCTGTGTCCTGGTGCAAGCCAGCCACACTTAAAGTCACACATCTATGAAATTTTAATACTTTTTAAAAATCCCCTCCAATAAGCTATGCCTGATGCAGCTAATGGACCTTGTTTTTGCTCAAAGTGTGTCCTTTTTAATGTTTTTCTTATGAATGCCGTTTATCTGATGCAACATGCCTCTGCAAGTAAGTTTTTCATTGTACCTGTAGTGCATACATGCACTTGTGCAAACGACAATAAACTCAACGTTGACTTTGACCCTGCCCCCATTTTCCCATTTGTTTCCAAGCCCAACAACCTTCTGGGGATCCTGGGCCCCTCTAGTTCTGATCTCGGATCTCAGGTCTGAATTCTGTCCCTGATCAAGAAGGT
Source organism: Hypanus sabinus (assembly GCF_030144855.1). NCBI lineage: Eukaryota > Metazoa > Chordata > Chondrichthyes > Myliobatiformes > Dasyatidae > Hypanus > Hypanus sabinus. The sequence goes on along the minus strand of NC_082731.1, from coordinate 4,987,907 downwards.
GATCAAATAACCGCACGTTTCAACAACAGTGTACAGAGGAGAGCCCTACATGCACAACACGTCAGTCGCTGAAGTGGACCAGCTACGGTAGCAGAGGACCATGAACATTCTCTCAGAGGCCAGTCTATTCAGTACAGGAGATGCCTAATAAAGTGGGCACTGAGTGTGTCGTGTTGAACTACATACTAGTGGAACAGAGGAATGGGAGATGCCAGATGCTGGTGGCCTTGGCCTGACACACCAGCTCTCTGTTTCCCCCCTCATTCTTCCTGACCTGGTGAGTTGCTTAGGGTTCCATTCTGATAGAAGGCTGATTCCTTGCATTTTTGTGCCACGCAAGAAGGATCTTAATTATTCCTTTGTTTTATGACCTGGGTGTTGCTGACAAATCGAGCACTAACCCCACAGCCTCCCTGAGAATGTTTGTATTTAGTGTTTCAGTAATATGTGAGCAGCCCTGTAAATATCTTGTTTGGTTCAGCTTTCATGTTCCTTTAGATAGTTCAGCACAGGTTAAACAGACATGAACTGCACACGTCATGGTGCTACCTCATGATCCGTGAGGGCTTCCCTTAAAGTAAACACAGACTAAGACTTGCACTTCAATCCTTTGTTTTCCTTTGAATTACTTCAATGTTTTGCGGTTGCAAAGCATAACAGTTTGGTGATCTGCCTTCTTGAATGTGCCATGAAGATACTCCCTCACTTCCTTCTGGACGGGAGTTCCAGGATTTAGATCCAGTCACGTTGCAGGAACGCTGATACATTTCTAAGCCAGAATTGTTCAAGACAGAAGGGACCATCAGCTGGAGGTGTCCTCATGCACCTAAATCCCTTTGACGTCCTTGGCAGTAGAAGTCACTGGCTTGGGAAGTTGGAGGTAATGGCTCTCCATGCCCACCTAATAACCTACAAAGAGGCACAGATAGCATTAAACTATTACAGTGCCAGTGACCTTGGCTCAGTTCAGTGCCAGTGACCCAGGGTCAGTTCAGTGCCAGTGACCTGGGTCAGTTCAGTGCCAGTGACCTGGGCTCAGTTCAGTGCCAGTGACCCAGGGTCAGTTCAGTGCCAGTGACCCAGGGTCAGTTCAGTGCCAGTGACCTTGGCTCAGTTCAGTGCCAGTGACCTTGGCTCAGTTCAGTGCCAGTGACCCAGGGTCAGTTCAGTGCCAGTGACCTGGGTCAGTTCAGTGCCAGTGACCTGGGCTCAGTTCAGTGCCAGTGACCCAGGGTCAGTTCAGTGCCAGTGACCCAGGGTCAGTTCAGTGCCAGTGACCTTGGCTCAGTTCAGTGCCAGTGACCTGGGCTCAGTTCAGTGCCAGTGACCTGGGCTCAGTTCAGTGCCAGTGACCTGGGCTCAGTTCAGTAACAGTGGCCTGGGCTCAGTTCAGTGCCAGTGACCTTGGCTCAGTTCAGTGCCAGTGACCTGGGTCAGCTCAGTGCCAGTGACCCAGGGTCAGTTCAGTGCCAGTGACCTTGGCTGTCTGTAAGGAGTTTTTGTGTCCTCCTCATGGCCCTATGGATTTCTTCCAGATGCTCCAATGTCCTGCCACATTTCAAAGATGTATGGCTCAGTAGATTAATTGGTCACATGGATGTAATTGGACATAAGAGCACAATTAGGCCATTTGGCCCATTGAATCTATTCTGCCAGACCATCATGGCTGATTTATTATCTTTGTCAACCCATTCTCCTGCCTTCTCAACATCCACTTTAAATATACCCAGTGACTTTGCCTCCACAGCCACTTGTGACAATGAATTCCACAGAAACACTAAACTCTGGTTAAACAAATTCCTCCTCATCTCTGATCTAAAGGGACATCCTACTATTCTGAGGTCCTAGAATCACCCTGTATAAGAAAACCCTCTCCACATCCATTCAATATTTGATGGAATTCTCCTTGTTTTTCTAAGCTCCGGAGAATACTAGCCCAGTGCCATCAAATGCTCCTCATACCCTTTCATTCCCTAGAATATGAACCTCCTGTGGACCCTCTGCAATGCCGGCACATCTTTTCTTAGATAAAGAGCCCAAAACTGCTCACAATACTCCAAGTGCAGTCTGGTCGGTGCCTTGTACAGCCTCAGCATTACATCCTTGCTTTTATATTCTAACCCTCTTGAAATGAATGCTAACATTGAATTTTCCTTCCTCACCACTGACTCAACCTACAAGTTAACCTTTAGAGAAATCTATATGGGATCTCCCAAGTCCCTTTCAAAGTTCAATATGACTTTATTATCAAAGTATGTCTACGTTACCAAATACTACTCCGAGATTCATTTTCTTGCAGGCATTCGCAGTGGAACAAAGAGATAGAATCAATGAAAAACTACACGCAAAGTCTGACAAAAAAAACAATGTGCAAAAGAGGCCAAACTTCGAATACGCACAAAGCAGGTAATAATAATGTAATTACCTAAAAAGTACTGAGATGATAAGCTGTAAGAAGTGAGCCTACAGGTTGTGGTCAATGCAGGTTCCGGAGCCTGGTGGCTGTGCGGTACCATCTGAACCTGGAGGCGTGCAGCTACCTCCCGCGCAACGGCAGCAACAAGAAGAGAGCGTGTCCTGGATGGTGGGTGCTGCTTTCTGGTGACACCGCCCCCTGTGTAAGTGCTTAATACTGGGGGGCTTTTCCGGTGAAGAACTGAGATGTATCCATTACTTTTTGCAGGCCTGGCTGTTCTTTGGCATTGGTGTTCCGACGTAACCAGTCCACTGATTTTGCATTCTGATTTCAAGCGTGGCAGGTTATTAGGCTGTACGGACCCATTACCGTGCTGCTTCTCCAAATATAATATTAAAGGCACAGGTGTGTGTAATAGCACCAGGCTTCATTATTATTGATGAGCCTGTAAGTCATTGTTCTGCAAAAGCAATATGTGACCTTTCACTTATACTGTATCTTTTTCAGAGTCATTGAAAAGTACAGCACAAAACAGGCCCTTTGGCCCATCTGGTCTGTGCTGAGCCAACAACCTGCATTGGGAACATAGCTCTCCATATCCCCTCATCCATGTTCCTGTCCAAACTTCCCTTAAGCATTGAAATCAAGCTCACATGGACCACCTGCGCTGGCCACCTGTTCCACACTCTCAGCACCCTCTGAGTGAAGAAATTTCTCTCACGTTCCCCTCTCTCTAAGCTTTCACCCTTAACCCACAACCTCTGGTTGTAGTCCTACCAGCCTCAGAGAAAAAGCCTGCTTGCATTTACCCTATCTATACTCCTTCGGGCAGGTGGAGCTCGTCAGCCTGGGAAGGCAGTCCACCTAAGAGAGGGGAAACTCTGCTTTCAAACCAAAACTTCAACATAACATCCCACCTCTTGTACTTAATACTTTCATTTACGAAGGCCAATGTGCCAAAAGATTGCTTTAGACAATAGACAATAGACAGTAGGGGTAGGAGTAGGCCATTCGGCCCTTCTAGCCAGCACCGCCATTCTCTGTGATCATGGCTGATCATAACAATCAGTACCCCGTTCCTGCCCTCTCCCCATATCCCTCGACCCCGCTATCGATAAGAGCTCTATCTAACTCTCTCTTGAATGCATCCAGAGACTTGGCCTCCACTGCCTTCTGGGGCAGAGCATTCCACATATCCACCACTCTCTGGGTGAAAAAGTTTTTCCGCATCTCTGTTCTAAATGGCCTACCCCTTATTCTTAAACTGTGGCCTCTAGTTCTGGACTCAACCATCAGTGGGAACATGCTTCCTGCCTCCAGCGTGTCCAATCCCTTAATAATCTTATATGTTTCAATCAGATCCCCTCTCATCCTTCTAAATTCCAGTGTATACAAGCCCAGTCACTCCAACCTTTCAACATATGACAGTCCCGCCATTCCAGGAATTAACCTTGTGAATCTATGCTGCACTCCCTCAATAGCAAGAATGTCCTTCCTCAAACTTGGAGACCAAAACTGCACACAATACTCCAGGTGGGGTCTCACCAGGGCCCTGTACAGCTGCAGAAGGACCTCTTTACTCCTATACTCAATTCCTCTTGTTATAAAAGCCAGCATGCCATTAGCTTTCTTCACTGCCTGCTGTATCTGCATGCTTGCTTTCATTGACTGATGTACAAGAACACCTAGATCTCATTGTACTTCCCCTTCTCCTAACTTCACTCCATTTACAACCCTATCAACCTGTGACATCACTTTCAATGAATTATGGGCCTGTTTTCCCAGATTCCTTTGTTCTACCAAACTCTTCAGTGCCCTACAGTTCATTGGGTAAGACCGACACTTGCTGGTCCTACCGAAGCACTAAACCTCACGTTTGTCCGCACTAAATTCCGTCTGCCATTTTTCAACCCATTTTTCCAGCTGTTCCAGATCCCACAGCGAGCCATGATAGCTTTCCTCGCTGTCCGCCAACACTCCCTTTCCTGGTGTCATCCGCAAATTTGCTGATCAGTTAACAAAAAACTTCAGACCCTGCACCAAACCCTGTAACACTCCACTAGTCACAGGTCTTCAGTCAGCCAACCATCTACTCCTCTCTGACTTCTCCCAAAAAGCCAATGTCTAATGTGATTCATCCTGAGCCACTGAACCTTCTTGACCAGCCTCCCATGTGGGAACACCCACTGCCTTACCCTCAACTTTCCTGGCAACTTCCTTGACAAGCTCTATGACTGATTAGATATGAACTGCCACACACAAAGCCATGCTGACTATCCTTAATCAGTCCCTGTCTATCCAAATACTCATACATTCGGTCCCTTAGAATACCTTCCAATAACTTACCCACAACTCACCAACCTATACTTCCTGGTTTACTCTCAGAGTCTTCCTTAAACAGCAGAACAGCATTAGCTGTTAGTCCTCGGGCACTTCACCTGTTGTTGAGAATGAGTTAACTATCTCTGCTGGGGTCCCAGCAATTTCTGCATTTGCCTCCTGCAGGGTTCAAGGGAACAGCTTGTCAGTCCCTGGGGATTTATCCTCCCTAATTTGCCTCAAGGCAGCAAACACTTCCTGCTCTGTAATCGGTACAGGGTTTGTGAAGCTGATGCCTCATTTTGCCTCATTTCTATAGACTCTGCATCCATCTCCTGAGCAAATACAGGTGCAAAAACTGCATTTCAGATCTCCCCAACTCTTAGGCTGCACGCATGAATTACCATTTTTACACATTCTCATTGAAACGAGTCTTGCTTTAGTCTTTCTTCAAAGAACAGCAATCAGAGTATAGAAAAGAATATTTCACAAATATATCTGCAATTCAAACTGTAATTTATTTTGACAAGTCGTGGCATTTCACTTTGAAAGTTGTTTGTTTATCAGCTGTATCAGTCTGACATTTACTCTTTCAAAATACACCAGAAGTTTCTCACAAGCCAAAAAAAGAGTTAAAGGTCTACTGGTCCGCTAAATGTAGTTTCAACTCATAGTAATTATAGACTCATAGATCGAGCATTGATTGTCAGGAAATGTGAAGGGGGCTAGACACAAAGGCAGCGCAGCAGAGACGATTTAGCAGTGTGCAATCACTTTAATAATAAATTGTAAAATAACAAGCCATGAGGAGCCACAAAACAAGAGAGAACGTATATTTAATACGACTGGGCAACAAGGTAACTGAAGGCCCGGAGCAAGGGGATGAGGCTGGCTGGATGGCTGTGCGAACGAGGACTGGGTGCAGGTGATGAGTTGGAAGCGAGTGGCGGATGAGTCCTGTTAGCTGGGTGGCTTCTGAGAGCTGCCTGCTTGCAGGTCTGACATTAATGTTCTTTACAGGCAAGAGGTGCCGAAGCATCAGGGCAAGAGTTGTTAGGATGGGAAACAGCTTCTTTCCCCCGGACCATGAGATTACTGGTTTCAACTAACACCAAATCTCTGTAAACCAGAGACTGCTGTGTGTGAAAATCCCAGGAGATCAGCAGTTTGAGATACTTATACCACCCCATCTGGCACCAACAATCATTCCACGGTCAAAGCCACTTAGATCACATCTCTTCCACATTCTGGTCTGAACAACAACTTTGACCATGTTGTTTGTTGTGGTGTCAGTACAGTGCAGGGCATTAAAACATTGCGCTAGGTTACAACTAAAAGGAATGATTAGTGGGAAAGCAGAAGGGTGAGGTAGTGTCCATGATAGGTCAACTTCAGGCTGCTGTGCCTCCTCCCTGATGGATACCTATACGTACATATACGTAAACGTACACCTATACATACAAACAGGCTCCCATAGTGCATTACTTTCAAAAGAACATATGCATCCAACATTTTGATGCCAGTGATCAGTGAGCAGGGTTCAATTCTTACACCCGTCTGGTACGTTCTCTCTGTGACTGCTGGGCACTCTGATTCCCTCCTACATTCTAAAGATGTATGGTTAGGGTTGGTAAGCTATGGGCATCAGAAGCATGGCGACCCTCATGGCTGCCCTATGTGGACGGTATCGGCTGCTAACACAAAATTACACATTTCTCTGAATGTTTTGATGCGCGTGTGACAAATAAAGCTGATCTTTATTCATTCTTAGACGTTGCTTTGTCTCACCCAGATGATTAGGTTCGTGAGGTCCTGGGTTGGTGGGAAATGGGAGTAAGTCAAGGACTATGGATAGGAAAGGTTTAGAGCAGGGGTTCCATGGGCCCTTTGCTTACTGGTATAGGTCCACGGCATCGAAAAGGGATTTGATTCATATCTCTCGGGTAGAGGGATATGAACCAGATGGGATTGGTTTAGATTGTCCTCTTGGTCAGCATGATTGAGTTGGGCTGAATGGCCTTCTTCCATGCTGTCTCACTCTAGGGATCTATGACTAACGTAAATGGGTCATGGAGTTGTTGCAGTACAAGAGGCTTATTTGGCCCATTGAGTCTCATTCTTGTCCAAAACCACGAGTGTCTACTGGCACCACCCTCGCGGGCAGAGTAAGTTCTGCATCAGCACCACACGCTGTGTAAACGTGTTCTTCACGCTCCCTCTCCACATCCCTTACCCAAAACCAAAGGGGCCCTGGAGGCACAGCTGATAGCGTCACTGCCCTCAATCCTGACTAGGTGTGGTACTGCCTATGCGTGGCCCTCCTCCATAAACTCTGGTTTCCTCCCACATCCCAAAGGCAAACAAGTTGGCAGGTTGAATGCCCACTGTAAATTGCCCCTAGTGTGCAGCTGACTGGTGGAATATGAGTGGGGAGTTGAGGGGATATTGAGGAGAATAAGGAAAATAGGATTTGCGTAGAAGGAGTCGGTTAATGGTTGTCACAGACTCTATGGGTCAAAGGGCCTTCTTCCTTTCTGGTTCCGTCTAAATAGATATAATCTCAATTAAATCTTCCCTCCAACCCTTCGTTCTAAGGCAGGGGTCCCCAACCTCTTTTACGCCAAAGACACCTTGTCACCACCATGGATTTGGCAGGGCAGCAGATACGGCAATTGTGCTTGTGAATTCGCATGTGTCAGCTAATTACTATTTCATTGTGATAGTATAGTATTTAACTCCATTCAATCCGCTTTAGTATTTGTCGAGACTTAGGCACAGCACGGAAACACTTCGCTGCCTGTTTGCATTCGGCCTTGCCTGAGAAACCGGACTGTCGAGTCAGCTGACTCTATTTGCTTTATTCTTCATTGTTCTTTTCAGCCGCAGTGTCGGCTTCGTTTTCCATCTGAGACTTTTAGTTAATGGTCCTGTTTGACCTAGCGTTTATTGGTTTCTTTTCCCTCTAACTCTGTTTGCATTAAAGTCTGTGAACTATCAACCTGCTTCAGTGTCTCTCGCTCCGCCCTTGGGCCACATCCGAACTGGGTGACACCCCTCCGATTAAATGCGGGGTCTGTGGACCCTACGTTGAGAACCCCTGTTCTAAGGAGAACAGTGGCACTTTCTCCAATCTAAGATTGGGCTTGATGATCCTCCATCACTAATACCATTTTGGTAACTTCCCAGCTCTCCCAAACTTCTCCCCACAGTCTCCACCTCCCCCCACCCCCAGTCTTCACATCCACCCTAAGGCGCAGCGGACCAGAAGTGCACACAATGCTCCAGCTGTGGCCCAACCACATACAAGGGTTCAGCATGACCTTTATTCTTTTGTTCTGAATGCTTTCATTTATGAAGGGCAGGGCGCCACAGGGCTGGGTCCGACAGCCTGACCCTGCCTGTGCAGTGATAGCCGCCTCTTGGTTTCGAAATAAGCAGCTCAGACAGCAAACTTGGCAACCTGGTTAAAGAGGCCATGCTCAGAGATTAAATGAGAAATATTGCAACATCAACACCAAGCCAATTTATGCTGATAGAACTTTACAATGGGGCAAATATGTTAAAGGAAGAAATTACTTTGAACACAGTAAATTGCTTTGAACAAAGTAAATGGCAGGGTACTTGGTAGTGTGGAGGAGCAGAGGGATCTGGGGGTACATGTCCACAGATCCCTGAAAGTTGCCTCACAGGTAGATAGGGTAGTTAAGAAAGCTTATGGGATGTTAGCTTTCATAAGTCGAGGGATAGAGTTTAAGAGTCCTGATGAAATGATGCAGCTCTATAAAACTCTAGTTAGGCCACACTTGGAGTACTGTGTCCAGTTCTGGTCGCCTCACTATAGGAAGGATGTGGAAGCATTGGAAAGGGTACAGAGGAGATTTACCAGGATGCTGCCTGGTTTAGAGAGTATGGATTATGATCAGAGATTAAGGGAGCTAGGGCTTTACTCTTTGGAGAGAAGGAGGATGAGAGGAGACATGATAGAGGTGTACAAGATATTAAGAGGAATAGACAGAGTGGACAGCCAGAGCCTCTTCCCCAGGGCACCACTGCTCAGTACAAGAGGACGTGGCTTTAAGGTAAGGGGAGGGAAGTTCAAGGGGGATATTAAAGGAAGGTTTTTCACTCAGAGAGTGGTTGGTGCGTGGAATGCACTGCCTGAGTCAGTGGTGGAGGCAGATACACTAGTGAAGTTTAAGAGACTACTAGACAGGTATATGGAGGAATTTAAGGTGGGGGGTTATATGGGAGGCAGGGTTTGAGGGTCGGCACAACACTGTGGGCCGAAGGGCCTGTAATGTGCTGTACTATTCTATGTTCTTTGTAACACCACAGCCCAGTACAGGCCCTTTGGCCCATGATGTTGTCCCAATGCTTTAACCTACTCAAGATCAATCTAACCCTTCATCCCATACATAACCCTCCATTTTTCTATCATCCACATGTCTATTTAATAGTTTTTTAAATGTTCCTAACGTATCTGCCTCTACCACCACACCCGACAGGGGATTCCACCCACCCTCCACTCTCTGTGTAAAAAATCTACCTCGGACATCACCCCTACACCTTCCTCCAATCACCTTAAGATTATGCCCCTTTGCGTCAGCCATTTCTGCCCTGGGAAAGCTTCACTCTATCTGTGCCTCTTCACCTCGTACACCTCTATCAAGCCACTGCTCCTCCTCCTCTGCCACAAAGAGAAAAGGCCTGGGCATTCTACCTATCTTCACTAGACACGGTCTCGAGTCCAGGCAGCTCCCTGGTAAATCTCCTCCAACCCTCTACCAAACTATCGTTCTCAGTCCTTCCACTTCTGAAGGGCAAGGTAATCAATAAGGGCAAGGGCAAATCAATTCAAAGCGTTGGTCCGATGTTAATTCATGATAAAATTAAGGATTGGGTGCAGTCTGTGAAGAATGCAACAACAGTGTAAGTGAAGTTAATAGACCTCATTGCTTGCAGCCTACCATTACTGCAGGACGAGACGTGGGTAGAGAAATACCACTGTACATGCTAACCACCCAGCAAATTGCCTTTTCCAATAGCTCACTTCTAGAAAGCGCTATTAAAACGCCATCTTAAAAGTTTTGTCCCCCAAGGAGGTTAATCAGATCAACCATTCTAGTTAGCCACCCCTACCCCTCTGTCCATTACCCCTGTCGCTGCACTGCCCTGTAGACATGTTAAACCACTGTTTATACTGCAGTTTACATTGTAAAGACATGCTGGCACTTATGTATATTTTACTTCACACTTGTGCTTTAACTTTATTTTTATATAATTTATTCTTTATAATTATTGAACGTTGCTACTTTTTGCTGCATGTTGCATTCGGACAAACACACCACTGCAAATTCCTAATACATGTATGTGGTAATAAAGTTGATCCTTGATAAGAAAGGGAAAGAAGAAATGAATGAAGGAAGAGTCAGAAAGAATAAAAATAATAATAATGGGAATAAAGTTGTTTCACCCTCTCTATTTTTTCCATTTCCCCAAAGTCCGGTCCCAGGATTGTCTGTATGGTTTAACCACAACATGAGCTTCCTACTAAGCTGTCCAGAAAATACACTCAGTGATCATTTTATCAGTTACTTCCTGTACCTAAAAAAGGTTGCCACTGAGTGAATGTTCATGTCTTCTGCCCATCTGCTTCAATGTTCGACATGTTGTGCATTCAGAGACGCTCTTCTCCACACCACAATTTAACACATGGATTTTTTGAGTTACTGTCAGCTTGAAGCAGTCTGGCCATTATCCTCTGACCTCTCGCATTAAGAAGGCATTTTCACCCACAGAACTACACCACTCACTGTGCGTTTCTTGTTTTTCACACCATTTCCTGTAAACTCAGAGTATTATACATGAAAATCCCAGATCAGCAGTTTCTGAAGAACTCAAACCAGCATGGTCAAAGTCACCTAAATCACCTGACTTCCCCATCCTGAAGTAGCAAATGAAGTGGCCACTTTCTATCTGTACAGTGCATTGATGAACAAATTTTAGTTTCCCCAGGATATAAATGCCATGAAATTTATCTTCTTACAGCAGCAGCAGTTTACAAACATGAAACCATGAGCTAACATTGATTTAAATTAACATAAAATGTACATGAAAATATAAACTAAAATAAGTAAAATGTCATTCCAGTCTGTATCCTCCTTTATCTAATGACTTAAAATACTCCTCTCCACAGGCTTTTAAAATCCAATGATTAACAGTTTACTTAACAGCACTGGGCAATGAACCTGCTTGTCAGCTGATGTGTCCGAGATGTTTAAAATCCTCTGAATTCAACACCATCTTGCACAACAGCAAGCATTCCTTAGGAGTCAAGCGGCCTGCAGTGTATTCCCACTGAATAGTGAAAGGTCTCGGTAGAGTGGATGTGGAGAGGATGTTTCCGATAGTGGAAGAGTCTCGGACCAGAAGACACAGTCTCCTAATACCCGTTTAGAACCGAGAAGAGGAGGAATTTCCTGAGCCAGAGGGTAGTGAATCTGTGGAATTCATTGCCGCATCAGCTGAGGAGGCCAGGTCACTGGGAGGGGGTTGTTAGGTTCTTGATCCGCAAGGGTGTCAAAGGTTACAGGGAGAATGCAGGAGGACGGAGCGGAGAGGGGTGACAAATCAGCCTTGACGGAATGGCAGAGCAGTTTTGATAGGCCTACACATTTATAAAATTAGTCGTGGTTCATTTTTAATATACTTGCACAACACTGGCACCCACGACCACAAGGGCAGTGTTCACTTAACAAAACAGATTTGGTTATTTTATATCCATTTCATTAAATATTCCAAAGCAAGATGGAGTTTAACACTAAAAATCCTTATTGCCAATGCTGATGAAGCTTTGGGACTCTTTACCCCACTGATGAGTTGTGGAGGCTAGATCACTGGCAGCTAGTTAAAGCGGAGGGGGATCAAAGTTTAAAAGACCTGGGGAACTGAGGGCAATGGGCAACTGGCAGAGAAAAGTGGACGAGGCCTGGGTCAGATCAGATACACTCAGTGGCCACTTCATTCGGTATCTCACAGTCTTTTGCTATTGTAGCCCGTCCACTTCGAGGTTCAATGAACTGTGCATTCAGAGATGCTCTTCTGCACACCACTGTTGTGTGATTATTTGAGTTGCTGTTGCCTTCCTGTCATCTTGAACCAATCTGCCCCCTCTCCTCTGACCTCCTTTATTAACTAGGTGTTTTCGTCAAAAGAACTAGCACTAACTACACTTTTTTTGTTCTCTGTAAATACTAGAGCAGGGGTACCCAATCTGTAGTCCATGAACCCCTCGGTTAATGGTAGGGGTCCATGGCAACAAAGAGATTGGGAACTCCTGCACTGGAGACTGTTGTGTGTGAAAATCCCAGGAGATCAGCAGTTTCTGAGATACTCAAACCACCCCATCTGGCACCGACAATCATTCTATGGTCAGAGTAACTTGGATCACATTTCTTCCCCATTCTGATGTTTGGTCTGAACAACTGAACCTCTTCACAGTACTTTTATGCATTGAGTTGCTTCCACATGATTGGCTGATGAGGTATTTGCATTAATGAGCAAGTGTTCAGGTGTACCTAATAAAGTGGCCACTGAGTGTGTGGGACAGAGTTCAGGGCTGAATGGCCTACTCTGTAGCTACTTTCTAATGTTCTTCTTCCGTTCTAATGTGTATCATTCAGAACGGTTAGACTTTTTCCATTCAATCAGTGCACCTTAATAATTACAGGATGGTTAAAAATGATGATCTCGGAGTTTATCTCCTGAACAAGTATCTCTGACACATGGATCCCAGACCAATGGGCTCACTTTCAAGGATTCCACAACTCATGTTCTCTGTATTACTTATTTTTTTATTTGCAGTTTGTTTTCTTTTACACTTTGGTTGTCTGTGCACGTGTGTAGTTTCTCATTGATTCTATTGTATTTCTCTGTTCTGCTGTGAATACTATATGGTGACGTATATGTACTTTGATAATAAATTTACTTTGAACATGAGAGTCACAGATGCTGGAAATCCAGAGTAGCACACACAAAACGCTGGAGGAACGCAGCAGGTCAGGCAGCGTCTATGGAGAGGAATAAAGAGTCGACCCTTTGGGTTGAGACACTTTATCAGACCAGTCACAGTCCAGGGTAGGGGAGTCAAAAACCAGGGGGTTCAGGTTTAAGGTGAGAAGGGGAAAATTTAAAGAGCACCTGAGGGGTAATTTTTTCCCACAGAGGGTGATGGGTGAATGAAATGAGCTGCCAGAGAAAGTGGTAGGGACAGGTATAATTAGAATATTTCGAGGCATTATGAGAGTTACATCGGTAGGAAAGATTTAGAGGGATATAGTCCAAATCAGATGAACAGGACTAGCTCAACCAGGCAACTTGGTCGGGGTGGATTCAGTAGGCCGAGGAGCCTGATTCCACACTGTATGGCTCCGTGAATGTTGTCGATCATCCAAGTAAAGAAGTTTACTACATTTGCACACATGGCCTGGTGTCTACGAGTCTGTCAGTCTGGGCAGAGACTGAAGGTTGGAGGCCTGGAGGCAGCCTGCACTCTCAACATCAGGCACATATGCACTCCTACCTCACATCTGGCATATTGTGGTTCATCTGCACATCTGGCAGGGATGTGCTCCTAATACCTGAAAAGTGTGGACTCTCTCCTCACATCTGGCAGTTGGTGATTCCCCTTCACAGCCGGAGGATGCCAACACCCTCGGCACACCTCACACTGTTACCTCCCCCACTCCTGGTGGGAGATGGAAAGGAGGAAGGGGGTGAGGGGATGGGAGGGAGTGTGAGAGGCAGAGAAAAGATGGGATGGAGTGAGCGTAGGTCCCAAACAGGGAAGCATAAAGGATGCCCTGGGGAAGGGAGGGTGTAGACATTGGGAGGGAAGGGGAGGATGAGAGGAAGCAGAGGGAAGGGGCAAGGGAGAAGAAGGAGGTAGGAAATGGAAGGAAAGGCAGAGAGGTAGGGAGGGAATGAGAGGGAACCGCCATAGTCAGTGTCAGAGCAGAGACTCGAGCACTAGATTTGGGCCCACTGGTCCCATGGAAATTTTGAAGAAATAAGAGATAAAGGTTAGCTTTATTTGTCACATGTACATCCAAACATACAGTGAAATGCGCTGTTTGCATAAAATCAGATCAGTGAGGATTGTGCTGGGCGCAGCCCACAAGCATTGCCACACCTCACTGACCCTCACCGTTCGCCTTTGAAATGTGGGAGGAAATTTGAGCACCTGGACTAAACCCACAGGGAGAACCTTTTAACTCCATACAGACAGCAGTGGGAATCAAACCCCGAACTTACAGCCAGTGCTGTTAAGTGTGGCGCTAAACTCTGAACTATTGGTAGATTGACTTTCCTAGGACACCATCTGAAGGATCATTGGCAGAGTTATCCCACCTCCTCTCCATAACAGGTAGTGTGACGGTATTACAACACCAGAGACCTGACTCAATCCTTGCTGCTCTCTGTAAGGAGTGTGCGTGCTGTCCTACAACCACGTGGGCCTCCTCCATTCCTCCCACATTCCAAAGATTTCTGGGTGAGATGGTTAATTGGTTAACTGGGTGGTGCAGTCTCACTGTACCGGAAAGAAGAGTTTGCGTACTTTATCTCTAAATAAAAATTAAATTATATAAATAAACCAGGTAGCTTGGTGGCATACGGTGGCATCACATTCCTATCATGGGGTCTTGTTGTGTGCAATTTGTCCCTGAACCTCCTACATTAATGGAGAGACAGCACTTCAAATGTTAGACCTCTTGATGAGAGAGAATATTGGGGAGGTAATGATTACAACTCCATCTCCTTTACCATGGCGCTGGAGATGGATAGGAGCAGACAATTTGGGAAAATGTTTATTTAGGGTAAGGAGAAATATGATGCTATTAGGCAGGAACTTGGGAGCAGATGTTCTCAGGGAAATGCACAGCAGAAATCTGGCAAGTGTTCAGGGAACACTTGCTTGGCGTTCTGCATAGGTATCTTCCACTGAGGCAGGGAAAGGGTGGCAGGGTAAAAGAACCACAGCGTACAAAGGCCATAGAAAATCTAGTTAAGAAGAAAAACTTACAAAAGGTTCAAGAAACTAGGTACTATTAGAGCTCTAGAAAATTACAAGGTTGCCAGAAAGGCAATCAAAAATGAAATTAGGAGAGCTAGAGGAGACCTTGAGAAGACCTTGGCGAACAGGGTTAAGGAAAACCTCAAAGGCATTCTACGAGTATGTGAAGAGCAAGAGGGTAAGCCATGTGAGAATAGGACCGATCAGTAGCGACAGTGGAAATGTGCACGGAGCCGGAGGAGGTAGCGGAGGTACTTAATGAATACTTTGCTTCAGTATTCACCAGTGGAAAGGACCTTGACAATTGTGGGGATGGCTTACAGCAAACTGAAACACTTAAGAAAGAGGATATGCCGGAGCTGTTGAAAGGTATTAAGTTAATAAGTAGATAAGTCACTGGGACTGGATGAGATATAACCCAGGCTACTGTGGGAGGTGAGGGAGGAGATTGCTGAGCCTTTGGCAATGATCTTTGGATCATCAATGGGGATAGGAGAAGAACCAGAGGACTGGAAGATTGCAAAAGTTGTTCCCTTGTTCAAGAAAGAGAGTAGAGATAGCCCAGGAAATTATAAACCAGTGAGTCTGACTTCAGTGGTGGGCAAGTTGTTGGAGAAGATCCTGAGAGACAGGACTTATGAACATTTGGAGAGGCATAACCTGATTGGGGATAGTCAGCATGGCTTTGTCAAGGGCAGGTTTTGCCTTACAAGCCTGATTGAATTCTTTGAGGAGGTAGCAAAACGCATTGATGAAGATAAAGCAGTAGATGTAGTGTATATGGATTTCAGTAAGGCATTTGATAATGCTCCCCATGCAAAGCTCATTCAGAAAATAAGACAATATGGGATCCAAGGAGATCTTGCTTTGTGGATCCAGAATTGGCTTGCCCAGATAAGGCAAAGGGTGGTTGTGGATAGTTCATATTCTGCATGGAGGTCAGTGACCAGTGGTGTGCCTCAGGGATCTGTTCTGGGACCCTTACTCTTCATGATTTTTATAAATGACCTGGATGAAGAAGTGGAGAGATGGGTTGGTAAGCTTGCTGATGACACAAAAGTTGAGAGTGTTGTGGATAGCCTGGAGGGTTGTTAGAGGTTACAGTGTGACTTTGATAGTGTAAAGAGGGTTTCTTCTTTTTGTTAACTAGCAGGAATGCTAATTTACTGATAACGAGAATGGTATTCCTTTGTAAACCAAATGGGGATTAATGTTCTTTCTTCTGAGTCTGTAAGCTTTTGTTGACGGGTTTTTGGGCAGATCGGCGCGAGGGGGTCAAGAGAGAGGACGTAATGCTGTAAGTTGGGCGAGGATCGGACCCCAAAGGGGGGTCCGAGGCCGGGAGATTCTCCGAGGGGGGTGGGGGATGAAGCTAGATGTGCTTGGTTGACCACTCGGAGGGTCCTGAGCTGTTTGGAGAGTCCGAGGAGTTCGGAGGGTCCTGAGCTGCGAGTCGAGGAGTTCGGAGGGGATCGAATGGTGGCCAGAAGACTTCAGAAATTGAGCTCCAACGGCTGTGCACGAAGTGGTTTGGACTTTGATAAGTTTGGCGCCTTTTCTTTAATTTTCTCTTCATATATACTGTATCGTTATTAATCACTTAGTTATAGTAACCTTTATAAATTGTACTCATTTAATCGCATATGGTGTCCTGTCTGTTTTTGGGCGAGGCGGAGACATCACACAGCATCCACACCAGCTGATTACCCAGTTTGGCGGGGCCGAAGGCTGCTCCCCCTAGACAAGAACGAGCTGAGCGAGCCTGAGGCGACCCAGGGGGTTACAATAGGATGCAGAACTGTGCTGAGAAGTGACAGATGGAGTTCAACCCAGATAAGTGTGAAGTGGTTCACTTCAGTAGGTCAAATTTGAAGACAGAGTATAATATTAATGATAAGACTCTTGGCTGTGAGGAGGATCAGTGAGATCTTGGGGTCCATGTCCATAGGACACTCAATGCTACTGTACAGGTTGATAAGAGCTGTGAGGTAATGTTACAGTTATGTAAGACCTTAGTTAGACCCCACTTGGAGTACTGTGTTCAGTTCTGGTCACCTCACTACAGGAAGGATGTGGATACTATAGAGATATCAGAGGAGATCCACAAGGATGATGCCTGGCTTGGATGCCCTCTGAGAATAGGTTGAGTGTACTTGGCTTTTTCTCCTTGGAGTGACAGAGGGTGAAAGATGACCTGATAGAGGTGTACAAGATGATGAGAGGCATTGATCATGTGGATAGTCAGAGGCTTTTTCCTGGGGCTGAAATGGCTACATTCCAGGTACCTGCCTGGAAGTAGGTACAAGGCAGATGTCAGAGGTAAGTTTTCCACACAGAGAGTGGTGGGTGTGTGGAATGCACTGCTGGCAATGGTGGTAGAGGTGGATACAACAGGAACTTTTAAGTGTCTCTTAGATAGGTACATAGAGTGTAGAAAAATAGAGGACTATGCAGTAGGGAAACTCTAGCAGTTTCTGGAGTAGGTTGCATGGGCAACACAACATTGTGGGCCAAAGGGCCTGTAATGCGTTGTAGATTTCTATGTTACTATGTTTTGAATAACTGCCATGGAGTCCCAAGCCTGGCTGTGAAACAGGGACGGTTGAGCATAGGGCTAGCAATCCCATCCAAAAGAAAACCCAGTGCTACAGAAATACCTCATTCCTGGGAGCAGACAGATCTTTGATGGGTTACTCTTTGAAAGACGGAAAGACTAGCCCAGGAGAGAGGACTCTGGTGAGCTGTTATTGGCGGCCTATACCCCTGTAGCGGTGATGAGCTTAGGAAGGAGAAGTACTTTGAATAGAAGTCCCTATGGTCTGAAGGAGGGTGATATTTGCACCACGAAGGAGTGTCGAGGATTGCAAGGAATTGAATGGGAGTTGAGCTGAAAATCAGCAAGCCAAAATCTTCAGAGAGAGTCAGGCAACCTCTATGGAGGGAAATGAACAGTTGACATTCTGGGCCGAGACCCTTCATCAGCACTATGTTTATTCTCTGCACAGATGCATTTTTGTGTGTGTTGCTCAGGTTTTCCAGCAATTGCAGAAACTCTTGTGTCAATGATCTTGGAGATTGGTGCAGGGGCCTTGTTGCTTCACAGAAATACAGGCTGGTTCCTTTCCTCTGCTGGGGACAGGAATCCACAGCCAGAGGCACAGTGACATGTACAATAGGTCTCATAGACCCAACAGACAAGTAGACCTTAGCCAGAATCAGCAATGCAAAGTCAGCAGTGGTGAGTCTCCCACAATCCATTAGTGAAAAAGTAGACAATGGGGTTATTATATAAATGTGGCAATCAATTCCTGTTATTGAAAACAGCAGTTCTACAAGAGTATTGTTGTAAGTTTCCTGAACGGTTGCGTCACAGTCCGGTACAGCAATGTCTTGGCCGTTTTTCTTGTGACCACAAGGCCCTGTTGGGTATTTGAACTGCAGAATACCATGAGCCCAGTTCACTGACGGGACCGAAGGTGGCAGAAGCTGCGTGGGCCGGGCCCTCATGCCGGCGGATCGCCTGCTGCAGCGGCCGAGGGGACTCGGTGTGACACGGCAGGCCGTGTTGGCTGCTGCCCCCTCCCGTCATTCCGTTTTGCTCAGTGGAAGACAAGCACAGTTGCAGTCGTCTGCGGCCGCACTGGCACGTGATGGGGACAGCTGTGGGCTTGTTCTTGTGGAACATAGCTCAGGGACAAGGTCCAACGCACCATTAATCTACAGCTCATGACACTCTGGGACTTTGGCTTTATTATTTTTGTGACTGTAGGTATTGCGTTTACTGTATATGTGCTGTTGTGTGTCTTGTGCTGTGCCCGACTGCTGGTACTGTGTTTTGCACCTTGGCTTTGCAGGAACACTGTTTCATTTGGCTGTGTTCATCTGCACGTATGACTGAATGACAATTAAGCTAGAATTTGAAGTGTGCAGGAAGCTGCAGAGATCAGCGGATTCTGCCCAATACATCATGGGCACGTTCCTCCCCACCATCTACAGGAGGCAATGCCACAGATATCCACCATTTGGGCCATGCCATCTTCTCATAGCTACCATCGGGCAGAAACCTGAAGTCCCACACCACCAGGTAGCACCATTAATAATTCAGTTCTTGAACCAATTGACACAATCCTAATCACGAGCGTTTACGCTGACCATTCTGAGCGCATTGCAGTAAAATAGATTTTCCTTTTTCTCTTTTCTAGTCGTGTCCTTACTTGTATATTATCCGTATATAATTTCCTCGTGAATCCTGTACATTCAATGCTGCATGCCTGCAATGCAAGCTTTTCATTGCTCCTGAGCATACATGTATTTCTGCATATGATAATAACCGGCTGGTAGGTTAATTACTCATTGTAATTTGTTCCGTGATTAGGCTCAGGTTAATCTGAGGGTTGCTGGGTGGCATGGCTCAAAGGGCAAATTCCATGCTATATCTCAATAATAAATAAATCTGACCCAAACAACTTTAACTATCAAATTATCTAAGACAAAAATTACACAATGACTACGGTTCTTTGTGGGTATGGGACCCACTCTCCGGGTTTCATAACCAACCATTGTTGTTTGGCATGCCAAGGGCTCGGCCTAAGTACTCAGCTCGACTTTCGAAACCTAGGATCTTGGGGCTCTGGAGACGGGCGGATTGAGGGTCAGTGTCACGACAGGAGACCCGTGTGTCGTCGGGAGAGTCGGAATATCTGCAGCTGTGTTCCCAGAGGTTCGTGATCTTTGGGCACAGAGCACGAATAAAGCAACGTAACAGACTTTTAGCATTGTAAACCAGAGAGTTGTTTGTCATACCTTCCCACTCGCTGTGAAAATGGAGACACCACTTTCTCCCTTGTTAGAGGGAGGAAGGGAGAGAGAGCCAGTGGTATGTCAAATACCAGGTGAACGAGTAATCTTTGGGGTAACTACAAGTCTGTGACTTTGCTGTCGCTTTGCTCACACTTGAATGCTCAGTGGCGGGTGTCGATGATTTTTTGTGCCGGTGGGAGGGGGGGATTGTTGCTTGCTGCCACTTATGCGTGGGAGGGGGGAGCTGGGACGACTTTGGGGTTTTAATATTTGACTGTCATTCATTCTTTGGGGCACTCCTCTGTTTCCATGGATGGTTGTGAAGAAAAGGAATTTCAGGATGTATATGGTATACATTTCTCTGACATTAAATGTACCTTTGAAACCCTTTGGAAAGCAACTACATACCATAGTGACGCTGACGTTTACCAACTGTAGATTTGTAAGTCACCTCTTTCTTCCAAATACAGCACTCGTCACATAATATGTCTCATTTTCACCCAATATTTCCATACAATCGGGCCATTCAGCCCATCAAGTCAATGCCAGACTTCAATACAATTCTCTTCTCCTACTTATTTCCCTGTAGCATACACATACCCAGTAAGTCCCCATTGATTTGCCTGACACCCACACACAGCAGACAATTAACTTACCCATCAGTGGGAGGATGTCTGCCCCGTGGTGGGGTCACATATTACTCCATTACCACTTCCTGATCCATGAAACCATCATTATGGGAGGAAGGAGGTGATGTATCAGTTCTCACAGACCTCACTTTACAGAGAGCAGACACACACAGACACAAAGCTGAAGGAATTCAGCAGGTCAGGCAACATCTATGGAACCATAGAGCATTAGAGCACAGAAACAGGCCTTTTGGCCCTTCTTGGCTGTGCTGAACCATTTTTCTGCCTAGTCCCACTGACCTGCACCTGGACCATATCCCTCCATACACCTCTCATCAATGTACCTGTCCAAGTTTTTCTTAAATTTTAAAAGTGAGCCCGCATTCACCACTTCATCTGGCAGCTCATTCCACACTCCCACCACTCTCTGTGTGAAGAAGCCCCACCCCAATGTTCCATTTAAACTTTTCCCCCTTCACCCTTAACCCATGTCCTCTGGTTTTTTCTCCCCTAGCCTCAGTGGAAAAAGCCTGCTTGCATTCACTCTATCTATACCCATCATAATTTTATATACCTCTATCATATCTCCCCTCATTCTTCTACGGTCCAGGGAATAAAGTCCTAACCTATTCAACCTTTCTCTGTAACTCAGTTTCTCAAGTCCCGGCAACATCCTTATAAACCTTCTCTGTACTCTTTCAACCTTATTAACATCCTTCCTGTAATTCGGTGACCAAAACTGCACACAATACTCCAAATTCGGCCTCACCAATGCCTTATACAACCTCACCATAACATTCCAACTCTTATACTCAATACTTTGATTTATAAAGGCCAATGTACCAAAAGCTCTCTTTACTACCCTATCTACCTGTGACGCCACTTTTAGGGAATTTAGTATCTGTATTTGCAGATCTCTCTGCTCTACTGCACTCCTCAGTGCCCTACCATTTACCTTGTGTGTTCTACCTTGGTTTTTCCTTCCAAAGTGCAATACCTCACACTTGTCTGCATTAAACTCCATCTGCCATTTTTCAGCCCATTTTTCCAGCTGTTCCAAATCCCTCTGCAAGCTTTGAAAACCTTCCTCATTGTCCACTACACCTCCAATCTTTGTATCATTAGCAAATTTGCTGATCCAATTTACCACATTATCATCCAGATCATTGATATAGATGACAAATAACAATGGACCCAGCACTGATCCCTGTGGCACACTAGTCACAGGCCTCCATTCAGAGAAACAATCCTCTACTACCACTGTCTGACTTCTCCCAATGAGCCAATGTCTAACCCACTTTACTACCTCTCCATGTATACTTAGCGACTAAATCTTGCTAACTAACCTCCCGTGCGGGACCTTGTCAAAGGCCTTACTGAAGTCCATGTAGACAACATCCACTGCCTTCCCTTCATCCACTTTCCTTGTAACCTCCTTGAAAAACTCTAATAGATTTGTTAAACATGACCTACCATGCACAAAGCCATGTTGACTCTCCCTAATAAGTCCCTGTCTATCTAAATACTTGTAGATTCTATCTCTTAGTACTCCTTCCAATAATTTACCTACTACTGACGTCAAACTTACCAGCCTATAATTTCCCGGATTACTTTTTGAGCCTTTTTAAACAACGGAATAACATGAGCTATCCTCCAATCCTCCGGCACCTCACCTGTAGATAGCGACATTTTAAATATATCTGCCAGGGCCCCTGCAATTTCAACACTGGTCTCCTTCAAGGTCCGAGGGAATACCCTGTCAGGTCCTGGGGATTTATCTACTCTGATTTGCCTCAAGGTAGCAAGCACCTCCTCCTCTTCAATCTGTATATGTTCCATGACCTCACTACCTGTTTGCCTTATTTCCATTGACTCCATGCCAGTTTCCTTAGTAAATACAGACGCAAAAAAAAAAACACATTTAAGATCTCCCCCATTTCTTTTGGTTCCATACTTAGCCGACCATTCTGATCTTCAAGAGGACCAATTTTATCCCTTACTATCCTTTTGCTCTTAATGCACCTGCAGAAGCTCTTTGGATTATCCTTCACCTTGACTGTCAAAGCAACCTCATGTCTTCTTTTAGCCCTCTTGATTTCTTTCTTAAGTATTTTTTGCACTTTTATACTCCTCAAGTACCTTATTTGTTCCCTGTTTCTTATACATGTCATACATCTCTCTCTTCTTCTTTATCAGAGTTCCAATATCCTTGGAGAACCAAGGTTCCTTATTCTTATTCATTTTGCCTTTAATCCTGACAGGAACATACAAACTGTAAACTCTCAAAATTTCTCCTTTGAAGGCCTCCCACTTACCAACGACATCCTTGCCAGAGAACAACCTGTCCCAATCTACGCTTTTTAGATCTTTTCTCATCTCTTCAAATTTGGCCTTTTTCCAGTTTAGAACCTCAACCCGAGGACCAGATCTATCTTTATCCATGATCAAGTTGAAACTAATGACGTTATGATCACTGGAACCAAAGTATTCCTCTACGCACACCTGTCACCTGTCCTAACTCATTTCCTAATAGGAGATCTAATATTGCATCCTCTCTAGTCGGTACCTCTATATATTGATTTAGAAAACTTTCCTGAACACATTTTACAAAATCTAACCCATCTAGAGCTTTAACAGTATGGGAGTCCTAATCAGTATGTGGAAAATTAAAATCCCCTACTATCACAACTTATTATGTTTCCTGCAATTGTCTGTTATCTCTCTGCAGATTTGCTCCTCCAATTCTCGCTGACTGTTGGGTGGTCTATAATACAACCCTATTAATGTGGTCATACCATTCCTGTTTCTCAGCTCCACCCATATGGCCTCAGTAGACAAGCCCTCCTGCCTGAGCACTGCTGTAACACTTTCCCTGACCAGCAATGCCACCCCCTCCCACCCTTCATCCCTCTGCCTCTATCACGTCTGAAACATCGGAACCCTGGAACCCTGCCAGTCCTGCCCCTCCTGTAGCCAAGTTTCAGTAATGGCTATAATGTCATAATTCCATGTGTCAATCCACGCCCTCAGCTCGTCAGCCTTCCCCACAATACTCCTCGCATTGAAATAGACACACCTCAGAAGATTATTACCACCACACACAACCTTACTATTTGTGACTTTGCATGAAACTTTAACATAATTTATTTTCACCCCCGCTCCACTGTCTACTCTGGCACTCTGGTTCCCATCCCCCTGAAAATCTAGTTTAAACCCCCCCAACAGCACTAACAAACCTCCCTGCAAGGATACTGGTCCCCCTGTAGTTCAGGTTTAACCCGTCTCTCTTGTACAGGTCCCACCTGCCCCAGAAGAGGTTCGGATGATCCTGAAATCTGAAACCCTGCCCCCTACACCAGTTTCTCAGCCACGTGTTCATCCTCCAGAGCATCCCACTCTTACCCTCACTGGCGGCAATCCAGAGATTATTACCCTCGAGGTCCTGTTTTTCAACTTCCTACCAAGCTCTCTGTACTCACTCTTCAGGACCTCTTGACTCTTTCTACCTATGTCATTGGTACCGATGTGTACCACGACATCTGGCTGATCACCCTCCCACCTCAGAATGCTGTGCACGTGATCAGAAACATCCCTGACTCTGGCACCCGGGAGGCAACAAACCATCCGGGAGTCTCAGTCACAACCACAGAACCTCCTGTCTGTACCCCTGACTATGGAGTCCTCTATCACTACCGCTCTCCTCTTCTTCCCCCCTCCCTTCTGCACTGCAGAACCAGACTCAGTGCCAGAAAACTGGCTGCTGCACCTTGTCCCGGGTAAGCCATCTCCCCCCCCCCAACGGTATCCAAATCGGTATACTTGTTGTTGAGGGGAATGGCCACAGGGGAATCCTGCTCTGCCTGCCCTTTCCCCTTCCCTCGCCTGGCGGTAACCCAATTACCTGTGCGCTGTTCCTTTGGTGTAACTACCTCCTGGAAGCTACTATCTATAAACCTCTCAGTCTCCCGAACAATCTGGAGGTCATCCAGCTCCTGCTCCAGTTCCCTAACGCGGTTTGTTAGGAGCTGCAGCTGGATGCACTTCTTGCAGGTGTCGTTGTCCGGGACACCGGAGGTCTCCCTGACTTCCCACATCCTGCAAGGAGCATTCCAACATCCTGCCTGGCATTCTCTCTACTCTAAATGAACAAAACAAAACTTACCGGAACCTACCCTCACCTCTGCCTGTTCACGCCGAAGCCTGTTGAGCCAAAGCCGTCCACTCCGACAATGGCCGCTGTATATGGCGGTCTTTATTTAAACCTTTGGCGTGCTACGTCACATGCCTGTGCAGTCTAGCCTCTTTTCCCCAACCAGTAAAAAGAAGTTAATAGCCAACTTTTTGGACAGAGACCTTTCATCTGGATTGCAAAGGAAGGGGGAAGGAGCCAGAATGAGAAGGTGAGGGGGGCAGTAGGAGTAGAAGCTGGGCGAGGGAGAAGGCGGGTGGGTAAGGCAGGATGAGGTAAGAAGCTGGGAAGAGATAAAGGGCTGAAAAAGAAGGAATCGAATAGGTGAGTAGACCATGGGCGAGAGAGCAGGAGAGAGATGGAGGGCATGTGTAGAGAAGGGAAGAGGCTAGAGAAGAACTAGAATGAGGAATAGAAGAAGGGGAGGGTGGATAAGTTAGAGAAATCAATGTCCATGCCATCGAGTTGGAAGTTATCCAAACAGAACGTAAGGTGTTGACTGTCCGTCCTGAGTGGCCTCGTCACGCCAGTAGAGGAGGCCGTGCATCGATATGTCAGATTGGGAATGGGAAGTCAGGAATTAAAATGGATGGCTGCCAAGAAATCCCACCTTTTGTGGCGGATTGTGAAAAGGAGCTCGACAAAGCAGTCCCCCAATCTGCACTGGGTCTCACCAGCATAGAAGGGGCTACACTGGGGACATCAGATGCTGCAGACGACCCCAACAGACTCGCAGATTAAGTGTTACCTCAAATAGAAGGACTGTTCGGGGGCCCTGAATGGTGGTGACAGAGGTGTAGGAGCCCGTGCATCGCTGCAGGGATACTGCCAGGCGGGGAGGGGTGAGCGGACAAGGAAGTCATGTAGAGAGTGTTCCCTGTGGAAGGCATAAGTCGAGAGGGAGAGAGGGAGAGATGTGTTTGGTGGCAGTATCCCGTTGAAGATGGTGGAATGCTTAATTGAGGTACAGCGTGGAATAGATACTTCCAACCCTTTGAGCCATGCCGACCCTACCCTAGTCACAGGATAATTTACAGTGCCCATTTACAGTAAGTCTCTGGACTGTGGGAGGAAACCAGAGCACCAAGTGGAAAGCCATGCATTCTACCGGGAGGACGCACAGACTGGCAGAAATGAACTCTGAACTCTGATGTCCTGAGCTCTAATAGTTTTGGGCAAACTGCTACCCTACAAAGGCCTCATATGATGGTAGGTAAGGGCCAGAGGGATGTTTGACAGCACTGCTCTCCTTCCTTAAAGAGTGTTAACACGATGGAGACAGATCAGAGAAAGCTCGATGAGCCAGTTCCTGGAATGGGCTGGTTGTCTTGTGAGGAAGAAGTTTAGAAGTTAGAGGTGATGTGATTTTTAAAAGATTCTGAGAAATCTCAATAGGGTGAATGTTAGGGGAAACAGTAAGTTGTTGTTGTTCTAGACAGTATGGAAAGTTATGAAAAATTACAAGGGGATCTTGCTCAGCTGGGTTCTGTGGGTTGCGGATTGAAATGGCTTTCAATCAGGATAAATGAGAGGTGTTTCACTTTGGGAGGGTAGGGCTTATAATCCCCAGGGTAGGACTTATACAGCCTTGGGGAGTGTAATGGAACAGGTGCAAGTGCCTGGTTCTCAAAAACTGGAAGACAGGTTGGTGATTTGGTGATTCCGGGCATTGTATAAAGGAGTTTGGGGTTATAAACACCATGGGCATATTTTGGTGTAGATGTGGAGCACTGTGTACAGTTTTATTTATTTATGGAGTAGGACCTTCAGGCACTTTAAGTTGTGCTGCCCAGCAACCCCCTAATTTAACCCTAGCCTAATCACAGGACAATTTATAATGACCAATTAATCTACCAACCGGTACAGCGCCGACAAAAAGTATTCATCCTCCCCTTTGGAAGTTTTCAGGCTTTACTGTTTTACAAAACTGAATTGCAGTAGATTTAATTTGGCTTTTTTGACACAGATCAACAGAAAAAGAGAAAGTGAGAACAGATTTCTACAAAGTGATCTAAATTAATTACAAATATAAAACACAAAATAATCTATCCCCTTCAAATCAACATTTAGTAGATGGACTTTTGGCAGTAATTACTGCCAGGAGTCTGTGTGGATAGGTCTCTGTCAGCTTTGCACATCTGAACACTGCAATTTCCCCATTCTTCTTTACAAAACTTCTCAAGCTCTGTTATTACGAATTCCATGGAGCATGTGGAGATCTTCCAACAACCAGGCATTCTTTCTTTCTTTCTTTCTTTCTTTTTTTTTCTATAGGGCAGTTAGGGGGGAGGGGTTAAGGGGAGGGGGTAAGGGTTATATATATTGTTTTTTCATACTTTGTAATCATTTAAAAATGCAATAAAAAAAGTTTTAAAAAAAAGATTACAAGGGAACAGTGAACAGCCCTTTTCAAGTCCAGCCCCAAATTCTCAATTGTATTGAGGCCTGGTCTCTGACTTGGCCACCCAAGGCCATTAATTTCA
Organism: Hypanus sabinus; assembly: GCF_030144855.1. Classification (NCBI taxonomy): domain Eukaryota; kingdom Metazoa; phylum Chordata; class Chondrichthyes; order Myliobatiformes; family Dasyatidae; genus Hypanus; species Hypanus sabinus. The sequence continues at coordinate 4,960,999 of NC_082731.1, read as the reverse complement.
CTGTTTTTAAGCCATTCCTGTGTAGCTTTGGCTTTATTCTTGGGTTTATTGGCTTGCTGGAAAACAAATTTTCTCCCAAATTGTGGTTCTCTTGCAGACCACATCAGATTTTCTTCAGGATTTCCCTGTATTTTGCTGCATTCATTTTACCCTCTACCTTCACAAGCCTTCCAGGACCTGGGGCAGTGAACCATCCCCACAGCATGATGCAGCCACCACCGTGCTTCACGGTGGGATGGTGTGTTTTTGATGATGTGTGATGCCTGGCTTACACCAAACATCGTGTTTAGTCTGATGTCCAAAAAGCTCAATTGTGGTTTCATCAGACCATAGAACCTTCTTCCAGCTGACTTCAGAGTCTCCCACATGCTTCCTGGAAAACTCCAGCTGAGATTTCATGTGAGGTTTTTCCAACAGTGATTTATCTTTGTCACTCTCCCATAAAGCTGTGACTGGTGAAGCACCTGGGCAACAGTTGTTGTATGTGCAGTCTCTCCCATCTCAGCCTCTGAAGCTTGTAACTCCTCCAGAGTTGTCACAGGTCTCTTGGTGGCCTCCCTCACTAGTCCCCTTCTTGCACGGTCACTCAGTTTTTGAGGACGGCCTGCTCTTGGCAGATTTACAGCTGTGCCATATTCTTTCCATTTCCTGATGACTGACTGAACTGTACTCCAAGGGATATTCAGTGACTTGGAAATTTTCTTGTATTCATGTCCTGACTTGTGCTTTTCGATAACCTTTACCCGGAGTTGCTTGGAGTGTTCTTTTGTCTTCATGGTGAAGTTTTTGTCAGGTTACTGACTCACCAGCAGTTGGACCTTCCAGATACAGGTGTATTTTTACTACAATCAATCGAAACACATTGTCTGCACATGGTGATCTCCATTTAACTAATAATGGTACTTCTAAAAACAATTGGCTGCACCAGTGATGATTTGGTTTGTCATATTAATAAGTGGATGAATACTTGTGCAATCAATTATTTTGTATTTTATATTTGTAATTACTTTAGATCACTTTGTAGAGATTCGTTTTCACTTTGACACAAAAGAGTCTTTTCTTGTTAAACAATGCCAAAAAAAAGCCAAATTAAATCCACTGTGATTCAATATTGTAAAACAATAAAACATGAAAACTTCCAAGGGAGGTGAATACTTTTTATGGGCACTGTATGTCTCTGGACTGTGGGAGGAAACCAGAGCACCCGGAGGAAACCTCTGCAGTCATAAGGAGAATGGACAAATTCCTTACAGATGGCAGGAATTGAACTTGTACTGGAAAGCACGCTAACCACTGTGCTGCCCCGGTACGGGACCATCCTGTTGTAGGAAAGTTGTTATTAAACTGGAAAGAGTGCTACAAAGATGGTGCCTGGACTTGACAGCCTTGGTTACAAGGAAAGTTTGCGTAGACTAGGAACTTATTCCCTAAAAAGTAGGACATTGATGGGTGACCTGAAAAAATTACGCAAGACCATGTGGGGTATAGACAGGATGAAAGTACACATAGGGCTGCTGAAAGCACGTGGACATAAGTTTAAGGAGATTTAAGGGAGACATCAGTGCTGCCTCTTCACACAAAATGGGTGTGAATTTGCAAATGAGTTGCCAGAAATAGTGGCTGAGACATACACACTAGCGACATATAGAAACTATCTTGGTGAGTACACAGGTACGAGGAGTTTAGAGGCTATGGGCTAAATGTGAGCAGGTGGAACTAGGTTGCTGGGCAACATAGTCAGCAGGGACAGGTTGGGCCAAAGGGTCTCCTTCGCTCTATGTGGAGAAGATATTTCCTCGTGTGGATGAATCGGGAAGGGGGGGAGGGGGGAGAGAGAGACCCCTTTTCCATTCAAAATAGAGATAAAGAGAAAAGTACACTCAGTGGCCACTTTATTAGGTACACTTGTACACCTTGTTAATGCAATTACCTAATCAGCCAAACATGTAGCAGCAACTCAATGCATAAAAGCATGGTGAAGTTCAGTTGTTCACATCAAACTCCAGAATGGAGAAGAAATATGATCTAAGTGACTTTGACTGTGGAATGATTGTTGGTGCCAGATGGGGTGGTTTGAGCACCACAGAAACTGCTGGTCTCCTGCGATTTTCATACACAACAGTCTGGAGTTTACAGAGAATGATGAGATACAAAAAAAAGTCCAGTGAGCAGGGCAGTTTTGTAGATGAGAATGCCTTGTTAATGAGAGAGGTCAGAGGAGATGTTCAAGCTGACAAGAATCCAATAACCAGGCATTACAACAGTGGTGTGCAGAAGAGCATCTCTGAATGCAAAACACTTCAAACGTTGAAGTGGATGAGCTACAGGCAGATACCTAATAAAGTGAGCACTGAGTGTGTTGTACTTGGAATGCCCTTCTCAAAGGACTGCAGAAGCAGAGGCTGAATGATTTTATATCAGAGTCTAGATCAAGGCAAAGGGTAGAGTGAAGTTGAGTCAGATAAATGATGCTTCCATTGAATGACCCTCCAGATCCTTGTACTGTTGCTGCACATTGTAAGCTGTTTGCAAAATGGTGATCACATGATCAATCCGCACACGCTAGAGATTCTGCAGATGCTGGAAATCCAGAGCAACACACACAAAATCTGGAGGAACTCAGGCAGCATCTATGAAGAGGAATAAAGAGTCAATGTTTCGGGCTGAGGCCTTTCATAAGGACCCGACATCCCTGTTCTCTTGCTGAAGGGTGTTGGGTGGAAACAGTGACTAGTTATTCTTCAAAGATAACTGCACACCTGACAGCTGGTAGGGTTGCAGCTCAAGTTGATGCATACCTATTAGTTTCATTTAACCTCTCAACCTTCAAGATCTACCAAATCTCCAATAAATCCAGTCTGAAAAGGAAAGAGGAAAACTGGACAACTTTGTTTTTTTTTTCTTTTATGTTTATTCTCATTAATATAGACCCTTGAGTCTGGTAAACCTAGCAACTTGCTTTTCAGCCCAGCTGTGATATAAAACATCGCAGCACAGTGCAAGCCCTATGATCGACAATGTTGTGCCAATATTTTAACTTACTCTAACCCTTTACTCTCCATAGCCTCCATTTTACTTTCATCCATGTGCCTATCTAAGAGGTTCTTAAATACCCCTAATGTATCTGCCTTTACCACCATTCCTGGCAGCACGTTCCATGTGGCACTCTCTGTGTAAAGAACTTAACTGATATCTCTCTTGTACTTTCCTCCAGCCATTTTAAAACTAAGCCCGCTTGTATTAGTCACTTCCACCTTGGGAAAAATCTCTGGCTATTAAATTGCCTCTCATCCTCCTTTGCACCAAAGAGGAGAGGCCACCCAGCTCACTCAACCTACCTTTATAGGACCAGGCAGCATCCTGGTAAGATCTCTCGCAACAGTTAATGTATGAGGAGCTTTTGATGTCTCTGGGCCTGCATTCAATGGAGTTCAGAAGGATTGGGGGTGGGTGGGATTTCATTAAAACTGAAAGGCACGGATAGGATGGTTGCGGAAAGGATGTTTCCGTTACTGAAAGGGTCTAGGTTCAAAGGGCACAGCCTCAGAATAAGGGGATGATGCTTCACAGCTGATGGGAAGAACTTGGAATTTGTTGCCACAGACTCACCACCTGAAGCAATTCCTCCTCTTCTCAGTTTCCCTTTATACTGAGGAAGTGGAGTCCAAGTCACTGGGTGTATGAAAGATTATTGATTGGCAAAGGGGTCAAGAGCTACAGGGAGAAGGCAGGTGAATGGAAGAAGAAATCAGCCATTATTGAATGGTGGAGCGGACACAATAGGCCCAATTCTGCTCCTATGCCTTATGGCCTTATCATCCAAACATCCTTTCCTGAGGGGGTGGGAGGATTTAAATGCATCGTTACCAACATTTAAAACATCGCAGGCCAGAGCTCATCTTAAACTCCTTTGTCTCAAAAACTGTCCTCTGACTTAATTCCTTTCATCAAGTCCCCAGGGTCTCTGTACAGCTTTAAGCAATTTGTTAGTGATTAAGAAACCATTTTTGAAATGATACTCATACATTAATACCAAGGAAAGGAAAGTCATAAAGACTCTCTCTAGAGAGTACCAGTTAATTCCCCGCCACCCACCTCCACAGCACTGAGGAACCAATCAGGAAGCCAGCCTGAGAACCTTACTGATCAAAGTGAATACTGGATATACGTCTGCCGTGGGAGGACAGTCCCTAAAATCGCCTGCAGTCATTAAACCCCCGGAGAGACAACAACCTACGGAATCTAGTGACAAATTATTTTTGAGAAGCTAAAGGTCCACAGCAGCACACACCGAATGCCGGGATGATGCAAGGGAATAAACGGCTGACATTTCGGGCAGAGACCCATCGTCAAGACTAAAAAGGAGCACAGGAAAAGTTGTTATTTTGTTCAAGTTGTGTCAAATAGAATGTGTAAAATGCAGTTAGCCCACGGCTATGATGGTCCTTGCTGAGTGGAATGAACACGCGTGGAATGTAGGAAAGCACATTGCAGGCCCTTCGGCCCACAGGCATTGTGCCGGCCAGGTAACCTACTCTAGAGAGCAGAATGAGACAGCAGTTTATAAAGCACATCAAATTATGCAAGGGGATGGATAAGATAGAGTCGAGGAAGCTGTTCCCACTGGTAAGACTAGAACTAGGGGACATGCCTCACGATTCGAGGGAGTAGATTTAGGATGGAGATGATGAGAAACTGCTTTTCCTAGAGAGTAGTGATTCTGTGGGATTATCTGCCCAGGAAAACAGTAGGTTCTACCTCATTAAATACAGTTAAGACACATTTCGATAGATTATTGCACAGCAGGAATTAAAGGTTTTGGGGAAAAGGCAGATAGGTGGAGTTGAGTCCATGGCCAGAACAGTCATGATCTTATTGAATAGAGGAGTAGGCTCGATGGGCCAGGTGGTCTACTCCTGGTCCTATTTCTTATGTTCCCATGACATAACCCACACAATATTAATGCTTGTGGCCTTGCCAGTAACTTATCGAGCTTTCCCATAACTTGTGCACTGCGTCCCAGCCAGCATTCCATGTGCCTTCTCTCTTTGCTCTCTGCCATGCTGCCACCATGAAGAACCTTTGGATCTGAGTCCACGGCCAGATCAGCCATGATCTTATTGAATGGCGGAGCAGGCTCGATGGGCCAGACGACCTACTCCTCATCCTCATGTTCTTATGTCTTTTGCCCAATGCACAAGATGCTGGTGGAACTCAGTGGGTCAGGAGAATGGACAACTGACATTTTGGGTTGAAATCCTTCATCAGTCCAGGTCAATGGGTTTGACCCCAAATATCTACTCTTCACTTCACTCCACAGACACTCTCTCACATGTTAAGTTACTCCAGTTTTTTTTTCGTGTGTGCTCCAAATTCCAGCATCTATAGTGAGTTGTGACTCAATCTAGTTGGGGGGAAGAGAAGTCACTCTTCTGAGAAAGGACATGACATCCTGGCCAACACATACCACTCTGCCACCATCACTGTAAGACCTGGTCATTGTGTACAGAGCTGGTTTTCACCTCTAAGATGATGAAAGTTGGCCATATTTCTGGGCTTGTCATCTAAGCAAACAAACTGGATCTAACCATTCCTTACTTTAAAAGACTGAGAGTTAATCTCACTGAACCATACAAGAGGAAAGATACCGATCTGATTCTGCCCCTGGTCATGATTCAAGAGTCTCTAAAGTATGTTTGTCATTCAGGATAGGCAATTCCTTTGGTCGGAGGTGACAAATTCTTGGGATTCTCTGCTCAGGAGAGCTTTGGAAGTTCACTCAGCTTGACCAAGATAGTTAGTGCACTGGGGGAAATAATCACAGTTATGGTATTAAGTGTCACACCAGCACAGGGAGAGCAAATGGCTTGGTTCCAGTTCAATCTCTTATGTTCATTGGCTGTAGGGATCTGCTAATGTGTGTCCTGTGTTGTTACAAGAAATGGATCAGACAAGATATTCCATTGGGTGTGCTGAGTTGCCTTGTGGTTGTTGGGGACACTGTACAAATGCAAATTTTTCTAAACACAAGAATTCTGCAGATGCTGGAAATCCTAAGGTAGAAACACAAAATGCTGGAGGAGCTCCACAGATCAGGCAGCATCTACGGAGAGGAATGAATAGTGAAGTTTTTCTATCTAGAGACAATCCACAATCCTGCAGTCTCAAACTTACTAATTTAGGAACGGGCTATTCTGCCCTTCTTTATTATCCATTAAAATGCCACCAGCAGACACAATTACCCTGTATAGACAGGTCACTAACCAGTGTGACAGAATTGAAATCACCAGAATAACACTATAAGACACAGGAGCAGAATTAGGCCATTCAGCCCATCAAGTCTGCTCCGCCATTCCATCATAGCTGGTCCCAGATCCCACTCACCTCATACACCTGCCTTCTCACCACCTCCTTTCATGCCCAACCAATCAGGAAACTATCAACTTCCTCTTTAACTACTTGCCTCTGTTCTAAAAGGTTGCCCCTCAGTTTTGAAGCTGTGCCCTCTAGTTCTGGATACCCCCACCATAGGAAACATCCTCTCCACATCCACCTTATCTAGTCCTTTCAACATTTGGTATATTTCAATGAGATCCCCCTGCATTCTTCTAAATTTCAGTGAGTACAGGCCCAATGATGCCAAATGATTCTCATATGTTAACCCCTTCATTCCTGGAATCATCCTCAAGAACCCCCTCTGGACTCTCTCCAATCCTTTCTGAGATATGGGCCCAAAACTGTTGACAATACTCCACATGAGGCCTTTTGTCTTATAAAGCCTCAGCATTATCTCCTTGCTTTTATATTTTATTCCTCTTGAAATCAATGCCAGCATTGCATTTGCCTTCTTTACCACAGACTCAACCTGGACATTAACCTTCTGGGAGTCTTGCACGAGGACACCCAAGTCCCTTTGCACCTCTGATCTTTGAATTTTCTCCCCATTTGGATAATAGTCCTTTTACCAAAATGCATTATCATATGTTTCCCAACACTGTATTCCATCTGCCACTTTATTTCCCATTCTTCCAATTTGTCTAAGTCCTGCTGCAATCGCATTGCTTCCTCAGCACTACCTACTCCTCCACCTATCCTCGTATCATCACAGATTTTGCCACAAAGCCATCAATTCCATGATCTAAATCATTGACAAACAATGTGAAAAGTACCGGTCCAAATACCGGCCCCTGAGGAATACCACTAGTCACCAACAGCCAACCAGAAAAATCCCCTTTTATTCCCACTCGCTGCCTCTTGCCTGCCAGCCATTCCTCTAAACATGCCAGTATCTTTCTTGTAATGCCATCGGATTTTATCTTGTTAAGAAACCTCATGTGTGCCACCTTACCAAATAACTTCTGAAAATCCAAGTAAGTGACATCCACTGTCTCTCCTTCCTCCAAGGACTCTAACAGACTTGTGAGGAAAGATTTCCCTTTACAGAAACCAAGCTGACTTTGATTTATTTTATCATTAGTTTCCAAGTCCCTCAAAACCTCATCTTTAATAATAGACTCCAACATTTTCCCAGCCACTGAGATTAAGCTAACTGGCCAATAATTTCCTTTCTTTTGCCTTCCTCCCTTCTTAAAGAGTGGAGTGACATTTGTAATTTTCCAGTCCTCTGGAACCATGCCAGAATCAAGTGATTCTTGAGAGATCGTAACCACTGCATCTGTTATCTGTTCAGCAACCTCTCTCAGGACTCTGGGATGTAGTCCATCTGGTCCAGGTGACTTATCCACCTTACGACCTTTCAGTTTGTCCAGCACTTTTTCCTTTGTAATATCAATGGCATTCACTCCTGCTCCCTGACACTCAAGGACCTCTGGCACACTGTTAGTGTCTTTCACAGTGAAGACAGGTGCAAAGTACTCATTAAATCCATCTCCTATTTCCTTGTCCCCCCGTTACTACAGCATCATTTTCCCAGTGGTCCAATATCTCCCTTTTACTCTTTATATAACTGAAAAAAATTTTAGTATCCTGCTTTATAGCATTGGCTCGTCTGCCCTCATATTTAATCTTTTCCCTTCATATTGCTTTTTTGTATTTTGTATTTTAACAACCTTTTGTTGTATTTTAAAGCTTCCCAATCATCCAACTTCCCACTCACTTCTGCTACTTTATACGCCCTTTCCTTGGCTTTTATGCAGTCCTTAACTTCCCTTGTCAGCCACGGTTGTCTAGCCCTGTCGTTTGAGAACACCTTCTTCTGTGGGCATATCCAACCTGTGCCTTCTGAATTATTCCCAGAAACTTCAGCCACCTCTGCTCCACTGTCATCTCCACCAGGATTCCCCTCCAATCCACGTGGCCAAGCTCCTCTCTCATGCCTCTGTAATTCCCTTTATTCAATTGTGATACTGATACACGCGACTTATGCTTCAAACTGCAGTATGAATTCAGTCATATTATGATCACTGCCTCCTAAGGGTTCCTTTCTGTTAAGCTCCCTGATAAGATTTAGGTTTTTACACAACACCCAATCTAAGATGGCCTCTCCGAATAGCTCAAGCACAAGCTGCTCTAAAAAGCCAACTCATAAGCATTCACCCGATGCCCCCTCTTGTGATCTGACACCAACCTGATGTTCGCAGTCCCCTTGCATATTGAAGTCCCCTATTACAATTGTGACCTCGCCCTTATTCCGTCCCTTTTCCAGCTCCCTTTGCAATCTCAACCGCACATCTTGGCTACTATTTGGAGGCCTAAATATACCAAAAGGATATTACCAATGTTTGAAACATGTAAAGCAACAATCTACATTTATATAGCTGCTTTCCCACAGTAAAAGCAGCTTCACAGAAGGATTAACCTTGAAGAGTTGGCACTAAGACAGCAGGAGGAGAGAACATGTAAAACGCAGATCAGTGGGGATCAGAGCATCCTGAACAAGACCCACACTCCCCTCCACAGGAGTAAGCTAAGTAATATCACTATCCACAATAGGTGGACGTTGAAGTGAATCCGTTAGGACACACTCACCTTAAGAGGATCCTTGGAACCATTACCAGGGCAGTCTCCGCAGTCAGGCTAAAAATCCATTTGTGACCCAAGTCAGTGCACATCCCGTCCTGGAGCACCCCATCAATGAATGACTGGGCTCAGTCAGAGTTGAGTTAAGCTGTCCTCAAAGGAGCTCTGTCTCACAACTGTTCACTTTCTGCTTGCTGTTGCGGAAAGTACCCTTTCTTAATTGGCCCTTTCCAACAAGGCGTGCAGAGAGAGAGAAAAAAACCGATTTCCTTTGGAAATCCCCATTCTGTATCTGGTCTGTAACCCTTTCAGTGCAAGACATTTGTGCCTCTCAAAGGGGAAGATACAAAATATCAGTGTAACATCCCCCGTGAGAGAACTCTCTTTCTCAACTTCTCAAGCTAAATGTGAGAGAGAAAAGGGTGCAGGTCCATGGTGCTTTGCCAGAGTGTCTCCAGTGGCTTTTCTGCCGAGTTTCTGCTGTTAGAATGCCAAACTCTAGGCAGCTCAGTTATGTGCAGTGAGCTACTACAGGCAACAGTAAGAACATTGCTTCCAAAAGTACATTTTGAGAGATTCTCAGAGTCCCTTCCATCCACCGTACTGAACATCAGGCACCCATTTACAATAGTATTTCATTCTCCGCACTTTCCCGTCAGCTCACCACAGTTAGAATCACTCACCTACCTACTTGGGCCAATTTAGACTGGCCCCAATTCTGATTGACCCTCCGTTTTTATAGTCTGACATCCAAAAATCCTACATTATCCTCCCACATCCCTATCAACTCTCCCCACCACACCCAGACTCCATCACTCTCTCTCCCTCACACACGCACGCACGCACACACACACACGCGCACGCACACACACACGCACACACAAACACACACACACTCCGCTGTGGCCAATGAACCCACCAACACCCCCCACCCCCGCCCCCACACACACACATCGCTGGGGGGAGTGCCTGGGGGAAATCCAATATGCAAATCCACACTGCAGTTCGGGATTGAACCGGGAGTCAGTCAGGTAGGGGCTCTAGCGGTTGTGCCTATGTGCCGCCTCATTCCCAAAACTGAGATGGAGTTTTCTTCCTGAATTTATCTGCTGGAGCACGGAGAATGCACCATTGTAGAAATCTTCTGTCTTCCCCTGAAGGTCAGGAAGACTTTCTCCCATTCTAGGGTCGCTGCAGAACTCTTAGCCTCGATCAGAGGAGCTTGATATGCGACCTCTTGGGCCATTACAGGTTCACGGAGATCTGACCTCTGAGGATGTAATATTGAGGCTTCATACTGCATTTGGAGGACTGTGAACAGTTTTGGCCCCCTTGTCTGAGGAAGGATGCATTGGCGTTGGAGAAGGCCCAAAGGAGGTTTACAAGGATGATTTACAAAGAAAGGGTTAATGTATGAGAGCGTTTGAAGGGTGTGATACTGCACTTGCTGGGGATTGACAGAATGAGGGAGTTTCTCATTTAACCCTACCAAACACTGAAAGGCCTGGATATGGAGAGGATATTCCCAGCACCCAGGCCATGCTCTCTCCTCACTACTACCAGCAGGAACAGTTAGTACTCTTCACCATCGGTCTCCTGAACTCACCTCAACACTGAACTGATTCCACAACTCTCACTTTCAAGAGCGCAGTAACTCGTGTCCTCAGCGTTATTCACATGCAAGTCTGTTTGTTTTTATTTGTATCTGCACAGTTTGTCCACTTTTATATACACTGACTTCACGGTTAGCACAACGCTGGAGTTCGGAGTTTGATTCCAGTGCCCTCCGGTAGGAGTTTGTACGTTCTCTCCGTGACCGCGTGGGTTTCCTCCGAGTGCTCCAGTTTCCTTCTACAGTCCAAAGACGTACTGGTAGGAAGCTGAATTGGTCATTGGAGGTTGTCCTGTGATTAGGCTGGGGTTAAATCAGGTGTTGCTGGGCCGTGAGGTTCATTGGGACAGAAGGGCCTGTTCCACGCTGTATTGTGTAATAAAGTGAATGATAAATTTACTTTGAACTTTGAGACCTGTGACTTTTGGTCTAATGGTCTAACACTCCCCTGCATTATGAGTGGTCACCGGCGAAGGATTCCCAGTGATGGGCAAAGATATTGGACATTTTCAAGGAGGCTGGAGAAATAATTATGACTTATTTCCTCTCTCCTCTTGTTGATCTCTCACCCGGATGGAGGGTGGCGTAGATCACCTGCTTCAGGAGACTGGCGTCAGCCTCGCTCCTCAGCTGAGTGTACTTGGAGTCGGGACGCTGGGGACATCGGGCTGGGAGGGGGGCGCTGACTAACCGTTGTCGTGGAAACGGAGGTCCCTGGTAAAAACTCTCCAGTGTTTAGAAGGGCTTGATGTAATGATTCCAGAAAGAAGTGGTTCATGGCAACAGTCCAACGTGTTGACGGGAGCTCGGCAGGAATTTTTCTTGCGTTCACATGCACCCTTGCCTATTCAGTGGTGGGAAGCCCAACCTCATGATTAAAGACTGTCAGCGGACAGAGTGGTGCAGTTAGCAGAGTCTTTTCCTCCCAGCTGCAGTGACTCCAGATTGATCCGCCCCACAGGTGCTGCCTACGTTGGTCATCAAGTTCTCCCTGTGCCCGGTTCAACTCGTTTAACTCGTGTCAGACTCAGTTGGTTAGTCCATATCCTTCACAGTCTCCGTAACCAGACCCCCAACTCCCCATTAGGGTAGAGAATGCTGGGAAAACAGAGGAAACAATTCAGGGACGTTCTCCGACTCTCTTTGAAGATATGCCAATTCCCACTCAATCCTGGGAGTCTTTCGTCTATGAACATTCAAAGTAAGGAAGGAGTGTTTGGGATAATATTGAAACCAGGAACAAACAGTCATCCAGAGCAAAGAGGAGGGAAGGATTAAAGATTACCTTTATATGTCACATGCTAACTTGCAGGTTGAGTCAGAGGTGAGGAAGGCAAATGCAATGTTAGCATTCATTTGAAGAGGAGTAGAGTATAAAACAAAGGACGTAATTCTGACAGACATGAGAAAATCTGCAGATTCTGGAAATCCAAAGCAACACACACAAAATGCTGCAGGAACTCAGCATCTGTGGAAATGAGTAAACAGTCGATGTTTCGGGCCGACACCCTTCATCACGACTGTAAAAAAAGATGAGTAGTCAGGGTAAGAAGGTTGAGGGAGGGGAGGGAGCCATACTAGGTGGAAGGTGATAGGTGAAACCAGGAAACCGGGAGGGGGGTTGGTGGTGAAGTGACGAGCTGGGAAGCTGATTGGTGAAAGAGATACAGGGCTGGAGAAGGGGGGACTCTGACAGGAGAGGACAGAAGACCATGGAAGAAAGGGAAGGGGGAGGAGCACCAGAGGGAGGTGATGGGTCAGGAGATAAGGTGAGAGTGGGGAATGGGAATGGGGAATGGTGGGGGGGGGGTGAGGTTTGCATTTACTGAAAGTTTGAGAAATCAATGTTCATGCTATCAGATTGGAGGGTACCCAGACAGAATATAAAGTGTTGTGCCTCCATCCCGAGCAGGGCCTCATTGCTGCATGAGGAAACCGTGGACTGACCTGTTGAACTGGGAAGCAGAACTGAAATGGGTGGCCACTGGGAATTCCCTATTTTTCAGGCGCTCAGCAAAGTGGTCTCTCGATCTACATCGGCCCTCACAGGAGGCCACACCAGGAGCTCCGGGTACAGTAGATGATTCCAACAGACTCACAGGTGAAGTGTCCCCTCACCTGGCAGGAGTGTTTGGGGCCCTGAATGGTAAAGAGGGAGGAGATGTAGGGACAGGTGTGGCACTTATCCGCTTGCAAAGGTAAGTACCAGGAGCGAGAATATTGGGGAGGGATATTGCTCACCCTTTCCACCTCTGATCCCTCGATGAGGACTGGTGTGTATTCCATCATCCTACCCTTCCTGAATTCCACAAACAATTCTTTGGTCTTACTGGCATTGAGAGCAAGGTTGTTGCCAGTCAACCAGCTGGCGTATCTCACCCCTGTACGCCTCCTGTTCACCATCTGAAACTCTGCCAACAATAGTTGTACCATCAGTAAATGTATAGATGGCATTTGAGCTGTGCCTGGCCACACAGTCATGGGTGTAGAGGGAGAGGGGCAGTGGGCTACGCACACACCCCTGAGGTGTTCCAGTGTGGATTATCAGTGAAATGGAGCTGTTATTTCCGATCCACATAGATTGTGGTCCAGCTGCAACAGGTTTTGGAATTTTTTGTAGGAATGATTGTGTTAAGCACTGAGCGGCGGTTAATAAACATCAGCTTGATGTAAGCATTATTATTGTCCACGTGATCCAAGGCTGCATGAAGAACCACTGAGGTCTCATCTGCTATTGTGGTGCTGGCAAACTGTAGCGGTTCCAGGTCCTTGCTTGGGCAGAAGTTGATCTGAGCCATAACTAACCTCTCAAAGCACTTCATCATCACAGGTGTGAGTGCTTGTAGCGACTCACAAGCACTCACAAGAAAGATTGGAGCGACTGGGCTTGTATACACTGGAATTTAGAAGGATGAGAGGGGATCTGATTGAAACATATAAGATTATTAAGGGATTGGACACACTGGAGGCAGGAAGCATGTTCCCGCTGATGGGTGAGTCCAGAACTAGAGGCCACAGTTTAAGAATAAGGGGTAGGGGCCGTTTACAACAGAGATGCGGAAAAACTTTTTCACCCAGAGAGTGGTGGATATGTGAATGCTCTGCCCCAGAAGGCAGTGGAGGCCAAGTCTCTGGATGCATTCAAGAGAGAGTTAGATAGAGCTCTTATCGATAGCGGGGTTATGGGGAGAGGGTATGATTGTGTATAATCAGCCATGATCACAGTGAATGGCAGTGGGGGCTAGAAGGGCCGAATGGCCCACACCTGCACCTTTGTCTATTGTCTATTGCTAATGGACGATAGTTGTTAAGGCAGCTCACCCTGTTCTTCATGGGCACTGGTATGATGGCTGCCCTTTTGAAGCAGGTGGGAACTTCCAACTGTAGCAAAGAGAGATTGAAAATATGTTAGAACACACCTACTAGTTGGTTGATGCAGGTTTTCAGAACTCTACCAGCTACAGTATCAAGGCCTGTCATCTTGCGAAGGTTCATCCTCTTGAAAGATGTTCTGACGTTGGCCTCCGAGGGCTAGCAAGAATATGATAGGCGAAGCCAGGTGGTAACGGCTGGAGGAGAGGCTAAGAGGCTAGAGTAGGGAATAGAAGTGGGAAGGGGGAAGGAATTTTTTTCTGGAAGGACAATTCAAAGTTCATGCCAACAGGTTGGAGGCTACCCAGACGGAATGGTGATCCTGCACCCTGAGAGTAGCCTCATCATGGCCAAAAGAGGCAGCATGTCGGAATGAAAATGGAGGTAGGAATTAAAGTGGTTGTCCACCAGGAAATTCCTCTCTTTGCGGGTGGAGCGGAGGTACTTGAAAAAGAATCTATTTGCAGAATCTCCCAATTTGCAGTACTGTTCATGGACGGTTTAGAAATCTGATGGCAGAGGGGAAGAAGCTGTCTTCGGGCTCCTGTACCTTCTCCCTGATGGTAATAATGAGAAGAGGGGTCTTCGGGCTCCTGTACCTTCTCCCTGATGGTGGTAATGAGAAGAGGGGTCTTCGGGCTCCTGTACCTTCTCCCTGATGGTAGTAATGAGAAGAGGGGTCTTCGGGCTCCTGTACCTTCTCCCTGATGGTAGTAATGAGAAGAGGGGTCTTCGGGCTCCTGTACCTTCTCCCTGATGGTGGTAATGAGAAGAGGGGTCTTCGGGCTCCTGTACCTTCTCCCTGATGGTAGTAATGAGAAGAGGGGTCTTCGGGCTCCTGTACCTTCTCCCTGATGGTAGTAATGAGAAGAGGGGTCTTCGGGCTCCTGTACCTTCTCCCTGATGGTAGTAATGAGAAGAGGGGTCTTCGGGCTCCTGTACCTTCTCCCTGATGGTAGTAATGAGAAGAGGGGTCTTCGGGCTCCTGTACCTTCTCCCTGATGGTAGTAATGAGAAGAGGGGTCTTCGGGCTCCTGTACCTTCTCCCTGATGGTAGTAATGAGAAGAGGGGTCTTCGGGCTCCTGTACCTTCTCCCTGATGGTGGTAATGAGAAGAGGGGTCTTCGGGCTCCTGTACCTTCTCCCTGATGGTAGTAATGAGAAGAGGGGTCTTCGGGCTCCTGTACCTTCTCCCTGATGGTGGTAATGAGACGACGGCCTGACCTGGAAGGTGACAGCCCTCAATGGCAGCTGCAGCCTTCTCCCCGATGGTAGTAATGAGAAGAGGGGTCTTTGGGCTCCTGTACCTTCTCCCTGATGGTGGTAATGAGACGACGGCCTGACCTGGAAGGTGACAGCCTCAATGGCAGCTGCAGCTTTTTGAGGCTCCACTTTTTGAAGATTTCTTCGACGGTGGGGAGGGTTGTGTCCGTGAAGGAGCTGGCTAATTTTACAACCCTCTGCAGCCTCTTTCAATCCTGTGTGTAGGAGCCTCTGCACCAGACAGCGATGCCACGGTCCATCAGTAGAAATCTGCTAGATTCCTTTGTGACATATTAAATCTCTTCCAACTCCTCATGAAGTGTCCCTGTTCATTACCTTCTTTGTGGTTGCATCAGTACCAGGATAGATCCTCTGAGATGTTGTTGCTGGGCAGTGGGTAGAGACACTGTCTCCCGGTCGGCTGGAATCCTGACCTTGGGTGCTGTCTCTATGTTCTCCCAGTGTCTGTGTGCATCAGGTTCCTCCCACATCCCAAATGTGTGGGTGTGTGGCCGAATCGAGGGGTGAGACGATGAGAGTGTGGGGAGAATTTTAAACGGAATTAGTATCAGATTATTAAAGTGGCTGGCGTTGGTTTGTTTGTATGAAGGCTCTGTTTCTGTGCTGCACAGTACCTCTCTGGGAGACAGAACCAAGCCACTCTCGATCCCACAATAGAAGAAAAAGATAAGTGATTAATAGGTTCCCTTCTATTCCACACCCTGGTCTCTTCTTCCCCTCACCTATCACCTCCCCCAGTGCCCCCTTCTTCCCCTCACCTACCTATCACCTCCCCCGGAGCCTCTCTCCTTCCCCTCACCTATCACCTCCCCCGGAGCCTCTCTCCTTCCCCTCACCTATCACCTCCCCCGGAGCCTCTCTCCTTCCCCTCACCTATCACCTCCCCCGGAGCCTCTCTCCTTCCCCTCACCTATCACCTCCCCCGGAGCCTCTCTCCTTCCCCTCACCTATCACCTCCCCCGGAGCCTCTCTCCTTCCCCTCACCTATCACCTCCCCCGGAGCCTCTCTCCTTCCCCTCACCTATCACCTCCCCCGGAGCCTCTCTCCTTCCCCTTCCCTGCCTATCACCTCCCCCGGAGCCTCTCTCCTTCCCTTCACCTATCACCTCCCCCGGTGCCCCTTCTTCCCCTCACCTATCACCTCCCCCGGTGCCCCTTCTTCCCTTTCTCCTATGATCTACACTCCTCTCCTGTCAGATTCCTTCTGCTCCAGCCCTCTACCACCTGGCTTCACCTATCACATTCTAACTTGTCCTCCTTCCCCCCCTCCCACCACCTTTTTTACTCTGGCATCGCCCCCCTTCCTAATGAAGGGTCTCGGCCTGAAGCATAGACTGTTTATTCATTTGCATAGACGCTGCCTGACCTTCTGAGTTGCTTCAGCATTTTGTGTGTTGACTGAGAGGACTGTGCATGCCCTGGGTCTTTCTCGGACTGGGTTCAATGCAGCCAGCCACGTTCTGCTTGCCTGTCGGAAGTTGCGGGTGCTGACTGGCTTCCTGGAGCTCCGGGGCTTGGTAATATCGACTCTCATCGTGGCCAGTGCTGACACCCCATGGCCACTGTGGGTAAATTCCTTCTCCACAGACTTGACACGTGCAAAGTAAACTTATGATATGTCACCGCATACCACCCCAACATTCACAGTAAATACAAGGAACAATGAAAGCTCACCCAGCCATTCAGACAAAAACCAATGCGTGAATGGAAAAAGACAGAGAGAGAAATTTAGTACTTCACAAGATCACAAGACAAAGGAGCAGAAGTAGGCCATTCAGCCCATCGAGTCTGCTCTGCCACTCCACCATGAGCTAAACTATTCTCCCGAATAGTTCCATTTTCCAGCTTTTTCCCCATATCCCTTGATACCCTGACTAATTAGATACCTATCAATCTCCTCCTTAAACACCCTCAATGATTGGGCCTCCACAGCTGTATGTGGCAATGAATTCCATAAATCCACGACTCTCTGGCTAAAAGAATTTCTCCTCATCTCTGTTTTAAATGGGTACCCTCTAATTCTAAGACTGTGGCCTCTTGTCCTGGACTCACCCACCAAGGGAATCAGCCTTTCCACATCTACTCTGTCCAACCCTTTCAACATTCGAAATGTTTCTATGAGATCCCCTCTCATTCTTCTATACTCTAATGAATACAGTCCAAGAGCTGACAAATGCTCCTCATATGTTAGTCCCTGCATTCCAGGAATCATCCTCGTAAATCTTCTCTGAACTCTCTCCAGCATCAGCCCATCCTTTCTAAGATAGGGGGGCCTAAAACTACACACAGTATTCTAAATGGGGTCTCACCAGTGCCCCATCGAGCCTCATCAACACCTCCTTACTCTTATACACTATTCCTCCTGAAATGAATGCCTACATAGCATTCGCTTTCCTTACTGCTGATCCAACCTGGTGGTTAATCTTTAGGGTATCCTGCACTAGGACCCCCAAGTCCCTTTGCACTTCTGATTTTTGAATTTTCTCACCATCTAAATAATAATCTGCCCGATTATATCTTCTTCCAAAATGTACAACCATACATTTCTCAACATTGTATCTCATCTGCCATTTCTTTGCCCTCTGACCAAGTCTCTCTGCAACCTTTCCGTTTCTTCAACACTTCCTGCTCCTCCACCTATCTTGGTGTCATCTGCAAACTTAGCCACAAAACCATTTAATCCATAATCTAAATCGTCGATATACAGTGTTGTTACGAATGAGGAACAACTCTGATGGGCAGAAAGGTGCAAAGTCCTCCCCCCCCTTTTGAGAATCGCAAAATCGCTATTATTTCGGGTCTGATTCCCAGGAAATGAGAGAGGTAAACAGCTCATGTCAGTAATGAGAGAGAGACAACGCAGGGATACACAAAAGTGGAATGTCTGCTCCTAACAAAAGCGGGACGGAACCACTGATTACTGCTATTGTCTCTTGGAGAAGGAATTGTGTATTGAGTACTGTTCTATTCATTGAAACCCCTCGGGGGCAACCAGAGTGGGCTGGTTTGATGGGTTACATCATCTCAACCTGATTGACACCTGAGACCCCGTGATTGGGGATAAACGTAGGGTCTGGGGAACACCCCTCAGATGCACCAGGAGAGACGCTACGAGACTGGTGGGGGCTTGTGTGTGTGTCCACCCTTGCCTGGGTGACAAGTCCACCATGGAACGGTCTAGCGAAAGGACGGAGGGGCCATACGTGAGTGGCCACAACAACAACGCATCGACGGATCAAGATCGTAAAAGGAAAGTCGGCAAGTCAATAGCTGTTACTCTCTCTCTCTCCAACAATTGCAACACAGTGATCAACAACTACCAGAGCCTTCATGAACTGAACTGAACTTTATATTTCCATTGGACAATTCATTATCCCCTAGACAACGATAGAGCTTATTTCTTATTGATTATTATTATACCCACACTTTTATTGATGACATATATTATCTGTATATTTGCATTGATATTATTTTTGTGTATTTTTACTAATAAATACTGTTAAAAATAGTATCATCAGACTTCAACGGATACTCCTATCTTTGCTGGTAAGACACCCAGTTACGGGGTTCATAACAGTGTAAAAAGAAGCGGCCCCAACACCAACCCCTGCAGAACACCAC
Organism: Hypanus sabinus; assembly: GCF_030144855.1. Taxonomy (NCBI): domain Eukaryota; kingdom Metazoa; phylum Chordata; class Chondrichthyes; order Myliobatiformes; family Dasyatidae; genus Hypanus; species Hypanus sabinus. Next base: position 4,942,131 of record NC_082731.1, on the reverse strand, counting down.
GAGTAACCAACAACCAACCAGAATAGGATCCCTTTATTCCCACCCTTTGCTTTCTGCCCATCAGCCAATGCTCCACCCATTCCAATATCTTTCCTGTAATTCCATGGGTTCTCATCTTATTAAGCAGCCTCTTATGCAGCACCTTATCAAAGGCCTTTTGAAAGTCCAAATACACAACATCCACAGCCTCTCCCTTTTCAATCTTATTTGAGATTACCTCAAAAAATTCCAATAGGTCGGTGAGGCAGGATCTTCCCTTCATGAAACCATGCTGGCTTGGGCCTATCTTGTCATGCACCTCAAGGTATTTCATAACCTCGTCCTAGATGATCGACTCCAATAACTTTCCAACTACCGATGTCAGACTAACAGGTCTGTAATTTTCTTTTTGCTGCCTCCCTCCTTTCTTAAACAGCCAAACTACATTTGCAACCTTCCTGTCCTCCGGAACCGTGTCAGAGTCTACTGATTCCTGGAAGATCATTTCCAATGCCTCCACAATCTCCAAAGACACCTCCTTCAGAACCCATGGGTTCACCTCATCTGGTCCGGGAGACTTTTCTATCCTTAGTCCATTTAACTTCCCAAGCACTTTTATCAGGTATGTTGCTAATGTCTTCCACTGTGAAGACTGATGCAAAATACTCATTTAGTTCCTCTGCCATCTCTTTGTTACCCATCATAATTTCTCCACCATCATTTTCAATCGGTCCTAAATCTACCCGTGTCACTAAATAAATAAGCAATAAATATTGAGAACATGAGATGAAGAGTCCTTGAAAGTGAGTGTGTGTGAGCAGTTCAGTGGGGGGGCTAGGAAGTTATCCACTCTGGTTCAAGGGGTAATAACTCTGGTGGTGTGGGCCCTGAGGCTCCTGAGACAGCAACAAGAAGAGAGCATGGCCTGGGTGGTGGGGCATCTTGAGGACGGATGCTGTTTTCCTGCAACAGCGCTCTGTGTTAACTGCGGCAGAGCTTTACTTGTGATGGACTTGGCCCCATCCATTACTTTCTGCAGGATTTTCCATTCCAGGCTGTGATGCAACCAGTCAGTGCACTCTCCACCACACATCTCAAAGTTTTACGAGATACGCTGAATCTTTGCAAACTTATATGGAAGTACAGGTACCTGCCGCACTTCCTTCATAATGACTGGACCCCGGACAGATCTTCTGAAACAATAAAGTTGCTGACGCCCTCCACCTCTGACCCCCAGATTAAGAATGGCTCAATGCCCTCTGACTTTCTTTTCCTGAAGTCAATAATCACCTCCTTGGTCTTGCTGAGGGGTTGTTTTGGGGGCACCACGAAGCCAGGTTTTGTCTCACTCCCATATACTGCCTGCTGCCACCTTTGATTCAGCCAGTGACGGTGGTGTCAGTTCAGAACACCTATTGGTGCTATAAAGCGGGTAGAGCAGGGGGCTAATCACAGAGCCCTGTGTTGCGCCTGTGCTGACAGAGATGTTGCTACCAATCCAACTGCAGTCTGCAAGATCCAGTTGTACAAGAAGGTATGGGGGCCTATGTCTTGAAGCTCATTAGAGAAAAATACAGCACAGAAACAGGCCCTTCAGCCCATTGAGTCCATGCTGAAACATCTAAACTGCCCAATCCCATTGACTAGACTGGGATCATAGCCCTCCATACCCCTATCATCCAATGCGCCTATCCAAATTTCTCTGAAAAGCTTGCATGTCCAACTTGTGTAGGCAGCTCGTTCCACACTCTCAGGACCCTCTGAGTGAAGAAGTTTCTCCTCATGTTCCTCTTAAACTTTTCACCTTTCACCCTCAACCCATGACTTCCAAATCATGACCCACCCGACCTCAGTGGAAAAAGCCTGCTTGAATTTACCCTATCTATACCTCTCATAAGTTTGCATATCCCTGTCAAATCTCCTCTTAATCCATCTACCCCCAAGGAACAAAGCCCTAACCTATTCAATCTTTTCTTATATTAACATCCTTGTAAATTTCCTCTGTATGCCTTCAAACTTACTTACATCTTTCCTGTAGTTAGGTGAACAAAACTACACACAATATTCCAAAGTCAGCTTCACCAATGTGTTATACAACTTCAACATAACATCCCACCTTCTGTACTCAATACTCAGACTTATGAAGGCCAATGTACCAAAAGATTTCTTTATGACCCTATCTACCTTTGATACCACTTTCAATTATGAACCTGTATGCCCAGATCCCTTTGTTCTACCACACTCCTCAGTGCCCTACCCTGGTTGGTAACTTGTCTGTATTGAATTCCATGAGCCATTTTTCAGACTGTTTTTCCAGCTGGTCCTGATCCCACTGCAAGTCCTAACAGCCTTCCTCACTGTCCGCTACACTCCCAATCTTGGTGCCACCTGCACAGTTACCAATCCACTATCATCCACATAGATGACAAATAACAACGGACCCTGTCAGAGAGGCAACAATCCACTAACACTTTCTCCCTGTGGTGAACTACATATACCTGTCTGGACACGCCCCCTGCTGACTGTCCCTGTGGCCCCTCCCACAGACCATGGCTCCTCCCACACTGTCTCCCTGTGGTGAACTACATATTCCTGTCTGGACACGCCCCCTGCTGACTGCTCCTGTGGCTCCTCCCACTGACCGTGGCTCCTCCCACACTGTCTCCCTGTGGTGAACCACATATACCTGTCTGGACAGGCCCCCTGCTGACTCCTCCTGTGGCCCCTCCCACTGACCGTGGCTCCTCCCACACTGTCTCCCTGTGGTGAACTACATATACCTGTCTGGATACGCCCCCTGCTGACTGCTCCTGTGGCTCCTCCCACAGACCCCTATATAAAGGCGATTGGAGGCACTGCTCCTCCCTCAGTCTCCAGGATGTTATGTGGTGGGCTCTTGCTGCTGATGCTGCTGACGGTGCTTTCTTCCAGCTAATAAAAGCCTATCTCGACTCACGTCTCCGAGAGTTATTGATGGTGCATCACTCCCACAAAGCCAGTGTCTAATCCAGTTTGCTACCTCATCTTGAATGCTGAGTGGTTGAACCTTCTTGACCTCCTCCTACGCAGGACCTCTTCACATGACTTGCTGAAGTCCATGTTGACAACATCCACTGCCTTGCTTTCGTCCACTTTCCTGGTAACTTCCTTTAAAGACTCTGTAAGATTGGCTAAACGTGATCTGCCATGCACAAAGCCATGCTGAGTATCCTTAATCAGTCACTGTCTAACCAAGTAGTTATATATCAAGTCTCTTACAATACCTTCCAATAACTTTCCTACTATTGATGGCAGGCTCACAGGCCTATAATTTCTTGGTTTCTGTTTAGCAACATCGGCTATCTTCCAATCCTCTGGTATCATCCTGTTGCTAAGGATGATTTAGATATCTCCTCTAGGGCTCAGTTAATTTCTGCACTTGCCTCCCACAGGGTCTGAGGGAACACCTTGTCAGGCCCTGGGGAATTATCCACCCTGATTTGCCTCAGGACAGCAAACACCTCCTCCTCTGTAATCTGTACCGGGTTCATGAAGTTGACGTCACTTTGCCTGACTTCTAAAGACACAGTGTCTGTCTTCAGAGTAAATAGCCGATGCAAAAGAAAGCATATGAGATCTCCCACATTTCTTTTGTCTCCACACATGGATTACTATTCTGATCTTCCAGAGAACCAATTTTGTCCTTTGCAGTCCTTTTGATCTTAAAATTCCTGTGGAATTCCTTAGGATTCTCCTTCACCTTGTCTGCTAGGGCAACCTCATGCCTCTTTCACCCCTGCTGATTTCTTTCTCAAGTGCTCTGTTATATTTCTTATACCCCATAGCACCTCATTGTTCCTCCCTGCCTGTACCTCCACAGTTTTTTCTTCACCAGGGTTTCAATATCTGTTGAAAGCCTATTTTCCTTACACCTACATTTTATCACATACAAGCTTTTCACTCTCAAAATTTCACTTTTGTTGGCTCCCACTTAACAAGTTATTTTACCGAAACAAACTGTCCCAATCTACACTTGTCAGATCCTTTCTGATACCATCAGAATTGGCCTTTCTCCAACTTAGAACCTCAGCCCACAGACCAGACCTCACTTTCTGCATATTTACATTGAAACTAATAGCTTGTGGTCGCTGGATGTAAGGTGTTCCCCTACACAAACTTCTGTCACCTGCCCTGTCTCATTCCTTAATAACAAATCCCTCTCTCATTGGGACTTCTACGTACTGATAGAGGAAACTTCCCAGAGCACATATGACAAACTCTATCACATCTAGTCCTTTCAGAGTAAGGGACCCAGTAAACACCTGGAAAATTACTGAGATCTTAACATCGCCTACTCCACAACCTCTCCACTAACTGTTCTGGCACTCTTGTTCCCATTCCCGTGCAAAGCTAGTTTAAACCCCACCTAGAAAACCTTCCCACTAAGGTATTACTCCCCTTCCAGTGCTGGAAGCCAACTTTTCTGTACAGGTCTCATTGTCCCTGGAAAAGAGCCCAATGATCCAAAAATCTTATGCCCTCCCTCCCACACCAACTTCCTAGCCACACATTAAACTGTATACTCTTCCTGTTTCTGGCCTCACTAGCATGTGCCATGGGCAGCAACCCTGAGATCACAACCCTGGTGGTCCTCGCTGACCTCTCTATGCAGAACCTCATCACTCATCTTACCCATGTCATTGGTACCTACATGGACCACAACCTCTGGCTGTTCACCCTCACGCTTAAGAATACTGAGGACTCAATCTGAGACGTCCCAGACCCTGGCACCAAGGAGGTAACATATCATCTGGGAACCTTGTTGTAGTCCACAGGATCTCTTTTCTGTTACCCTAACTAATGAAACCCCTATCAATATGGTGCACCTCTTCTCCCCCCTTTTCTTCTAGATCACAAAGTCAGACTCAATGCCAAAGAACTGACCACTGTCTTTCCTCTGCTAGGTAATTGCTGCAACCGTATCCAAAGTGGTATGCCTGTTGTTGAAGATGGCCACAGGGGCACTCTGCACTGGCTCCTTGACCCCTTTCCCCTTCCTGACTGTCAACCAGTTTCCTGTGTCCTGCACCTTGGGTGTAGCTACCTCCCCACATGTCCTATCTATCACCCCTTTAGTCTCCTGAATGATTTGGAATTCATCCAGTTCCGGCTCCAACTCCTTAACACTATTTGTGCTGGATGAACTTCTCGCAGTTGTAGTGGTCAGGGACACAGGAGGTGTCCCACATCCTGCATGAGGGGCATCCCACTATCCTGCCTGGCATTACAACACAGCATGTGATGAACGTGCGATGTAAAATCTAAATAAAAATCTTCGAAGTGTTATTTGGAATGACAACTAATAGTCAAGAAAGTAAACCACTCCTGCTAGGTCAAAATCTGGAGAATGCCAGCGGCTAATGGACTGGTGCAGAGCCAACAACCTGTCTCTGAATGTGAACAAAACAAAAGAGATGGTTGTTGACTTCAGGAGGGAATGGAGCGACAACTCTCCACTGAATATCGATGGCTCCTCGGTAGAGATCATTAAGAGAACCAAACTTCTTGGGGTTCACCTGGCGGAGAAACTCACCTGGTCCCTCAACACCAGCTCCATAGCAAAGAAAGCCCAGCAGCGTCTCTACTTTTTGCAAAGGCTGAGGAAAGTCCATCTCCCACCCCCCATCCTCATCACATTCTACAGGGGTTGTATTGAGAGCATCCTGAGCAGCTGCATCACTGCCTGGTTTGGAAATTGCACCATCTCGGATCGCAAGACCCTGCAGCAGATAGTGAGGTCAGCTGAGAAGATCATCGGGGTCTGTCTTCCAGCCATTACAGATGTCTACAGTACACGTTGCATCCGCAAAGCAAACAGCATTATGAAGGACCCCATGCACCCCTCATACAATCTCTTCTCCCTCCTGCCGTCTGGGAAAAGGCTCCAAAGCATTCCGGCTCTCACGACCAGACTATGTAACAGTTTCTTCCCCCAAGCTATCAGACTCCTCAATGCCCGAAGCCTGGACTGACACCTTGCCCTATTGTCCTGTTTATTATTTATTGTAATGCCGCCACTGTTTTTTGCACTTTATGCAGTCCTGGGTAGGTCTGTAGTCTAGTGTAGTTTTTTTTCTGTGTTGCTTTTACGTAGTTCAGTGTAGTTTTTGTTCTGTTTCAAGTAGCACCATGGTCCTGGAAAGCATTGTCTCATTTTTACTGTGTACCGTACCAGCGGTTATGGTCGAAATGACAATAAAAAGTGACCTGACTTGACTTGATGGAAGTTCAGCGTATAACAAAATAATTGACATCAAGTTGAGTTTATTTCTCTGTGTCCAACTACACGTGTGAGAAACTCACTTGCAGCAGTTTCACAGGCATTTAGCACCAGATACACAATGGTCACAAGAACAGCATAAATTATACAAGAAAGAACACAATTAGAACTAAATCAAGACCATAACCATAACACCATAAGACACAGGATCAGAATTAGGCCATTTGGCCCCTTGAGTCTGCTCCACCATTTAATCATGGCTGATACTTTTTGCTCCTCCTCAGCCCCACACCCCGGCCTCCTCCCCATAACTCTGATGTCATGTCCAATCGAAAATCTATTAATCTCTGCGTTAAATACCCCCATGACCAGGCCTCTATAGCTGCCTGTGGTAATAAATTCCACAAATTCACCACCATCTGCCTAAAGCAAGATGTCCTTACAAGAGCAAGGATGTCCTTTTGCATTTGTACAGGGCCCTGGTGAGACCACACCTGGAAAATTGTGTACAGTTTTGGTCTCCAGGTTTAAGGAAAGACACTCTGGCAATTGAGGAAGTGCAGCTTAGATTCACTAGGTTGATTCCTGGGATGGCAGGGCTGTCTTACGCAGAGAGATTGGAGAGATTGGGCTTGTACACACTGGAATTGAGGAGATTGAGAGGGGATCTGATTGAAACGTTTAAGATAATTAAAGGATTTGATAGGATTGAGGCAGGAAATATGTTCCAGATGTTGGGAGAGTCCAGTACCAGAGGGCATGGATTGAGAATAAGAGGTCAGTTATTTAAAACAGAGTTGAGGAAGAGCTTCTTCTCCCAGAGAGTTGTGGAGGTGTGGAATGCACTGCCTCGGAAGACGGTGGAGGCCAATTCTCTGGATGCTTTCAAGAAGGAGCTGGATAGATATCTGATGGATAGGGGAATCAAGGGATATGGGGACAAGGCAGGGACTGGGTATTGATAGTGAATGATCAGCCATGATCTCAGAATGGCGGTGCAGACTCGAGGGGCCGAATGGTCTACTTCTGCACCTATTGTCTATTGCAGGGGTGGGCAAACTTTTTGACGTGGGCCACAAAGGGTTCTAAAATTTGACAGGAGCAGATGGATGCAGTGTTTTGGTAATACACTTCATAAGAGAAAATAAAATATCATGGGATATGTAGAAAACACGTGCTTTAATTTCAATTGAAAATGAACAAATGCATTACAACAAAATATCTGTCTTTGAAGTCCCATGGTATTTAGCTATTTATTGAAATAACTTTTAAAACACTGAAAATTAAATGAATAAAATACAGCTTATTTTAATAGCAAGTTATTATTTTAAAGCACTGAAAATTCTGTTATCCTTCAAGATATTATCATCATCACTCTCCTCCTGACTGTCTGTATTTCAAAAACGGTAGGAGATGCAGGTCTACTTGTCCTGCTCGATCTTATTCAATTGTCCCCTGTGCCAAAACTCAACAACGACCAGCACAAGGAGAGAACAGTGACAGCGCGCCAGTATGCGGAGCGCGTTATTTGATCTGAAGCGCATTTTTTATTTTGAGAACGTACGTGCACCTGCGCACTACTCATGTCCATCACTTAACAGAAATGACATGTAACATGTAAGGCTTATTGAAAAAAATATTTTCAAATGCATTTTTTACATAACACAACGAAGAAACTGATTTTTAATTTCAGTGGGAACAGTGTTGTTGGTCTCCCTTTTTAGCCAGCGCATCAAAGTCTGGATTTAGTTTTGTTGTGGCGATTCTCAGGATGGATCTGAGGTGTTGGTCAGTTAACTTGGATCTGTGGCTGGCTTTGTTGATGTTCATGACGCTGAACGCCTGTTCACACAAATAGGTCGAGCCGAACAAAGAGTAAAGCGCAAATGTGGAGTAATACGCTGCACCTCAACAAAGGTCAATGTGTAGCGGTGTGCTACATGCAGCGCTAAAATTACGACATGGAGTCGGTAACTGCAGTCGAAGAAAAAAACTTTATTCGAAATCCCCAGCCTCACTTTTAAGCCTCCCTCAACCTGCCCCCCCCCCCCCCCCCCAGGGCGCAGAGGCTCCAAAGCTCTGTGCTCGCAAATCCCCGCAGGCTATCTCCCTTAGCCGGAACGCTGGCTAATTGTGAGCCAGTTCGGATGTGCCAGGAAATGGGTCGCCACAAATGTATATAGAGTGCATCATTTATTTGGAAAACGCCAGAATTGCAGGGAAAAAACGTTAACAATGTTTATTAATATAATTTCATCAAGTTCTGCGGGCCGGATTAAAAAGCTTAACGGGCCGCATATGGCCCGCGGGCCGTAGTTTGCCCATGCCTGGTCTATTGCCTAAAGAAATCTTCCTGCATCTCTGTTTTAAATGGACACCTCTCTATCCTGAGGCTGTGCCCTCTTGTCCTAGACTCCCCCACCATGGGAAGCATCCTTTCCACATCTACTTTATCCAAGCCTTTCAACATTCGACTGGTTTCAATGAGGTCCCCCCTCATCCTTCTAAATTCCAGCAAGAACAGGCCCAGAGCCATCAAACATTTCTCATATGATAACCCTTTCATTCCCAGAATCATCCTTGTGAACCAAAACCAAAGTCTTTCATCATACAAGGTGAACAAAGTGGTCATAGAGTTACTATACTGAGGTGTGAAGAGGCTTGCACCGTTTGGTACAAGAACAGAGTGGCTGAAGGGAAGAAGCTGTTCTTGAACCTGGTGCTGCAGGACTTCAGATTTCTGAGGCCCCTGCCCAAGGGTTCTGACGGCATGTCCCAGAAAACAGTTGTTGTCTTCTGAGGCAGCACTTCCCTGAGATACTAACAACACAGCACCACAGTAGCATAATGATTAGTGTGACACTAACAGCTCAGGGCATCAAAGTTCAGAGTTCAACCTCGGCGCCCCCTGTAAGGAGTTTGTACCTTCTCCCCTTTATCGTGTGGGTTTTCTCCAGGTGCCGCAGTTTCCTCCCACACTCCAAAGATGTACTGGCTAGTAGGTTAACTGGTCATTGTAAATTGTCTCATGATTAGGTTAGGGTTTATTCAGGGGTTGTAAGAGGTTGCTGGCCGGTGAGGCTCGAAGATTGGCAAGAGCCTATTCCACACTGTATCCCTATAGAAATAAATAAACAATGGTGGGAAGAGATGTGTCATTGGGCAGGATTCACCACAGTTATATCAGACAGTAGGACAGGATACTGGTTACAGTTAGAGAGAGAGACAGCATGGAAATAAGCCCTTCAGCCAATCAACCTGCACTGACTATCAACCACCCATTAACAGAGCTTTGGCAAAGTTCATGAAACTTCTTGTGTTTCATGCAATGTGAAGAGTAGAACTGCACATAAAGAGAACGAGAAGAAAGGGATGGACAGAGTAGCTAATACTGAATGGGGGGTGGGGATGATGGAAGAGTAGGACCATGGATATTGGCACAAAGCAGCTGGGTAAAGGGCCTATTGCCACATTGTAAGTTCAATATCAATTATTACACGCTGTCCAAGAAAAATGAATGGGGATTGGACCGTTGGTGTTGGCAGGGCTTTCTTCTTTGAAAATCAACCGTTGCATCTTGCAACAGACCCATTGTGGTTTGCTGTTTGGGAAGTTAGAATGCTTTACCATGCTGGAGAAGAGCTGACCGTTAATTATGACATTCAGGTTTGCTCTTGACCCAGTTCTGGAGAGGAAGTGGACAGTGAGGTGGAAGACCAGTGGTAATGAATGTTTAAGAGGTTGAGCAAGAAGAGGGCGAGAACTGGGGGGGCATGCTCGGGAAATGTGAGCTTGTCCACTTTGGTCAGAAAGATTGTAATAAACAGAATACAGGTGCTTCAAAAAAGACCACCAATTATTGTTTCAAAGGAGGATCTAGAGATATTGGGTCAAGAAATGGTGGAAAATGACTGGATTGCTATATATAACCATATAACAATTACAGTGCGGAAACAGGCCATCTCGGCCCTTCTAGTCCGTGCCGAACGTTTACTCTCACCTAGTCCCACCTGCCTGCACTCAGCCCATAACCCTCCACTCCTTTCCTGTCCATATACCTATCCAATTTTACTTTAAATGACAATACCGAACCTGTCTCTACCACTTCTACTGGAAGCTCATTCCACACAGCTACCACCCTCTGAGTAAAGAATTTCCCCCTCGTGCTACTCCTAAACTTCTGCCCCTTAACTCTCAACTTATGTCCTCTTGTTTGAATCTCCACTACTCTCAATGGAAAAAGCCTATCCACGTCAACTCTTTCTATCCCCCTCATAATTTTAAATACCTCTATCAAGTCCCCCCTCAACCTTCTACACTCCAAAGAAAACAGACCTAACTTGTTCAACCTTTCTCTGTAACTTAGGTGCTGAAACAAAGGTAACATTCTAGTAAATCTCCTCTGTAATTTGTTGACATCTTTCCTAGAACTGTACACAATACTCCAAATTTGGCCTCACCAATGCCTTGTACACTTTTAACATTATATTAAACAGTTGGGAGTGATAATGGCTAGGTTTATAGAGAGATATAATGGCAGAATATAGTATTAATGGTAAGACTGTTGGCAGTGTGGAGGATCAGAGGGATCTTGGGGTCCGAGTCCATAGGACACTCAAAGCAGCTGTGCAGGTTGATACTGTGGTTAAAAAGGCATCCGGTACATTGGCCTTCATCAATCGTGGGATTGAGTTTAGGAGCCGAGAGGTAATGTTGCAGCTATATAGGACCATGGTCAGACCCCACTTGGAGTACTGTGCTCAGTTCTGGTTGCCTCACTACAAGAAGGATGTGGAGACTACAGAAAGGGTGCAGAGGAGATTTACAAGGGTGTTGCCTGGATTGAGGAGCATGCCTTATGAGAATAGGTTGAGTGAACTTGGCCTTTTCTCCTTGGAGCGACGGAGGATGAGAGGTGACCTGATAGAGGTGTACAAGATGATGAGAGCCATTGATTGGGTGGATAGTCAGAGGCATTTTCCCGGGGCTGGAATGGCTAGCACGAGAGGACACAGTTTCAAGGTGCCTGGAAGAAGGTACAGAGGAGATGTCAGGGGTAAGTTTTTTTATGTAGAGAGTGGTGAGTGCGTGGGATGGGCTGCTGGCGATGGTGGTGGAGGCGGATACAATAAGAGACAGCTGGACAGACACATGGAGGGCTCTAGGTAATTTCTAAGGTAAGGACATGTTCGGCGCAGCTTTGTGGGCCAAATAGCCTGTAGTGTGCTGTAGGTTTTCTATGTTTCTATAAGGCATGAAAACAGGCCATTCAGCCCATCGATCTGCACTGACTGTCAATCACTCAATTGCATTGATCCTCACACCAACACCAGAAAGACCATGAAACTTACTGTGGACCTCAGGAAGAGCAAAAGTCAAGAGAACCCATCCCAGTCCTCATTGAGGGGTCAGTGGGGGAAAGGGTGAGCAGGGACTTCTGGTGACGTCATCGTCGAGTATGGCAGCTTATGTTTGTCTGATGATGAACTTCAATAAAAAAAATAAATTACAAAAAAGGAAAGGATGAGCAGCTTTAAGCTCCTGGATGCCATGATCGCGAAGCTGTTAGCATGACACTATTACAACCCGGGCGTCGGAGTTTGGAGTTCAATTCTGGCATCATCTGTAAACAGTCTACATGTCAACCCCTAGGAATACATAGGGCTTCTCCAGTTTCCTCTCACAGTCCAAAGACATACCAGATGGTGGGATAGTTGGTCATTGTAAATTGTCCCATAATTAGTCTAGGATTGATGGGGCGGGGTGGGGCGGGGCAGAAGGGACGAAGGGCCTGGTCCACACTGTGTCTCTAAATAAAATAAAATTTACCACTTTTGAAGATCTGAGCTGGTGCCAACATATTGATGCGATCAGGAAGAAGGCACCCCAGCAGCTCTACTCAATAGGAATTTGAGGAGATTCGGTCTGAAACATCCCTGCATAGATGCTGCCTGACTTGCTGAGACCCTCCAGCACTTTATGTGCGTATTACTCAAGGTTTTCACTATCTGCAGAATATCCTGTCTCTTATGTTTTTAATCAAAATCTGATAATCTGGAGGTTGCAGCTGTTGCTAGAGATTTGAAAGTGTCAGCATTCAGAGGTATCTGGGTCTTCTTATACACGTCACTGAAAGTTAGCAGACAGTTAGAACAAGCAATTAGGTTGCGTGCTGATCTTTATCACAAGAGGACTGAATACAGGTGTAGAGGCATCTTGCTGCAAATATACAGGGTGGTGGTGAGCTGGCAGCTGGGATACTGGGGAGAAGTCTGGTCTCCCTGCCTAAGGAAAGATTTACACTCAGCAGCCACTTTATTAGTGACCCCTGTACACCAGCTCGTTAATGCAAATATCTAATCAGCCAATCATATGGCAGAAACTCAGTGAATAAAAGCATGCAGACATGGTCAAGAGGTTCAGTTGTTATTCAGACCAGAACGGGCAAGAAATGTGACCTAAGTGACGTTAACTGTGGAATGATTGTTGGTGCCAGATGGCTTGTGAGTCTCAGAAATTGCTGATCTCCTGGGATTTTCAAGCACAAACAGTCTCTAGGGTTTACAGAGAAAGGTGCAAAAAACAAAAATCGGCCAGTGTGTGGTAGTTCTGTGGGTGGAAACATCAGAGGTGAACGGCCAGACTTGCCCAAGCTGGCAGGAAGGTGACAGTAACTCAAATAACACAACGGTGTGTACAGAAGAGCATCTCTGAATGATTATCTAGTTCAGCTCTGGAAGCAGCTTGTATGTTTTCTCTGTGACCATGTGAGTTTCCTCCTGGAGTTCTGATTTCCTCCCACCGTCCAGAAATGTACTGGTTAGTGGGTTAATTGGTCTCTGCAAATCGTCCTGTGATTAGGCTGGGGTTAAATAGGCGGGTTGCCTCATGTGCGGCTCATTGAGCCAGATGGGTCTGTTCCACTTTCTACCTCTAAATAAAAATAAATACAATTACTGTAAATTACAAGATGAATACAGTGCAAAGAGAGGAATAATGAGGTGGTGTTCATGGATTCAGAAATCTGATGGCTGAGGGGAAGAAGCTGATCCTGGATCTGTAACTGAAACACTATATCTGTGTTCAGTTTTACTTCCCTGATGTAACTATGTACAGAATAATCTGTGTGGATGAGACACAGACAAAGCTTTTCACTGTGTCTCCACGCTCCTGATGACAATGAACCGTAACCTAATGAAGCATCTGTCCTGGGCCAGTCTGTCCTCAGCTCACCTAGTCGAAGATCCTTCCTCTCCCAGGGAACTCTGGGTTTTTATGTAATAAAGTTTTAGCCCCACACCCAATCAACCTCCTTTCACAGCTGTCTGGGACTTCAGATTATCAGAGCTCCACTCTTCAGAGTCATAGAGTACTACAGCATAGAAGTGGGCCATTCAGTCCATCTAGTCCATGTCAAACTGTTATTCTGCCTAGTTCTATCAAATCTCCCACCTGGGCCCTACCCCTCCACAAACCTCCCAATCTATCTAAATTTCTCTTAAATGTTGAAATCGACCCTGCATCTACCACTTCTGCCGGCAGATTGTTCCACACACACACACTACCATCTAATTGAAGAAGTTACCTCTTATGTTCCCCTTAAATATTTCACATTTCACCCTTAACCTATGACCTCTAGTTCTAGTCTCACCCAAACTCAGTGGGAAAAGCATCATCAGGACTTGAGGCGAAAGATCTTAGCCTGAATTGTTGACTCTTTATTCTTCTCCAAAGATGCTGCCTGACCTGCTAAGCTCCCTCAGCATTGTGTGTGTGTGTGTGTGTGTGTGTGTGTGTGTGTGTGTGTGTGTGTGTGTGTGTGTGTGTGTGTGTGTGTTCCTGACGTTTATTAATGTAGTATCTTGGTATTTGTGATGATAAAAAACCAATACCAATTTTCACCCCTGTTTAAGATGGTGCTACTGAAGACGGGCGAGAACTGACTAGCAGTTCATAAAGCAAGAAATAAAACTAGATATTTTATTAATAACACCTTTTCTGTGGAAAACGGTGGTGAACAATCACCGCAAACAATGGAGAGGCGAGCGAAAGCAAGGCTGACTCGAGGATGGAGGCATGTGATACAAGGTCAGAGTGAGGTCAAGGCAGGGGAAGTGGTCAGAGTGGCATTGAGACATGTTTGAGATGGAGTAAAGTCAGGGAGGAGAAGTTTTGGGCCTCATCCACCTAATCTGAGAGTGAGGTTTGTTTGATCTAAGCACTGGGCTGATTGGAGACTGGAATGTTGAGGTAGAGTTGAGGCCCAGGTCCTAGAGTGAGGGACGACCAGTATTTAGATGATTTAAGCACCAGGCTGGATGGATTGAAAGGGCAGGGCGTCGGGACTGGAGGAGAGGCTCGGGCCGGTTCTGCTTACTGCTCTGTGACATTTGCTCCGCTCTCCACTACATCGAGGCTGAGGCTGTGGGCCTGCTCCGGGCCTAGTGCCTGCGAGCTCCATGGCGATTTGTGCTTGCATGATTTGTGTTGTTTTCTCTTTCACCGCGCATCTTGGGTTTGTTGGTCTTTCAGGTTTCTTGTTTTGTGGTTGCCTGTAAGGAGACGAATCTCAGGGCCGTATATACTATACATACTTTGATAATGAATGCACTTTGAACTAGAGAATATGACAAGTCAGTCAGGACTTTGGCTGGATGCATGGGTGGATCGAAGCAGTTTGGAAGACTCGTGCATGAGGGAAAGGTAATGGAACTGGAGAGATAGGGAGGGGGTGTAGACACAACCCAGCTGACTGCAGTTTTGGGTTAAGTTACCAGACTAATACCCAGAAGCCTGGATGTGAAATTACATGTTCAAATACCACAAGGACAGTCAGTGGTTAAGTACATTTGGAGCAGGAGCTGGAGATTCAAGAAACTGCAGATACCAGAATCTGATCCTAAAGAACAAACTGCTGGAGGAACTCAACAGCTCAGGCAGCATCTGAGGTTGGATCTGGACAGCCGAGAACCTTCTTCTTGAGAAAGGACAATTGGACTGCTGTTAAGTTTGGTCGGGGAGGGACATCTGCCATTGTGACCTGCTCTCGTCTACACAGAGTGGCAGCTGCATCGAGGAGAAGGAGCAGGTGCTGGACCTGCTGGTCATACTGATCTCCACATCTATCAGCAAAGTAGTGACAAATAATTCCCTCCTTCAGAGACACAGTGTGGAACAGGCCCTTCAGCCCACTGAGTGTGTGCAGACTCTCAACTACCCACTTATTCCCATCTACTCATCCCATAATCTGTCCCTCACCTACACACTAGAGGCAATTTAACCTAATGACCTGTTACATAGGAGGAAACCGAGGAAACTGGGGGACTTGCAAACTCCAAACAGACAGCGTCTATGGTCAGGATCGAACCTGAGTCACCGGTGCTGCGGCAACTGCTCTACGTGCCAGTGAGGCTATTTTGAAACTGACTGGACACAGATTATTGATGATGTTATTCAGGAGGGTTTAACAGCAGAAACCTCAGCTGCTGATTACGGAGGTCTCACCAATGGCTGCAGGGCAGGATGTTCGAATGGTTAGAACATCCCCAGTCCACTCCACTCCAAGCGAAGCCGATATTCAGCAGTTGGAAGGAAGTTCTAAGTGTTGTGCCCCAGAATTAGAAACAGAATGAGGTCTGGTATCAGCAGCGTGTGTTGTGAAATTTGTTGCTTTGCGGCAGCAGTACAGTACAAGACATAAGAAACTATAAATTACAATAACAGAAAGAACAGTGTGGTAGTCCGTTCAGAAATCTGATGGGAGAAGCTGCCAGTGGCGGGCAGGCTGGTGCGCGTGATGGAGCTGGCTGAGTTTTGACCCTCTGCAGCTTTTCCAGCCGAGTGCAGTGGCCCCTCCAAACCAGATGGTCATGTAACCAGTTAAAATGCTCTTCGTGGTACATTTGTAGAAATTTTCTATAGTCTTTGGTGACACACCAAATCTACTCAAAGTGCTAAAGAAATCTAGCTACTGTTGTGCCATCAACATGTTGGGCCCAGGATACGTTCAGAGATGTTGACACCCAGGAACTTGAAACTGCTCACCGTTTCCACTGCTGATCCCTCGATGAGGACTGGAGTGTGTTCCCTCAACTTCCCCTTTCTCAAGTCCACAATCAATTCCATGAAGCCAGAGATCATCTCAACTAGTCTCCAATTCTGCTTATTCTGTTGTACCGCATGGAGACAGCAAAGGAGGGGGAGAACAAGAGCACGAGGGTGTGAGTAATCGTGGTGTACAACCTCTGAGTGTTGGCTTGCTCTTCAACATTTTCGACCCAGATCAGTTTCGCTTTTTCCCGTGACCAGAGCCCGGTTCCCCTGTCCGGTCGCTGGCCCTTACACTGGTGATGAGCAAGCGTCACCGCACTGGGCCACGAGCTCGTGATGAGTGCTGGGTTCCGCGCAGGATGTTCTCTGGTGCCTGGGGGAAGGTGGGAGTCTTACAGTGAGACAGGGTCCCAGTAGACCACTGGTCAGAATCAGGATCAGAATTTCTACATTTGTAGAAATTTACTAGAGTCTTTGGTGACAGACCAAATCGCTTCAAACTCCCAATAAAATATAGCCGCTGCCATGCCTTCTTTGTAGCTGTGTTTAGACGCTGGGTCCAGGACAGATCTTCAGAGATATTAACACTAGGAACTTGAAATTGCTCACCCAAACCAATTCTAATTTTTCTATGATTACTGGTGTGTGTTCTCTCGTCTTACCCTTTCTGAAGTCAACAATCAGCTCTTTGATCTTACTGACGTTGAGGGCAAAGTTGTTGCTATGACACTACTCCACTAGCTGGTATATCTCACTCCTGTACGCCCTTTGTCATCATCTGAAATTCTGCCTACAATAGCTGTATCATCAGCAGATTTATAGATGGTGGAACCCTTACCCAACAGGCTGGTATATGTCTAGGGGAAAAAGGGGATCCAGCCACTCTCCAACCCACCTCCCGTACACGCAGAATCGAGAATCGAGTTTACGCCTCGAGCCCGCCAACAGTATCAAATCCACAACAAATACCGTTATGAAATACACTTTAAAGAGTTTACTAAAATTAAAAAAAGTAGTAAGCAATACAATATATATACACAAGGAAAAAAACAAAAGGCACCACTTATCAAAGTTCAGTCTGTTTAGTGCACTCGTTGGAGCTCAATCAACGAACCAATCGACCCATCCGGCCGTCGCACCTGGGACCACCCCGGTGGTCTTACGAGCAGTCCAGCACACGTCCACCTTCTTCAGTCTCTTCTTCGGCCTCTCCCCACAAAAACCCGCGAAAACCCCTCCCCCAAGTTCCCAGCATCACAAGACACAATGACATTCCCCATTGATTAACAAATGAATACAATTACCAGATCAGCCATTCTAAAGTGAAACAACGGCTAGAGAAACACTTATCCGACAAAGAAACATTCCTACTTGTAACAAACCAAAGAGGCCATTTTGAGTAACATACCCAGGACATTGTACATTCTCTCCCCACCAGCAAATGTCATGCCCTCATGGCATTACTAGAGGTCCCCAAAGCTTCTTGCAACACACAAAACCCAACCCAGGTGCAGAAGGCAATGACATAACTACCCAGAGCAGTAGAAATCACACTCGGTTCTCCCGGTACCACATATGTCAACCGCTCCGGGGGGCGCCTAATCCTCTGAGATCTCCATACCCCTTCTGCCCCACTGGGCTCCCTCGTCACCTGCGAACCCAGACACCCCAGGTCTCAGACACCCCAGGTCTACCTGACAGACCCGCACCCCCTTCCTCACAGGGGTCCTCCCTCACCCGAGATCTCTCCGGGTCACGCTCAGGTTCCACCCTCTCTCCCACCAATGTAAGCTGCCTCTCCATCTGACCCTCAAGACCTTCCCTCCTCTCACCCAATTCAGTATGGGAAGGGCCAGGAGCCTCCTCTCCTGGTACTGGAGCACCAGCGAATGGGAACAGGGACCCACTCATCTGAGTCGTCCTCCTCTGAATCGGTAGCCATTCCCGAGTGAGGGACCCGTCCCCGCTCTTCAGCAGTGGGCTCTTCCCGTTCTCCGCTCCCTCGCAGAGTCCTTGTACTGGGCGTAACCTCCCTCTCGGGCTCCTTATCCACCTGCACCGCTTGACCCAGTGGCAGCAGGTGATTCCTATGGAGTACCTTGATAGGCCCTTTTCCATCCTCGGGTTTCACCCGGTAAACTGGCAGGTTCGGCATCTGGCTCTCTATTACATAGGGGCTGGCCGCCCATCGATCTGCCAACTTGTGCTTACCAGGGAGTCCCAAATTCCGTAAAAGGACCCGGTCGCCCAGTAATAATTGTACAAACTTCACCTTTCGATCATACCGCATCTTATTCCGCTGATTTTGTCTGGTAGCCGCCGCCTCGGCCAACTCGTACGCCCGCTGTAACTCCCTCTTCATGTCGGACACGTACTTTAGATGGGACTTCCCGGGAAATTCACCCACTCCACCTCCAAAACACATGTCAATGGGCAACCTCGCTTCCCGCCCAAACATCAGATAATAGGGCGAATACCCTGTAGCATCATTGCGAGTACAATTGTAACAGTGAACCAATTGTCCAATATGACGACTCCACCTGCTTTTCTGCCCAATCTCCAGCGTCCCGAGCATATCCAACAGGGTCCTGTTGAATCTCTCTGGCTGAGGATCTCCCTGTGGGTGGTAAGGGGTAGTCCTGGATTTCTCAACCCCAAGCATAGTCAGTAATTCCTGGATAAGGCAGCTCTCAAAGTCCCGCCCCTGATCACTATGGATTCGCCTGGGAAGGCCGTAATGCACAAAGTACTTCTCCCATAACACCTTCGCCACTGTCGTCGCCTTCTGATCCTTGGTGGGAAATGCCTGAGCATAGCGAGTGTAATGATCGGTGATGACTAATACATTCGCGGTGTTGCTGGTGTCAGGCTCAATCGACAGGAAATCCATACATACCAGGTCCAGAGGTCCCGCACTCTGCAAGTGCGACAGTGGAGCTGCCAACGCTGGCAGGGTCTTCCTCTGGATGCAACGACGGCATCCCCTACAGTATTCTTCGACGTCCCCCCTCATCCGGGGCCAGTAGAACCGGTCTTTGAGTAATCCATATGTCTTTTCCACCCCCAAATGTCCAGAATTATCATGTAAGGCCTGGAGTACAGTCTGGCGATACTCCTCCGGCAGGACCAGTTGCCAACAGCGGGGTTGGTCCGGAGGCGTCGTTACCCGGTACAAGATTTTGTTCTTTAACTTCAACCGAGACCACTCCTTCAACAACAGAGGCACGTATGGGTGTTTCACCTTCTCAGCCAACGCCCCATCCCCCTTCTCGACCGCTCTCCACACTGTGCCAATGCCCGGGTCATTTTGCTGAGCAGTTGCCACTTCCCCCGGACTCAGTTCTGGCAATTGTTTAGTCCCCAGAGCGGTCAGGTCACAGTAAACTAGGGGTATGGCGTCGTCAAAAACCCCCAAATGGTCCACGGCTCGTTCCAGCCTCCCTCTTCCCTCGGCCTTCACGGTGATAACAAACTGACACATCGCCTTCACTCCAGGGGCAGGGACACTCTCCCACTCCTCGTCCCTCTCCTCCTCCCCCGGCTCCCGACGAGACAATGCATCCGCATCGATATTCTTGCTTCCGGGGCGGTACCTCAGGCTGAAATCATATACCGACAATGCCGCCAGCCACCGATGTCCTGTGGCATCCAGCTTCGCCGAAGTCAAAATATAAGTGAGAGGATTGTTATCCGTTCTCACCTCAAACTTGGCTCCGTACAGGTAATCGCTCAGCTTGTCCACCACCGCCCACTTCAGCGCCAGGAACTCCAACTTGTGAGTGGGATAGTTTCTCTCCGATGGCGACAAGCTTCGGCTGACAAAGGCTACCGGCCTCAATGCTTTGCCATGCTCCTGGTACAGAACAGCCCCGAGACCCTCTCGGCTGGCATCCGTGTGCAGCACATATGGCTTCTGGGGATCGGCAAAAGCCAACACCGGGGCCTGGGTCAGTGCCCTTTTCAAAGATCGGAACGCCTCTTCACATTGATCATCCCATCTCGAGCCAAAAGGTTCCGCCGGGTTCCAGTATCCTCCAGCATCCTGCCTCTGGTTCCCCGTCCTCTTCTTCCCCACCGGGGGATAGCCACACAACAGCTGAGTCAACGGGTGACACACTTTGGCGTATCCTTTCACAAATCGCCGGTAATACCCACAGAACCCCAAAAATGAGCGCAGAGCACCCACTTTCTGGGGTCTCGGCCAGGTGGTCACGGCCTCTATCTTGGTTGGATCAGTAGCCACTCCCTCTCGCGAAATGATATGGCCAATGTAGTTAACCGACGACTTGCAGAACTGGCATTTGTCCAGGGAAAGCTTCAACCCTTCTTCATTAAGCCGGCCCAACACCTTCAACAGTCTCTCCTCATGTTCCTCCAAAGTCGATCCAAACACTATCAAATCGTCCAGGTACACCAGCACCTCCAACAGATTCATATCCCCCACAGTTCTCTCCATGAGCCTCTGGAAGGTGGCTGGGGCTCTGGATATGCCTTGGGGCATTCGTTCGAACTGAAAGAACCCCAGCGGGCAGATAAAAGCGGTCTTCTCTTTATCGGCCGCACTCATCGGGATCTGGTAATACCCACTTCTTAAATCCAGCACACTGAACCACTTTGCACCGCTCAGGCAGGCCAACGCATCCTCGACTCTTGGGACAGTATATTGATCAGGGACAGTTCGCCGATTCAACGTCCTGTAGTCAACACACATGCGCACTCGCCCATTCTTCTTCCGTGCCACCACTATTGGGGACGCATAAGGACTTCGAGACTCAGCTATGATTCCGGCCTCCTTCAACTTGCACAAGTGCTGTCGCACGTCCTCAACATCTGCCGGAGCCAGCCGCCGGGATCTCTCTCGGAACGGGGTGTCCTCCGTCACCCGGATGGTGTGGCGAGTGCTTTTGGAGCAGCCAACATCAAACTCGCCCCGAGAAAAAACAGCTTCCATCTTCAGCATCTTCTCCACTAGCCTGCGTTTCCACTCCGGCGACACTGGGGAATCCCCGAAGTTAAAGGCTTCAGCGGTCAGCTCCCTTCGATGCTCCGATCCCTCCCCGTTAGGGGTCCGCACTGGTGCGCTGGACATTACCGTCACCGGGAACAGATGTGTCAGCGGCATTCCCCTCTTAAAGGTGATTTCTCTTGCCGTGGTGTTCCTGACACTTATAGCTATACGCCTCGCATGTACCAACCCTGGTCTCTGCACTTCGGGCCTCACCAGTGCCCCCGCCGGAAATCGTGTCTCCCCTTCAAGATCGTCTGGGGCGACTACTAACAGGGCTTCTCCTGTCGGCACTCCTGGGAATCTGGGGGTCCCCATCACTAGTGCTACCTCCCCGGGTCGGATCACCTTGGGCCTCGCCTGCATACACCACACCGTCCCTCGTTTACACTCCGGGTCCAGCCCTTGGGAGGCATCCCCTTCTGCGAACACTGCTCGAAACACTGGATGCACTGAAAGGGTCTCCAGAAAGTCTTCCCCCCCTTTCTCCTTACAAGCTCCCAGGAGCCGTTGCACAACTGGGGAGTTAGTCCCCACCAGGAGGGCAGCACCACCGGTTTCCACCGGGTCAGGACACACCAACACCAATAGCTTCCGACACTCCCACATCGCCCTCCGAGAACTCCAATCTCACCGATCGGTACCCATCGTACGGGTAGTCACCCTCGCTCACACCCCAAATCTGCAGGGCGTCAAATGGTGTTACGGGCAAATGCTTTAGATGTTGATTGTAGAAAGACCGGTACAATAAGGTCACCTGCGATCCAGTATCAAGAACGGCTTTTGCGTAAACTCCCTCTATCCGTAGACCCACACTGGCACGGGGTCCTACCAGCCCATCCGGAACAGAGGCGTGGGCACCCGGTGGTCTTCCGGCTGATCTCTGGGAACGTGTTCCTCCAGAGGCTCCATTCCCTCACTGAGCCTCTCCTAAGTTTCCCCGACACCTCTCCCTTCTTAGTCGCAGGGGGGCTTGTCCTCCGCGGGACTCCTTGTCTCTCACAATCCCACCTAAAGTGACCCTCCTCTCCACAGCTATAGCACACCCTTGGCCTTCCACAGTCCCGCCTGAAATGCCCCTCTTTCCCACAGTTAAAGCACACACTGCCGGCCGCCCCTCCTCTCCCAGGACGGCTCCTGCTCCCAATCCACTGCACTGATCGCCCCTGAGAGTAGGTACCTCCCCTGTCCCTCCCCTCCAAAGGGGGTTCCCTACTCCCCGGGAGTTTGTCATTCCTCCACTCAGCCACCACTTCCTGTATCGCTGAGGATCGCTCCCGTAGGCCCGTGCCCCTTTTCCGCCCCAATGCTCTCTCTTCCTCTCGCACCTCTCTAATCAGTTGCCCGAAGGATGGAGGGGGACCTTTCCTATAAGCCTGCCGGATAGTCCATGCCACCTTGTCCTCCTCCAGAGAGCCACTGAATAGCTGACTCATCCTCACGCTAGCCACGTCAGTCGCCTTCACTACCCCTCGGCGCCGCAGCCCCGAGAGCATCCCCTCCATCCTAAATATGTACTCGGAGAGCTTTTCCCCTCTCCATTGTTCCAGGCGTTGAAACTCTGCTAAAAGCAGCCAGGGTTCCCCTGACAACCCAAACGCTCCCTCCAAAACTTCTAGGCAGTCCTCCACTGAGGCCCCAGGCTTCTCAGCTTTTAACTCCCGGATGGTTTTGGCTGCTAAACCCCTCAAACTTCCCAGCAATCGCTGCCTCTTCTCCTCCTCCGAGCCTGGCCACTCCTCTAACATCAAAGACGTATGCTCGATCCAGGTCTCATAGTCTACCTCCCCGTCCGGAGTAGGCTTGGCTCCGGAGAACACCCCCAGCTTCAGCCGTGGCCTCTCGGCCACTCCCACCAGGGAATTAAGTGCGGCTGCCAGCTCCGAGACTTCCACCCTACCTGGGGAGCGGGGCTTAGTCACTACTCCCTCCTCCCACCTCCCTTTACTAGTGTCAGGCACCTCTCTGGGGTCCACCTCTAGCTCTAACTCCTCCTCCGATGTCTCCTCAGCCTCATCCTTGTAGGAGTGAAGCCCCCACAGCCCCTCCTCCCCCGGTACACTGACCGTCGCCGGCAGTTCCACCGTCCTGACTTCAGCACTCGTACGAACCAACACCCAGCTAGACTCCACCTCTTTACCACACCGTCTAGCTACCAATTCTACCTGCCCAATACCCTTCACCGAACCTAAACCTCGCACTATCGCGTCTCCCGAAACTCGAACATCCACTCCGCTCACTACGCATGCGTACTGTACCGGTACACCTTCAAACTGGCACCAACAAACAAACTTGTCTCTGTCCATCTCCGCTCTGCTGCCTGCGCGATTCCACAGCCCCTGACAATCCAATCCGGGACGAGCACCCCACAAATGTAACCCTTACCCAACAGGCTGGTATATGTCTAGGGGAAAAAGGGGATCCAGCCACTCTCCAACCCACCTCCCGTACACGCAGAATCGAGAATCGAGTTTACGCCTCGAGCCCGCCAACAGTATCAAATCCACAACAAATACCGTTATGAAATACACTTTAAAGAGTTTACTAAAATTTAAAAAAAGTAGTAAGCAATACAATATATATACACAAGGAAAAAAACAAAAGACGCCACTTATCAAAGTTCAGTCTGTTTAGTGCACTCGTTGGAGCTCAATCAACGAACCAATCGACCCATCCGGCCGTCGCACCTGGGACCACCCCGGTGGTCTTACGAGCAGTCCAGCACACGTCCACCTTCTTCGTCTCTTCTTCGGCCTCTCCCCCCAAAAACCCGCGAAAACCCCTCCCCCAAGTTCCCAGCATCACAAGACACAATGACATTCCCCATTGATTAACAAATGAATACAATTACCATATCAGCCATTCTAAAGTGAAACAACGGCTAGAGAAACACTTATCCGACAAAGAAACATTCCTACTTGTAACAAACCAAAGAGGCCATTTTGAGTAACATACCCAGGACATTGTACAATGGCATTTGAGCAGTGCCTGGCCACACAGTCATGGGTGTAGATGGCACTTGAGCAGTGCCTGGCCACACAGTCATGGGTGTAGAGCAGTGGGTGTATCTGGCATTTGAGCAGTGCCTGGCCACACAGTCATGGGTGTAGAGCAGTGGGTGTAGATGGCACTTGAGCAGTGCCTGGCCACACAGTCATGGGTGTAGAGCAGTGGGCGTAGATGGCATTTGAGCAGTGCCTGGCCACACAGTCATGGGTGTAGAGCAGTGGGTGTAGATGGCACTTGAGCAGTGCCTGGCCACACAGTCATGGGTGTAGAGCAGTGGGCGTAGATGGCAT
This sequence comes from Hypanus sabinus, assembly GCF_030144855.1. NCBI lineage: Eukaryota > Metazoa > Chordata > Chondrichthyes > Myliobatiformes > Dasyatidae > Hypanus > Hypanus sabinus. The sequence continues at coordinate 4,917,539 of NC_082731.1, read as the reverse complement.
TTGAGCAGTGCCTGGCCACACAGTCATGGGTGTAGAGCCGTGGGTGTAGATGGCACTTGAGCAGTGCCTGGCCACACAGTCATGGGTGTAGAGCCGTGGGCTAAGCACTCATTTGAGGTGCGCCAATGTTGACTGTCAACAAGGTGCAGATGTTATTTACAACCCGCACAGATTGTGGTCGGAGATCAAGTTGGAGAGGGAGGTCAGAGGCCCAGGTTGTTGGCTTTTTGATCAGACTGTAGGAATGATTGTGTTAAATGTTGAACTGTAGTCAATAAAGAGCATCCTGACATGGATATTTGCAGTGTCCAGTTGATCCAAGGCTGCATGAAGAGCCAATGAGATCACATCTGCCATAGGCCTATTGTGGCGATAGGCAAATTGCAGTGGGCCCAGGTCTCTGCTGAGACAGGAGTTAATTCTAGCCATAATTTCTAAGGTAAGGACATGTTCAGCACAGCTTTGTGTACCAAAGGACCTGTATTATGCTGTAGGTTTTCTATGTTTCTATAATCACCTTCTCAATGCATTTTATCACCAGAGACGTGAGTGCTACTGGATGATAGTTGTTAAGGCAGCTCACATTGCATTTCTTAGGTGCTGGTATAATTGTTCCCCTTTAGAAGTACATGAGAACTTCCGACTTTAGCAATGAGAGATTGAAAATGTCTTTGAACACACCTGCCAGGTGGTTGGCACAGGTTTTCAGAGTCCGACCGGGTACTCCATCAGGGCCCATCGCCTTGAGAGGGTTCACCCTCTTGATACACAATCTGACATTGGCATCTGAGACAGATCACAGGGTCACCAGGTGCTGCTGGGATCCTCGTAGCTGTCGTTTTAAAGCGAGCAAAAAAGGCATTCAGCCCAACTGGGAGTGAAGCATCGCTGCCATTCATGACATTAGGTTTTGCTTTGTAGGAAGTAATGGTCTGCGATCCCTGCAGAGTTGACGTGCATCCGATTCTGTGTCCAACCTTGTTTGGAATTGTTCCTTTGCTTTTGAGGTAGCCCTCCGAAAGTCGGATCTGGTTTTCTAGTACAGACCTGGGTCACCAGACTTGATTGCCACAGATCTAGTCCTCAGGTAACAATATTCTGTCCATCACAGCCACCTGGAGCTCTCACTGTTCCCCGCATTTCCACACTGACCTGTCTATCCTCGGTCGCCTCCATTGCCAGGGTGAGGCAGTCCCTGATTCGTCTCCAGCCATGAACACTGAGCTCTGAACTTCCACTTCCACTCCTCTGCGCCCGCCTCTCTCCTGGTTCATCCCGAATGCTGGTTCTTGCTTTATTGTTTGCGTGATTTGATTTGACTCGTTTTTTCCTCTTTCTCTGTGCATCAGGTGTTGGTGGCTTTTTCAGATTGGGTTTCTTGTTTGGTTCCTGCCTGTTAAGCAGAAGGTTGTATAATTTATACAGACTTTGATAATAAAATGTACTTTGAACATCTGCCCATCCCTCACACACTCCTCCCACTGGGCCCCCTTCTCTCCACCCCCACTGTTCCTTTTTGCCCTCCTCACCTCCCTTATTTGTTTCATGCTCCAGCTTCCTCCCCTATCAGTTTCTACCATCTGCAGCCCAGTATTGCCTCCACCTGTCCACCTCTCAACCTCCGTCACTGGCCCCAATCTTTGCTCCCGCACATGACTCCATTGGCCAATCAACCCCTCCCCGCCCACATCCACCTATCACCTGCCAGCTCCTGCCTCACCTCCTTATACTATCTCCCAGTCCAGATGAATGGTCTTGGCCTGAAGCATTGACGGTCTTTCCTCCACAGATGCTGCCTGGCCCATTGAGATGCTCCAGCAGTTCTATATTTTGCTCCAGATTCCAGCATCTGCAGTCTCTTGTGTCTTCTGGTCCATTACCTTCTCCATAGACCCACCAAAGGGTGACATAGTTAGCAGGTTCAGACCTTGCTGCTGGTGTCTCCATGGCCATCTGAAGCTCCGGCTGGTGTAACAGAAGCCTGTCCAGCCAGCAGAATTCACCTTGACTTTGGCTTGGTCTGAAAAATGTTCTGTCCCATCATCTTTTGTCTGGGCTCTTCCTATATCCAGCCAAGAGATTTGCTTCAGAGTGCAGAGATGAGAGTGGGGATCATTGCCACTCGCACAAGAACCTTGTTCACACATCCGTAAACATACCTCATTGTATCTGCACAGTCATTGCTGAATGTCTCAGGCTACATCCACACTAGACCGGATAAATCCGTAACTGAAACTTTTTCTCTTTGTTTTGACCCTCCATCCACACTGAAACTGTGTTTTCCTCCCCTGAAAATGAAACTTTTCTAAAACGCCCTCCAGAGTGTGTAAATTTGAAAAGGGCGATTGGGCAGAGTAGTGTGGATGGGGTAACCACAGATTTCTAGAAACGCTGTCATGATGTCCCGGAACAGATGGTGGTGGCAGCAGAGTGGCATTTCATTGTTTTTTTGAAAGCTGGAATGATATGCTGGAACAACCTAACAATTTCAGAACAGACGGCAATGAAACTGAAGCCAGAAGAGTTTGAAATGTACTCACCAAACACTTTGACCCATAACTTACTGAATAAATAAGTATACTCACTTTGCCCTGTTTTCTGTCCTTGCTCGTATGAAGGTGGTTTACCTATTTATGCAAGTACTTCTCTGACAATAGATGTGTAACAGCCTAATGTAACATTGTATGGAAATACAAGATAACACTGATGCAGACATGTTTTATACATTTAACAAAGTGCTTTATTAATGGAACAGAATTAGTTAGTTTTTTAATGTTCGTCGTCAGCCGGGTCATACTGTCCATGAACTCCCTGTCAGTTGCCTCCATACACTCCAGTATTTGTTTTTTTTTTTAGTTTTAATTCCTCTTGCGCAAGTGCTAACAGCTGTCCGTCATTTGGCAATTTCCTTTCATGTTTTTCTAGTCTGTAACTGCACAAACATGCACTTTCATAGCGAGATTTGACATCAAACATGTCGCTTGTTTTCTGTAGATGTGTCCTGCACATGCCCAGTGGGAGGAGACTCGCCCAGATACAGATGTTCTGGGAGAGGCTGGCTTAAGAGGTGATGGAAGCAAAGACTTTAACGTGGCACTATGGCACAGCTGGTAGAGCCAGAGACCCAGGTTCAATTCCAACCTCCTATGGTGTCCATGTGGAGTTTGCACGTTCTCTCTGTTAGCCTGTAAGTCTCCCCTGGGGTGCACTAGACTCCTCCCACATTCCACAGACAAGTTAATTGACCACTATAAATGATCTGTAGTCTGTAGGTGAGTGGTTGAATCTATGGGGGGGGGGGGGGTACTTATGAGAACCTATTTTGTATCATTTTGCTGTGGATATTTATTGGATAGATGGGTGTATTTGGCACCTAATTGAAAACATCACTGGCAAATGACTGGTCAGAAATTCCCTGGAATTCTCTCCTATCCAGGTCACCAGTTATCTCTCTAACAACAACTGAATAATGGATTACATGATCAGCACCACACTGCCGGTTTACTCCTTATGGTATTTAGGAGGATGGGTGGACATACTGGAGATGTGATTGGACCATTCCTTGTTCTTGGGGATTACGGCAGGGGAGTACGGCAACAATCCCGAGGAATTCCAGCCCTATGTTGTCCAGCAGGCTCTCATGTACAGAAAGGAGATGGAGCAATACACACACCCAGCCTTTTCCCTATGCCTGTCCCAGGAGCCATCAAGGTAAGCCATGGGCAGCACGGTAGCATAACGATTAGAACATAGAATAGTACAGCACATTACAGGCCCTTCGGCCCACAATGTTGTGCCGACCCTCAAACCCTGCCTCACATATAACCCCCCACCTTAAATTCCTCCATATACCTGTCTAGTAGTCTCTTAAACTTCACTAGTGTATCTGCCTCCACCACTGACTCAGGCAGTGCATTCTACGCATCAACCACTCTCTGAGTGAAAAACCTTCCTCTAATATCCCCCTTGAACTTCCCTCCTCTTACCTTAAAGCCATGCCCTCTTGTACTGAGCAGTGGTGCCCTGGGGAAGAGGCGCTGGCTGTCCACTCTGTCTATTCCTCTTAATATCTTGTACACCTCTATCATGTCTCCTCTCATCCTCCTCCTCTCCAAAGAGTAAAGCCCTAGCTCCCTTAATCTCTGATCATAATCCATACTCTCTAAACCAGGCAGCATCCTGGTAAATCTCCTCTGTACCCTTTCCAATGCTTCCACATCCTTCCTAAAGTGAGGCAACCAGAACTGGACACAGCACTCCAAGTGTGGCCGAACCAGTTTTATAGAGCTGCGTCATTACATCGCGACTCTTAAACTCTATCCCTCGACTTATGAAAGCTAACACCCCATAAGCTTTCTTAACTACCCTATCTACCTGTGAGGCAACTTTCAGGGATCCGTGGACATGTACCCCCAGATCCCTCTGCTCCTCCACACTAGCAAGTATCCTGCCATTTACTTTGTACTCTGCCTTGGAGTTTGTCCTTCCAAAGTGTACCACCTCACACTTCCCTGGGTTGAACTCCATCTGCCACTTCTCAGCCCACTTCTGCATCCTATCAATGTCGTTCTGCAATATTCGACAATCCTCTATGCTATCTACAACACCACCAACATTTGTGTCGTCTGCAAACTTGCCAACCCACCCTTCTACCCCCACATCCAGGTCGTTAATAAAAATCGCAAAAAGTAGAGGTCCCAGAACAGATCCTTGTGGGACACCACTAGTCACAACCCTCCAATCTGAATGTACTCCCTCCACCACAACTCTCTGCCTTCTGCAGGCAAGCCAATTCTGAATCCACCTGGCCAAACTTCCCTGAATCCCATGCCTTCCGACTTTCTGAATAAGCCTACCGTGTGGAACCTTGTCAAATGCCTTACTAAAATCCATGTAGATCACATCAACTGCATTACCCTCATCTATATGCCTAGTCACCTCCTCAAAGAACTCTATCAGGCTTGTTAGGCATGATCTGCCCTTCACAAAGCCATGCTGACTGTCCCTGATCAGACCATGATTCTCTAAATGCCCATAGATCCTATCTCTAAGAATCTTTTCCAACAGCTTTCCCACCACAGACGTAAGGCTCACTGGTCTATAATTACCTGGACTATCCCTACTACCTTTTTTTAGCATAATGCTATTGTTCTAATGATCCAGGTTCAAGATAACCACTGTCTGTGTGGAGTTTGCATGTTGCTCTGTGACCTGAGGTGCTCTTGTTTCCTTCCACATCCCAGAGGCATGTGGGTTGACCACTGTAAATTGTCTAGTGTGCAGGTGAGTGAACCATAGAACCATAGAACGTTACAGCACAGAAACGGGCCTTTTGGCCCTTCTTGGCTGTGCTGAACCATTTTTCTGCCAAGTCCCACTGACCTGCACCTGGGCCATATCCCTCCAAACCCCTCTCATCCATGTACCTGTCCAAGATTTTCTTAAATGTCAAAAGTGAGTCCGCATTCACCACTTCATCTGGCAGTTCATTCCACACTCCCACCACTCTCTGCGTGAAGAAGCCCCCCCCCAATGTTCCCTTTAAACTTTTCCCCCTTCACCCTTGACCCGTGACCTCTGCTTTTTTTTCTCCCCTGGCCTCAGTGGAAAAAGCCTTCTTGCATTCACTCCATCTATACCCATCATAATTTTATACATCTCTATCAAGTCTCCCCTCATTCTTCTACGCTTCAGGGAATAAAGTCCTAACCTATTTAACCTTTCTCTGTAACTCAGTTTCTCAAGTCCCGCAACATCCTTGTAAACCTTCTCTGCACTCTTTCAACCTTATTAATATCTTTCCTGTAATTAGGTGACCAAAACTGCACACAATACTCCAAATTCGGTCTCACCAATATCTTATACAACCTCACCATAACATTCCAACTCTTATACTCAATACTTTGATTTATAAAGGCCAATGTACCAAAAGCTCTCTTTACAACCCTATCTACTTGTGACACCACTTTTAGGGAATTATGTATCTGTACTCCCAGATCCCTCTGTTCTACTGCACTCCTCAGTGTCCTACTATTTACCTTGTATGTTCTACCTTGGTTTGACCTTCCAAAGTGCAATTCCTCACACTTGTCCACATTAAAATTCATCTGCCATTTTTCAGCCCATTCCTCCAACTGGTCCAAATCCCTCTGCAAGCTTTGAAAACCTTCCTCACTGTCCACTACACCTCCAATCTTTGTATCATCAACAAATTTGCTGATCCAATTTGCCACATTATCATCCAGATCATTGATATAGATGACAAATAACAGTGGACCCAGCACTGATCCCTGTGGCACACCACTAGTCACAGGCCTCCACTCAGAGTAGCAATCCTCCACTACCACTCTCTGACTTCTCCCATTGAGCCAATGTCTAATCCAATTTACTACCTCACCATGTATACCTAGTGACTGAATCTTCCTAACTAACCTCCCATGCGGGACCTTGTCAAAGGCCTTACTGAAGTCCATTTAGACAACATCTACTGCCTTGCCTTCATTCACTTTCCTGGTAACTTCCTCAAAAAACTCTAATAGATTTGTTAAACATGACCTACCACGTACAAAGCCATGCTGACTTTTTCTAATAAGTCCCTGTCTACCTGTCTATCCAAATACTTCTAGATCCTAGAATCTCCCAGATGTATGGATGGGCCAGGGTCATAAGATATCAGAGGAATTGAGACAGATTGACATTAGGAAAGAAACTGTGATGAGTAGACTGGTAGGACTGAAGGCTAATAAATCCCCGGGTCCAGATGGTCTGCATCCGAGGGTTCTAAAAGAGGTGGCTCAGGAAATTGCGGATGCATTGGTAATCATTTTCCAATGTTCCTTACATTCAGGATCAGTTCCTGAAGATTGGAGAGTGGCTAATGTAATCCCACTTTTCAAGAAGGGAGGGAAGGAGAAAACGTCAGTCGTGGGGAAGATGCTTGAGTCCATTATTAAGGACGAAATAGTAGCACATCTAGATGGCAGAAATAGGATTAGGCCGAGCCAGCATGGATTTACCAAGGGTAAATCATGCTTGACTAATCTGTTGGAGTTTTTTGAGGGTGTAACAAGGATGTTAGACGAGGGTAAGCCAGTAGATGTTGTGTACCTAGATTTTCAGAAGGCATTCGATAAGGTGCCACATAGGAGATTGGTGAGTAAAATCAGAGCTCATGGTATTGGGGGCAGGGTTTCAACATGGATAGAAAACTGGTTGGCAGATAGAAAGCAAAGGGTAGCAGTGAATGGGTGTTTCTCAGACTGGCTGGAGGTGACTAGTGGGGTACCACAGGGCTCTGTATTGGGACCACAGTTCTTTACGATTTATGTCAATGATTTAGATGAGGGCATTGAAAACTATATCAGCAAGTTTGCTGACGATACTAAACTGGGTGGCAGTGTGACATGCGAAGAGGACATTAGGAGAATACAGGGAGACTTGGATAGGCTGAGTGAGTGGGCAGATACTTGGCAGATGTCATTCAATGTGAATAAATGTGAAGTTATCCACTTTGGAAGCTGGAACAAGAGGGCAGAGTATTGTCTGAACGGTGTCGAGTTAGGTAAGGGAGAAATGCAAAGAGACCTAGGAGTCCTAGTTCACCAGTCAATGAAGGTGAATGAGCAAGTGCAACAGGCAGTGAAGAGGGCAAATGGAATGTTGGCCTTTGTTACAAGGGGAATTGAATACAAGAGCAAGGATGTCCTTTTGCATTTGTACAGGGCCCTGGTGAGACCACACCTGGTATATTGTGTACAGTTTTGGTCACCAGGTTTAAGGAAGGGCATTCTGGCAATTGAGGAAGTGCAGGGTAGATTCACTAGGTTGATTCCTGGGATGGCAGGGCTGTCTTACGCAGAGAGATTGGAGAGATTGGGCTTGTACACGCTGGAATTGAGGAGATTGAGAGGGGATCTGATTGAAACGTTTAAGATAATTAAAGGATTTGATAGGATTGAGGCAGGAAATATGTTCCAGATGTTGGGAGAGTCCAGTACCAGAGGGCATGGATTGAGAATAAGAGGTCAGTTATTTAAAACAGAGTTGAGGAAGAGCTTCTTCTCCCAGAGAGTTGTGGAGGTGTGGAATGCACTGCCTCGGAAGACGGTGGAGGCCAATTCTCTGGATGCTTTCAAGAAGGAGCTGGATAGATATCTGATGGATAGGGGAATCAAGGGATATGGGGACAAGGCAGGGACTGGGTATTGATAGTGAATGATCAGCCATGATCTCAGAATGGCGGTGCAGACTCGAGGGGCCGAATGGTCTACTTCTGCACTTATTGTCTATTGTCTACTGTCTATTGTCTATCTCTTAGTATTCCTTCCAATAATTTACCTACTACCAATGTCAAACTTACCGGTCTATAATTTCCCAGCTTACTTTTTCAAACAACGGAACTACATGAGCTATCCTCCAATCCTCAGGCACCTGACCCGTGGATATCGACATTTTAAATATTTCTGCCAGGGCCCCTGCAATTTCAACACGAGTCCCCTTCAAGGTCCGAGGGAATACCCTGTCAGGTCCTGGGGATTTATCTACTCTGATTTGCCTCAAGACAGCAAGCACCTCCTCCTCTTCAATCTGTATAAGTTCCATGATCTCACTACTTGTTTGCCTTGTTTCCATAGACTCCATTCCAGTTTCCTTAATAAATACAGATGCAAAAAAAACATTTAATATCTCTCCCATTTCTTTTGGTTCCATACATAGCCGATCACTCTGATCTTCAAGAGGACCAATTTTATCCCTCACTATCCTTTTGCTCTTAATGTACCTGTAGAAGCTCTTTGGATTATCCTTCACCCTGACTGCCAAAGCAACCTCATGTCTTCTTTTAGCCCTCCTGATTTCTTTCTTAACTATTTTCTTACTCTTTTTATACTCCTCAAGCATCTTATTTCCTCCCTGTTGCCTATACATGTTATACATCTCTCTCCTCTTCTTTATCAGAGTTCCAATATCCCTCGAGAACCAAGGTTCCTTATTCATTTTGCCTTTAACCCCGACAGGAACATACAGACTCTGCACTCTCAAAATTTCTCCTTTGAAGGCCTCCCACTTACTAATGACATCCTTGCCAGAGAACAACCTGTCCCAATCTACACTTTTTAGATCTTTTCTCATCTCTTCAAATTTGGCCTTTTTCCAGTTTAGAACCTCAACCCGAGGACCAGATCTATCTTTATCCATGATCAAGTTGAAACTAATGACGTTATGATCACTGGAACCAAAGTGTTCCCCTGCACACACTTCTGTCACCTGCCCTATCTCATTTCCTAATAGGAGATCTATTGCATCCTCCCTAGTTGGTACATCTATAAATTGATTTAGAAAACTTTCCTGAACACATTTCACAAACTCTAACCCATCTAGACCTTTAACAGTATGGGAGTCCCAATCAAAGTGTGGAAAATTAAAATCCTCTACAATCTCAACTTTCTGTCTCCTGCAGTTGTCTGTTATCTCTCTGCAGATTTGTTCCTCCAATTCTCGCTGACTGTTGGGTGGTCTATAATACAACCCTATTAATGTGGTCATACCATTCCTGTTTCTCAGCTCCACCCATATGGCCTCAGTAGACAAGCCCACTGATCTGTCCTGCCGAAGTACTGTTGTAACACTTTCCCTGACCAGCAATGCCACCCCCTCCCACCCTTCATCCCTCTGCCTCTATCATGTCTGAAACATCAGAACCCTGGAACATTGAGCTGCCAGTCCTGCCCCTCCTGTAGCCAGGTTTCAGTAATGGCTACAATGTCATAATTCCACGAGCCAATCCACGCCCTCAGCTCGTCAGCCTTCCCCACAATACTCCTCGCATTGAAATATACACACCTCAGAAGATTATTACCACCACACACAACCTTACTATTTGTGACTTTGCATGAACTACTAACATTATTTATTTTTACCCCCGTTCCACTATCTGCTCTGGCACTCTGGTTCCCATCCCCCTGCAAATCTAGTTTAAGCCCTCCCCAATAGCACTAGCAAACCTCCCTGCAAGGATACTGGTCCCCTTGTAGTTCAGGTGTATCTCGTCTCTCTTGTGCAGGTCCCACCTGCCCCAGAAGAGGTTCGGATGATCCTGAAATCTGAAACCCTGCCCCCTACACCAGTTCCTCAGCCACGTGTTCATCCTCCAGAGCATCCCACTCTTACCCTCACTGGCGGCAATCCAGAGATTATTACCCTCGAGGTCCTGTTTTTCAACTTCCTACCGAGCTCTCTGTACTCACTCTTCAGGACCTCCTGACTCTTTCTACCTATGTCATTGGTACCGATGTGTACCATGACATCTGGCTGATCACCCTCCCACCTCAGAATGCTGTGCACGTGATCAGAAACATCCCTGACCCTGGCACCCGGGAGGCAACAAACCATCCGGGAGTCTCAGTCACAACCCCAGAATCTCCTGTCTGTACCCCTGACTATGGAGTCCCCTATCACGACCGCTCTCCTCTTCTTCCTCCCTCCCTTCTGCACTGCAGAACCAGACTCAGTGCCAGAGATCCGGCTGCAGCAGCTTGTCCCACGTAAGCCATCCCCCCCCCCCCCACAACAGTATCTAAATCAGTATACCTGTTCTGGAGGGGAATGGTCACAGGGGAACCCTGCACTACCTGCCCCTTCCCCTTCCCTAGCCTGGCGGCAACCCAATTACCTGTGCCCTGTTCCTTTGGTGTAACTACCTCCTGGAAGCTACTGTCTATAAACCTCTCAGTCTCCCGAATGATCCGGAGGTCATCCAGTTCCTGCTCCAGTTCCCTAATGTGGTCTGTTAAGAGCTGCAGCTGGATGCACTTCTTGCAGGTGTCGTTGTCCGGGACACCGGAGGTCTCCCTGACTTCCCACATCCTGCAAGAGGAGCATTCCAACATCCAGTGGTTGAATCGGGCGGAGGGGAAAGTAGGGAGAGTAGAATAGGGTTTGCATAGGATTAGTGCAAATGGGTGATTGATGGTCAGCACAGACTCAATGGGCTGAAGGGCCTGTGTCCCAGCTGTAGGACATCACTCCCACAAAAACACACAAACTGCTGGAGGGACAACAGGTCAGGCAGCATCTATGGAGAGGAATAAACAGTCAATGTTTTGGGCTGAGAACCTTCATCGGGACTGGAAAGGAAGGGGGAAGAAGCCGGAATAAGAAGGGGGGTGAAGGGGGAGGAGTACAACCTGTCGGGTGATAGATCAGAGCAGGTAAGGGTCATAAGAAGATGGGAGGTGATAGGTCAGAAAGGTAAAGGGTTGAAGGAAAAGGAATCTGATAGCAGAGAAGAGTGGATCATGGGAGAAAGGGAAGGAGGCACCAGAGGGAGGTGTTGGGCAGGTAGGGAGAAGGGAAGGGGTAAGAGAGGAGCTAAAACAGGGAATTTAAAATTACAAACCATCTCTGGGCAATGACACTCAAAGTGTTGGAGGAACTCAGCAGGACACAATCTCCAGCATGTTGTGTCTGTTGCTCCAGATTTCCAGCATCAGTAGAACCCCTTGTATCCCTGGGTAATGAAGCGGTTCCATTTTCACAAGCACCTTAAGATGATATTATGCAAAAGTCAGAAAATACAATTACTGTAATAAAAGTTGGGAGAGACAGCAAACTAGTTCTGATAGCTGCAGGAATTAACATCAGTATGTACATCAGAATAGTAATTTAATAATATTATACGACCACATTCACATGAAGGGTGTAGATAACCTGGGACAGACCATCTCTTGTTGAGATTAATTTATCATGTGTGGATAACCTGGGACAGACGACCTCTGGATGTGATTGACATGTAGGGTGTGGATAACCTTGGACAGACTACCTCTGGATGAGATTCATAAGTAGGGCGTGGATCACCTGGGACTGCCCATCTCTGGATGAGATTCACATGTAGGGTGTGGATAACTTGGGACAAACCATCGCTGGATGAGATTGATATGTAGGGTGTGGATCACCTAGGACAGAACTTCTCTGGATGAGATTGACATGTAGGGTGTGGATAAACTGGGACAGACCATCTCTGGTTGAGGTTGACATGTAGAGTGCGGATAACATGGGTCAGGCCATCGCTGCATGAAATTGACATGCAGGGTATGGATAACCTGGGACAGACCACCTCTGGATGAGATTGTCAGGAAGGGTGTGGATAACCTGGGACTGTGCATCTCTGGATGAGATTCATATCGAGGGTGTGGAAACCTGGGGCAGAATATCTCTAGATGAGATTCATATGTCGGGTGTGGATACCCTGGGGCAGACCATCACTGGGTGAGATACATATATAGGGTGTAGATAACCGGGAACTGCCCATCTCTGGATGAGATTCATATGTAGGGTGTGTATAACCTGGGACAGACCATCCCTGGGTGAGATTGACATGTATAGTGCGGATAACCTGGAACTGCCCAACTCTGGATGTGATTCACATATAGGGTGTGGATAACCTGGGGCAGACCATCTCTGGATGAGATGACATGTATGGTGTGTATAACCTGGGACAGACCATCCCTGGGTGAGATTGACATGTAGGGTGTGGATAACATGAGACAGACAATCACTGGATGAGATTGACATGTAGGGTGTGGATAACCTGGGACAGATCATCTCTGGATGAGATTGACATGTAGGGTGTGGATAACCTGGGACAGACCATCTCGGGATGAGATTGACATCTAGGGTGTGGATAACCTGGGACAGATCATCTCTGGGTGGGATTGACATGTAGGGAGTGGATAAACTGGGACAGATCATCTCTGGGTGGGATTGACATGTAGGGTGTGGATACCTGGGACAGACCATCTCTGGGTGAGATTCATATGTAGGGTGTGGATAACCAGGGACAGACCATCTCTGGCTGAGATTAACATGTAGGGGGTGGATAACCTGGGACAGACCATCTCTGGATGAGATTGACATGTATGGTGCAGATAACCTGGAACTGCCCATCTCTGGATGTGATTCACATATAGGGTGTGGATACCCTGGGGCAGACCATCTCTGGATGAGATTCATATGTAGGGTGTGGATAACCTGGAACTTCCCATCTCTGGATGAGATTGACATGTAGGGTGTGGATAACCTGAGAAAGACCATGTCTGGGTGACATTGACATGTAGGGAGTGGATAAACTGGGACAGATCATCTCTGGGTGGGATTGACATGCAGGGTGTGGATACCTGGGACAGACCATCTCTGGGTGAGATTCATATATAGGGTGTACATAACCTGGAACTGCCCATCTCTGGATGAGATTCCTATATAGGGTGTGGATAAGTTGGGGCAGACCATCTCTGGATGAGATTCATATATAGGGTGTAGATAACCTGGAACTGCTCATCTCTGGATGAGATTCATATCTAGGGTGTGTATAACCTGGGACAGACCATCCCTGGGTGAGATTGACATGTTGGGTGTGTATAACCTGAGACAGACCATCTCTGGGTGAGATTGACATATATAGTGCGGATAACCTGGAACTGCCCATCTCTGGATGAGATTCATATGTAGGGTGTGTATAACCTGGGACAGACCATCCCTGGGTGAGATTGACATGTAGGGTGTGGATAACATGAGACAGACAATCACTGGATGAGATTGACATGTAGGGTGTGGATAACCTGGGACAGACCATCTCGGGATGAGATTGACATCTAGGGTGTGGATAACCTGGGACAGATCATCTCTGGGTGGGATTGACATGTAGGGAGTGGATAAACTGGGACAGATCATCTCTGGGTGGGATTGACATGTAGGGTGTGGATACCTGGGACAGACCATCTCTGGGTGAGATTCATATGTAGGGTGTGGGTAACCTGGGACAGACCATCTCTGAGTGAGATTCATATATAGGGTGTAGATAACCTGGAACTTCCCATCTCTGGATGAGATTGACATGTAGGGTGTGGATAACCTGAGAAAGACCATGTCTGGGTGACATTGACATGTAGGGAGTGGATAAACTGGGACAGATCATCTCTGGGTGGGATTGACATGCAGGGTGTGGATACCTGGGACAGACCATCTCTGGGTGAGATTCATATATAGGGTGTAGATAACCTGGAACTGCCCATCTCTGGATGAGATTCCTATATAGGGTGTGGATAAGTTGGGGCAGACCATCTCTGGATGAGATTGACAAGTAGGGTATGGATAAACTGGGGCAGATCATCTCTGGATGAGATTCATATGTAGGGTGTGGATAACCTGGGGCAAACCATCTCTGGATGAGATTGACATGAAGGGTGTGATAACCTGGGACTGTGCATCTCTGGATGAGATTCATATCTAGGGTGTGGAAACCTGGGGCAGAATATCTCAAGATGAGATTCATATGTCGGGTGTGGATACCCTGGGGCAGACCATCTCTGGATCAGATGGACATGTAGGGTGTGGATAACCTGGGACTGCACATCTCTGGATGAGATTGACATGTTTGGGTGTGGATAAACAAGGACTGCCCATGTCTGGATCAGATTGACATGTAGGGTGTGGATAACCTGGGACAGACCATCACTGGGTGAGATTCATATATAGGGTGTAGATAACCTGGAACTGCCCATCTCTGGATGAGATTCATATGTAGGGTGTGTATAACCTGGGACAGACCATCCCTGGGTGAGATTGACATGTAGGGTGTGGATAACCTGGGACAGATCATCTCTGGGTGGGATTGACATGTAGGGAGTGGATAAACTGGGACAGATCATCTCTGGGTGGGATTGACATGTAGGGTGTGGATACCTGGGACAGACCATCTCTGGGTGAGATTCATATGTAGGGTGTGGATAACCAGGGACAGACCATCTCTGGCTGAGATTAACATGTAGGGGGTGGATAACCTGGGACAGACCATCTCTGGATGAGATTGACATGTATGGTGCAGATAACCTGGAACTGCCCATCTCTGGATGTGATTCACATATAGGGTGTGGATAACCTGGGGCAGACCATCTCTGGATGAGATTCATATGTAGGGTGTGGATAACCTGGAACTTCCCATCCCTGGGTGAGATTGACATGTAGGGTGTGGATAACCTGAGACAGAACATCTCTGTGTGAGATTGACATGTAGGGTGTGGATAACATGAGACAGACCATCACTGGATGAGATTGACATCTAGGGTGTGGATAACCTGGGGCAGACCATCTCGGGATGAGATTGACATCTAGGGTGTGGATAAACTAGGACAGATCATCTCTGGATGAGATTGACATGTAGGGAGTGGATAAACTGGGACAGATCATCTCTGGGTGGGATTGACATGTAGGGTGTAGATACCTGGGACAGACCATCTCTGGGTGAGATTCATATGTAGGGTGTGGATAACCAGGAACAGACCATCTCTGGGTGAGATTAACATGTAGGGGGTGGATAACCTGGGACAGACCATCTCTGTATGAGATTGACATGTATGGTGCAGATAACCTGGAACTGCCCATCTCTGGATGTGATTCACATATAGGGTGTGGATAACCTGGGGCAGAATATCTCTGGATGAGATTGACATGTAGAGTGTGGGTAACCTGGGACAGACCATCTCTGAGTGAGATACATATATAGGGTGTAGATAACCTGGAACTTCCCATCTCTGGATGAGATTCATATGTAGGGTGTGGATAACCTGAGGCAGAACATCTCTAGATGAGATTCAGATGTAGGGTGTAGATAACCTGGAAATGCCCATCTCTAGATGAGATTCATATGTAGGGTGTGGATAAGCTGGGGCAGACCATCTCTGGATGAGATTGACATGTAGGGTGTGTATAACCTGGGGCAGACATTCTCTGGATGAGATTCATATGTAGGGTGTGGAGAATCTGGGACAGACCACCTCTGGATGAGATTCATATGTCGGGTGTAGATAACATGGGGCAGAGCATCTCTAGATGAGATTCATATGTCGGGTGTAGATAACCTGGAATGCCCATCTCTGGATGAGATTCATATGTCGGGTGTGGATAACCTGGAATGCCCATCTCTGGATGAGATTCATATGTCGGGTGTGGATAACCTGGGACAGACCATCTCTGGATTTGATTGACATGTTTGGGCGTGGATAACCTGGGACAGACCATCTCTGTATGAGATTGACATGTATGGTGCAGATAACCTGGAACTGCCCATCTCTGGATGTGATTCACATATAGGGTGTGGATAACCTGGGGCAGACCATCTCTGGATGAGATTGACATGTAGGGAGTGGATAAACTGGGATAGACCATCTCTGGATGAGATTCACATGTAGGGTGTGGATAACCTGGGGCAGAACATCTCTGGATGAGATTGACATGTAGAGTGTGGGTAACCTGGGACAGACCATCTCTGAGTGAGATTCATATATAGGGTGTAGATAACCTGGAACTTCCCATCTCTGGATGAGATTCATATGTAGGGTGTGGATAACCTGGGGTAGAACATCTCTAGATGAGATTCAGATGTAGGGTGTAGATAACCTGGAACTGCCCATCTCTGGATGAGATTCATATGTAGGGTGTGGACAACCTGGGGCAGAACATCTCTAGATGAGATTCTTACGTAGGGTGTGGAGAACCTGGGACTGCCCATCTCTGGATGAGATTGAAATGTAGACTCTGGGTAACCGGGGACAGACCATCACTGCATGAGATTGACATGTAGGGTGTGGATAGCTGGGACAGACCATCTCTGGGTGAGATTCATATATAGGGTGTAGATAACCTGGAACTGCCCATCTCTGGATGAGATTCATATATAGGGTGTGGATAAGCTGGGGCAGACCATCTCTGGATGAGATTCATATGTCGGGTGTAGATAACATGGGGCAGAGCATCTCTAGATGAGATTCATATGTCGGTTGTAGATAACCTGGAATGCCCATCTCTGGATGAGATTCATATGTCGGGTGTGGATAACCTGGAACTGCCCATCTCTGGATGAGATTCCTATATAGGGTGTAGATAAGCTGGGGCAGACCATCTCTGGATGAGATTGACAAGTAGGGTATGGATAAACTGGGGCAGATCATCTCTGGATGAGATTCATATGTAGGGTGTGGATAACCTGGGACAGACCATCTCTGGGTGAGATTAACATGTAGGGGGTGGATAACCTGGGACAGACCATCTCTGTATGAGATTGACATGTATGGTGCATATAACTTGGAACTGCCCATCTCTGGATGTGATTCACATATAGGGTGTGGATAACCTGGGACAGACCATCTCTGAGTGAGATTCATATATAGGGTGCAGATAACCTGGAACTTCCCATCTCTGGATGAGATTCATATGTAGGGTGTGGATAACCTGGGGTAGAACATCTCTAGATGAGATTCAGATGTAGGGTGTAGATAACCTGGAACTGCCCATCTCTGGATGAGATTCATATGTAGGGTGTGGACAACCTGGGGCAGAACATCTCTAGATGAGATTCATACGTAGGGTGTGGATAACCTGGGACTGCCCATCTCTGGATGAGATTGAAATGTAGACTCTGGGTAACCGGGGACAGGCCATCACTGCATGAGATTGACATGTAGGGTGCAGATAACATGGGGCAGAGCATCTCTAGATGAGATTCATATGTCGGGTGTAGATAACCGGGAACTGCCCATCTCTGGATGAGATTCATATGTAGGGTGTGTATAACCTGGGACAGACCATCCCTGGGTGAGATTGACATGTAGGGTGTGTATAACCTGAGACAGACCATCTCTGGGTGAGATTGACATGTAGGGTGTGTATAACCTGAGACAGACCATCCCTGGGTGAGATTGACATGTAGGGTGTGTATAACCTGAGACAGACCATCCCTGGGTGAGATTGACATGTATAGTGCGGATAACCTGGAACTGCCCAACTCTGGATGTGATTCACATATAGGGTGTGGATAACCTGGGGCAGACCATCTCTGGATGAGATGACATGTATGGTGTGTATAACCTGGGACAGACCATCCCTGGGTGAGATTGACATGTAGGGTGTGGATAACATGAGACAGACAATCACTGGATGAGATTGACATGTAGGGTGTGGATAACCTGGGACAGATCATCTCTGGATGAGATTGACATGTAGGGTGTGGATAACCTGGGACAGACCATCTCGGGATGAGATTGACATCTAGGGTGTGGATAACCTGGGACAGATCATCTCTGGGTGGGATTGACATGTAGGGAGTGGATAAACTGGGACAGATCATCTCTGGGTGGGATTGACATGTAGGGTGTGGATACCTGGGACAGACCATCTCTGGGTGAGATTCATATGTAGGGTGTGGATAACCAGGGACAGACCATCTCTGGCTGAGATTAACATGTAGGGGGTGGATAACCTGGGACAGACCATCTCTGGATGAGATTGACATGTATGGTGCAGATAACCTGGAACTGCCCATCTCTGGATGTGATTCACATATAGGGTGTGGATACCCTGGGGCAGACCATCTCTGGATGAGATTCATATGTAGGGTGTGGATAACCTGGAACTTCCCATCTCTGGATGAGATTGACATGTAGGGTGTGGATAACCTGAGAAAGACCATGTCTGGGTGACATTGACATGTAGGGAGTGGATAAACTGGGACAGATCATCTCTGGGTGGGATTGACATGCAGGGTGTGGATACCTGGGACAGACCATCTCTGGGTGAGATTCATATACAGGGTGTACATAACCTGGAACTGCCCATCTCTGGATGAGATTCCTATATAGGGTGTGGATAAGTTGGGGCAGACCATCTCTGGATGAGATTCATATATAGGGTGTAGATAACCTGGAACTGCTCATCTCTGGATGAGATTCATATCTAGGGTGTGTATAACCTGGGACAGACCATCCCTGGGTGAGATTGACATGTTCGGTGTGTATAACCTGAGACAGACCATCTCTGGGTGAGATTGACATATATAGTGCGGATAACCTGGAACTGCCCATCTCTGGATGAGATTCATATGTAGGGTGTGTATAACCTGGGACAGACCATCCCTGGGTGAGATTGACATGTAGGGTGTGTATGACCTGAGACAGACCATCCCTGGGTGAGATTGACATGTATAGTGTGTATGACCTGAGACAGACCATCTCTGGGTGAGATTCATATATAGGGTGTAGATAACCTGGAACTGCCCATCTCTGGATGAGATTCCTATATAGGGTGTGGATAAGTTGGGGCAGATCATCTCTGGATGAGATTCATATGTAGGGTGTGGATAACCTGGGACAGACCATCTCTGGATGAGATTCATATGTAGGGTGTGGATAACCTGGGGCAAACCATCTCTGGATGAGATTGACAAGTAGTGTATGGATAAACTGGGGCAGATCATCTCTGGATGAGATTCATAGGTAGGGTTCTGGATAACCTGGGGAGGAACATCTCTGGATGAGATTGACATGTAGAGTGTGGGTAACCTGGGACAGACCATCTCTGAGTGAGATTCATATATAGGGTGTAGATAACCTGGAACTGCCCATCTCTGGATGAGATTCATATATAGGGTGTGGATAAGCTGGGGCAGACCATCTCTGGATGAGATTGACATGTAGGGTGTGTATAACCTGGAGCAGACATTCTCTGGATGAGATTCATATGTAGGGTGTGGAGAACCTGGGACAGACCACCTCTGGATGAGATTCATATGTCGGGTGTAGATAACATGGTGCAGAGCATCTCTAGATGAGATTCATATGTCGGGTGTAGATAACCTGGAATGCCCATCTCTTGATGAGATTCATATGTCGGGTGTGGATAACCTGGGACAGACCATCTATGGATTTGATTGACATGTTTGGGCGTGGATAACCTGGGACAGACCATCTCTGTATGAGATTGACATGTATGGTGCAGATAACCTGGAACTGCCCATCTCTGGATGTGATTCACATATAGGGTGTGGATAACCTGGGGCAGACCATCTCTGGATGAGATTGACTTGTAGGGAGTGGATAAACTGGGACAGATCATCTCTGGATGGGATTGACATGCAGGGTGTGGATACCTAGGACAGACCATCTCTGAGTGCGATTCATATATAGGGTGTAGATAACCTGGAACTTCCCATCTCTGGATGAGATTCATATGTAGGGTGTGGATAACCTGGAACTGCCCATCTCTGGATGAGATTGACATGTAGGGTGTGGATAACCTGAGAAAGACCATGTCTGGGTGACATTGATATGTAGGGAGTGGATAAACTGGGACAGATCATCTCTGGGTGGGATTGACATGCAGGGTGTGGATACCTAGGACAGACCATCTCTGAGTGCGATTCATATATAGGGTGTAGATAACCTGGAACTGCCCATCTCTGGATGAGATTCATATGTCAGGTGTGGATAACCTGGAACTGCCCATCTCTGGGTGAGATTCATATATAGGGTGTAGATAACCTGGAAATGCCCATCTCTGGATGAGATTCACATATAGGGTGTGGATAAGCTGGGGCAGACCATCTCTGGATGAGATTGACATGTAGTGTGTGGATAACCTGGGGCAGACATTCTCTGGATGAGATTCATATGTCGGGTGTAGATAACATGGGGCAGAGCATCTCTAGATGAGATTCATATGTCGGGTGTAGATAACCTGGAATGCCCATCTCTGGATGAGATTCATATGTCAGGTGTGGATAACCTGGAACTGCCCATCTCTGGATGAGATTCCTATATAGGGTGTGGATAAGCTGGGGCAGACCATCTCTGGATGAGATTGACAAGTAGGGTATGGTTAAACTGGGGCAGATCATCTCTGGATGAGATTCATATGTAGGGTGTGGATAACCTGGGACAGACCATCTCTGGGTGAGATTAACATGTAGGGGGGGGGGATAACCTTGGACAGACCATCTCTGTATGAGATTGACATGTATGGTGCATATAACCTGGAACTGCCCATCTCTGGATGAGATTCATATATAGGGTGTGGATCAGGTGGGGCAGACATTCTCTGCATGAGATTCATATGTAGGGTGTGGAGAACATGGGGCAGAGCATCTCTAGATGAGATTCATATGTCAGGTGTAGATAACCTGGAATGCCCATCTCTGGATGAGATTCACATGTAGGGTGTAGATAACCTGGAACTTTCCATCTCTGGATGAGATTCATATGTAGGGTGTGGAGAACCTGGGACTGCCCATCTCTGGATGAGATTCATATGTCAGGTGTGGATACCCTCTGACAGACAATCTCTAGATGAGATTGACATGTAGGGAGTGGATAAACCGGGACAGACCATCTCTGGATGAGATTGACATGTTGCGTGTGGATAAACTGGGGCAGACCATCTCTGGATGAGATTCATATGTAGGGTGTGGATAACATGGACAGACCATCTCTGGGTGAGATTAACATGTAGGGGGTGGGAATCCTGGGACAGGCCATCTCTGTATGAGATTGACATGTATAGTGCGGATAACCTGGAACTGCCCAACTCTGGATGTGATTCACATATAGGGTGTGGATAACCTGGGGCAGATCATCTCTGGATGAGATGACATGTATGGTGTGTATATCCTGGGACAGACCATCCCTGGGTGAGATTGACATGTAGGGTGTGTATAACCTGAGACAGACCATCTCTGGGTGAGATTGACATGTAGGGTGTGGATAACATGAGACAGACAATCACTAAATGAGATTGACATGTACAGTGTGGATATCCTGGGACAGGCCATCACTGCATGAGATTGACATGTATGGTGCAGATAACCTGGAACTGTCCAACTCTGGATGTGATTCACATCTAGGGTGTGGATAACCTGGGGCAGACCATCACTGGATGAGAATGACATGTAGGGAGTGGATAAACTGGGGCAGACCATTTCTGGATGAGATTCACATTTAGGGTGTGGATAACCTGGGGCAGAACATCTCTGAGTGAGTTCATATATATGTTGTAGATAACCTGGAACTGCCCATCTCTGGATGAGATTCATATATAGGGTGTTGATAACCTGAGACAGACCATCTCTGGGTGAGATGACATGTATGGTGTGTATAACCTGGGACAGACCATCCCTGGGTGAGATTGACATGTAGGGTATGGATAACCTGGGGCAGAACATCTCTAGATGAGATTCATATTTATGTTGTAGATAACCTGGAACTTCCCATCTCTGGATGAGATTCATATATAGGGTGTAGATAACCTGGGAGTGTCCATCTCTGGATGAGATTCATATGTAGGGTGTGGATAACCTGGGGCAGACCACCTCTGGATGAGATTTATATGTAGGGGGTGGATAACCTGGGACTGCCCATCACTGCATTAGATTGACATGTAGGGTGTAGACAACCTGGGACAGAAGATCTCTGGGTGAGATTGACATGTAGGGTGTTGATAAACTGGGACAGACCACCTCTGGATGAGATTCATATGTAGGGTGTGGATAACCTGGGACAGGCCATCGATGCATGAGATTGACATGTAGGGTGTAGACAACCTGGGACAGAAGATCTCTGGGTGAGATTGAAGTGTATGGATAACCTGGGGCAGACCATCTCAGGATGAGATTACATGTATGGTGTGCATAACCTGGGACAGACCTTCCCTGGGTGAGATTGACATGTAGGGTGTGGATAACATGAGACAGACAATCACTAGATGAGATTGACAAGAAACAGTGTGGATATCCTGGGACTGCCCATCTCTGGATGAGATTGACATGTAGGGTGTGGATAACCTGGGACAGACCATCTCGGGATGAGATTGACATCTAGGGTGTGGATAACCTGGGACTGCCCATCTCTGGATGAGATTGACATGTAGGGAGTGGATAAACTGGGACAGATCATCTCTGGGTGGGATTGACATGTAGGGTGTAGATACCTGAGACAGACCATCTCTGGGTGAGATTCATATGTAGGGTGTGGATAACCAGGGACAGACCATCTCCGGGTGAGATTAACATGTAGTGGGTGGATAACCTGGGACAGGCCATTGATGCATGAGATTGACATGTAGGGTGTAGACAACCTGGGACAGAAGATCTCTGGGTGAGATTGAAGTGTATGGATAACCTGGGGCAGACCATCTCAGGATGAGATTACATGTATGGTGTGCATAACCTGGGACAGACCTTCCCTGGGTGAGATTGACATGTAGGGTGTGGATAACATGAGACAGACAATCACTGGATGAGATTGACATGTACAGTGTGGATATCCTGGGACTGCCCATCTCTGGATGAGATTGACATATAGGGTGTGGATAAACTGGGACAGGCCATCTCCGGGTGAGATTAACATGTAGGGGGTGGATAACATGAGACAGACAATCACTGGATGAGATTGACATGTACAGTGTGGATATCCTGGGACTGCCCATCTCTGGATGAGATTGACATATAGGGTGTGGATAACCTGGGACAGACCATCTCGGGATGAGATTGACATCTAGGGTGTGGATAAACTGGGACAGACCATCTCCGGGTGAGATTAACATGTAGGGGGTGGATAACCTGGGACAGACCATCTCGGGATGAGATTGACATGTAGGGAGTGGATAAACTGGGACAGACCATCTCCGGGTGAGATTAACATGTAGGGGGTGGATAACCTGGGACAGACCATCTCTGTATGAGATTGACATGTGTGGTGCAGATAACCTGGAACTGCCCATCTCTGGATGTGATTCACATATAGGGTGTGGATAACCTGGGACAGACCATCTCTGAGTGAGATTCATATATAGGGTGTAGATAACCTGGAACTTCCCATCTCTGGATGAGATTCATATGTAGGGTGTGGACAACCTGAGGCAGAACATCTCTAGATGAGATTCATACGTAGGGTGTGGATAACCTGGGACTGCCCATCTCTGGATGAGATTGAAATGTAGACTCTGGGTAACTGGGGCAGGCCATCACTGCATGAGATTGACATGTAGGGCGTGGATAGCTGGGACAGACCATCTCTGGATGAGATTCATATATAGGGTGTGGATCAGCTGGGGCAGACATTCTCTGGATGAGATTCATATGTAGGGTGCAGATAACATGGGGCAGAGCATCTCTAGATGAGATTCATATGTCGGGTGTAGATAACCTGGAACTGCCCATCTCTGGATGAGATTCACATGTAGGGTGTAGATAACCTGGAACTTCCCATCTCTGGATGAGATTCATATGAAGGGTGTGGAGAACCTGGGACGGCCCATCTCTGGAGGAGATTCATATGTCGGGTGTGGATACCCTGTGACAGACAATCTCTAGATGAGATTGACATGTAGGGAGTGGATAACCTGGGACAGACCATCACTGGGTGAGATACATATATAGGGTGTAGATAACCGGGAACTGCCCATCTCTGGATGAGATTCATATGTAGGGTGTGTATAACCTGGGGCAGACCATCTCTGGATGAGATTGACATGTAGGGTGTGGATAACCTGAGAAAGACCATGTCTAGGTGACATTGACATGTAGGGAGTGGATTAACTGGGACAGATCATCTCTGGGTGGATTGACATGCAGGGTGTGGATACCTGGGACAGACCATCTCTAGATGAGATTCATACGTAGGGTGTGGATAACCTGGGACAGACCACCTCTGGATGAGATTCATATGTAGGGTGTGGATAACCTGGGACAAGCCATCGATGCATGAGATTGACATGTAGGGTGTAGACAACCTGGGACAGAAGATCTCTGGGTGAGATTGAAGTGTATGGATAACCTGGGGCAGACCATCTCAGGATGAGATTACATGTATGGTGTGCATAACCTGGGACAGACCTTCCCTGGGTGAGATTGACATGTAGGGTGTGGATAACATGAGACAGACAATCACTGGATGAGATTGACAAGAAACAGTGTGGATATCCTGGGACTGCCCATCTCTGGATGAGATTGACATATAGGGTGTGGATAACCTGGGACAGACCATCTCGGGATGAGATTGACATCTAGGGTGTGGATAACCTGGGACTGCCCATTTCTGGATGAGATTGACATGTAGGGAGTGGATAAACTGGGACAGATCATCTCTGGGTGGGATTGACATGTAGGGTGTGGATACCTGGGACAGACCATCTCTGGGTGAGATCCATATGTAGGGTGTGGATAACCAGGGACAGACCATCTCTGGGTGAGATTAACATGTAGGGGGTGGATAACCTGGGACAGACCATCTCTGTATGAGATTGACATGTATGGTGCAGATAACCTGGAACTGCCCATCTCAGGATGTGATTCACATATAGGGTGTGGAAAACCTGGGACAGACCATCTCTGGATGAGATTCATATGTAGGGTGTAGATAACCTGGGGCAGAACATCTCTGGATGAGATTGACATGTAGAGTGTAGGTAACCTGGGACAGACCATCTCTGAGTGAGATTCATATATAGGGTGTAGATAACCTGGAACTTCCCATCTCTGGATTAGATTGACATGTAGGGTGTGGATAACCTGAGAAAGACCATGTCAGGGTGACATTGACATGTAGGGAGTGGATTAACTGGGACAGATCATCTCTGGGTGGGATTGACATGCAGGGTGTGGATACCTGGGACAGACCATCTCTGGGTGAGATTCATATATAGGGTGTAGATAACCTGGAACTGCCCATCTCTGGATGAGATTCCTATATAGGGTGTGGATAAGTTGGGGCAGAGCATCTCTGGATGAGATTGACAAGTAGGGTATGGATAAACTGGGGCAGATCATCTCTGGATGAGATTCATATGTAGGGTGTGGATAACCTGGGGCAGACCATCTCTGGATGAGATGACATGTATGGTTTGTATAACCTGGGACAGACCATCCCTGGGTGAGATTGACATGTCGGGTGTGTATAACCTGAGACAGACCATCTCTGGGTGAGATTGACATGTATAGTGCGGATAACCTGGAACTGCCCAACTCTGGATGTGATTCACATATAGGGTGTGGATAACCTGGGGCAGACCATCTCTGGATGAGATGACATGTATGGTGTGTATAACCTGGGACAGACCATCTCTGGGTGAGATTGACATGTAGGGTGTGGATAACATGAGACAGACCATCACTGGATGAGATTGACATGTAGGGTGTGGATAACCTGGGACAGACCATCTTGGGATGAGATTGACATCTAGGGTGTGGATAACCTGGGACTGCCCATCTCTGGATGAGATTGACATGTAGGGAGTGGATAAACTGGGACAGATCATCTCTGGGTGGGATTGACATGTAGGGTGTGGATACCTGGGACAGACCATCTCTGGGTGAGATTCATATGTAGGGTGTGGATAACCAGGGACAGACCTTCCCTGGGTGAGAGTGACATGTACAGTGTGGATATCCTGGGACTGCCCATCTCTGGATGAGATTGACATGAATGGTGCAGATAACCTGGAACTGCCCATCTCTGGATGAGATTGACATGTAGGGTGTGGATAACCTGGGGCAGACCATCTCTGGATGAGATTGACATGTAGAGTGTGGGTAACCTGGGACAGACCATCTCTGGATGAGATTGACATGTAGAGTGTGGATAACCTGGAACTGCCCATCTCTGGATGAGATTCATATGTAGAGTGTAGATAACCTGGGACAGACCATCTCGGGATGAGATTGACATCTTGGGTGTGGATAACCTGGGACTGCCCATCTCTGGATGAGATTGACATGTAGGGGGTGGATAACCTGGGACAGACCATCTCTGGATGAGATTGACATGTAGAGTGTGGGTAACCTGGGACAGACCATCTCTGGATGAGATTGACATGTAGAGTGTGGATAACCTGGAACTGCCCATCTCTGGATGAGATTCATATGTAGAGTGTAGATAACCTGGGACAGACCATCTCGGGATGAGATTAACATGTAGGGGGTGTATATCCTGGGACAGGCCATCGATGCATGAGATTGACATGTAGGGTGTAGACAACCTGGGACAGAACATCTCTAGATGAGATTCATACGTAGGGTGTGGATAAACTGGGACAGACCACCTCTGGATGAGATTCATATGTAGGGTGTGGATAACCTGGGACAAGCCATCGATGCATGAGATTGACATGTAGGGTGTAGACAACCTGGGACAGAAGATCTCTGGGTGAGATTGAAGTGTATGGATAATCTGGGGCAGACCATCTCAGGATGAGATTACATGTATGGTGTGCATAACCTGGGACAGACCTTCCCTGGGTGAGATTGACATGTAGGGTGTGG
Organism: Hypanus sabinus; assembly: GCF_030144855.1. Classification (NCBI taxonomy): domain Eukaryota; kingdom Metazoa; phylum Chordata; class Chondrichthyes; order Myliobatiformes; family Dasyatidae; genus Hypanus; species Hypanus sabinus. The sequence goes on along the minus strand of NC_082731.1, from coordinate 4,890,406 downwards.
ATAACATCAGACAGACAATCACTGGATGAGATTGACATGTACAGTGTGGATATCCTGGGACTGCCCATCTCTGGATGAGATTGACATGTAGGGTGTGGATAACCTGGGACAGACCATCTCATGATGAGATTGACATCTAGGGTGTGGATAACCTGGGACTGCCCATCTCTGGATGAGATTGACATGTAGGGAGTGGATAAACTGGGACAGACCATCTCCGGGTGAGATTAACATGTAGGGGGTGGATAACCTGGGACAGACCATCTCTGTATGAGATTGACATGTGTGGTGCAGATAACCTGGAACTGCCCATCTCTGGATGTGATTCACATATAGGGTGTGGATAACCTGGGACAGACCATCTCTGAGTGAGATTCATATATAGGGTGTAGATAACCTGGAACTTCCCATCTCTGGATGAGATTCATATGTAGGGTGTGGACAACCTGAGGCAGAACATCTCTAGATGAGATTCATACGTAGGGTGTGGATAACCTGGGACTGCCCATCTCTGGATGAGATTGAAATGTAGACTCTGGGTAACTGGGGCAGGCCATCACTGCATGAGATTGACATGTAGGGCGTGGATAGCTGGGACAGACCATCTCTGGGTGAGATTCATATATAGGGTGTAGATAACCTGGAACTGCCCATCTCTGGATGAGATTCATATATAGGGTGTGGATCAGCTGGGGCAGACATTCTCTGGATGAGATTCATATGTAGGGTGCAGATAACTTGGGGCAGAGCATCTCTAGATGAGATTCATATGTCGGGTGTAGATAACCTGGAACTGCCCATCTCTGGATGAGATTCACATGTAGGGTGTAGATAACCTGGAACTTCCCATCTCTGGATGAGATTCATATGAAGGGTGTGGATACCCTGTGACAGACAATCTCTAGATGAGATTGACATGTAGGGAGTGGATAACCTGGGACAGACCATCACTGGGTGAGATACATATATAGGGTGTAGATAACCGGGAACTGCCCATCTCTGGATGAGATTCATATGTAGGGTGTGTATAACCTGGGGCAGACCATCTCTGGATGAGATTGACATGTAGGGTGTGGATAACCTGAGAAAGACCATGTCTGGGTGACATTGACATGTAGGGAGTGGATTAACTGGGACAGATCATCTCTGGGTGGATTGACATGCAGGGTGTGGATACCTGGGACAGACCATCTCTGAGTGAGATTCATATATAGGGTGTAGATAACCTGGAACTTCCCATCTCTGGATTAGATTGACATGTAGGGTGTGGATAACCTGAGAAAGACCATGTCTGGGTGACATTGACATGTAGGGAGTGGATTAACTGGGACAGACCATCTCTAGATGAGATTCATACGTAGGGTGTGGATAAACTGGGACAGACCACCTCTGGATGAGATTCATATGTAGGGTGTGGATAACCTGGGACAGGCCATCGATGCATGAGATTGACATGTAGGGTGTAGACAACCTGGGACAGAAGATCTCTGGGTGAGATTGAAGTGTATGGATAACCTGGGGCAGACCATCTCAGGATGAGATTACATGTATGGTGTGCATAACCTGGGACAGTCCTTCCCTGGGTGAGATTGACATGTAGGGTGTGGATAACATGAGACAGACAATCACTGGATGAGATTGACAAGAAACAGTGTGGATATCCTGGGACTGCCCATCTCTGGATGAGATTGACATATAGGGTGTGGATAACCTGGGACAGACCATCTCGGGATGAGATTGACATCTAGGGTGTGGATAACCTGGGACTGCCCATTTCTGGATGAGATTGACATGTAGGGAGTGGATAAACTGGGACAGATCATCTCTGGGTGGGATTGACATGTAGGGTGTGGATACCTGGGACAGACCATCTCTGGGTGAGATCCATATGTAGGGTGTGGATAACCAGGGACAGACCATCTCTGGGTGAGATTAACATGTAGGGGGTGGATAACCTGGGACAGACCATCTCTGTATGAGATTGACATGTATGGTGCAGATAACCTGGAACTGCCCATCTCTGGATTAGATTGACATGTAGGGTGTGGATAACCTGAGAAAGACCATGTCAGGGTGACATTGACATGTAGGGAATGGATTAACTGGGACAGATCATCTCTGGGTGGGATTGACATGCAGGGTGTGGATACCTGGGACAGACCATCTCTGGGTGAGATTCATATATAGGGTGTAGATAACCTGGAACTGCCCATCTCTGGATGAGATTCCTATATAGGGTGTGGATAAGTTGGGGCAGACCATCTCTGGATGAGATTGACAAGTAGGGTATGGATAAACTGGGGCAGATCATCTCTGGATGAGATTCATATGTAGGGTGTGGATAACCTGGGGCAGACCATCTCTGGATGAGATGATATGTATGGTTTGTATAACCTGGGACAGACCATCCCTGGGTGAGATTGACATGTCGGGTGTGTATAACCTGAGACAGACCATCTCTGGGTGAGATGGACATCTATAGTGCGGATAACCTGGAACTGCCCAACTCTGGATGTGATTCACATATAGGGTGTGGATAACCTGGGGCAGACCATCTCTGGATGAGATGACATGTATGGTGTGTATAACCTGGGACAGACCATCTCTGGGCGAGATTGACATGTAGGGTGTGTATAAACCGGGACAGACCCTCTCTGGGTGAGATTGACATGTAGGGTGTGGATAAACCGGGACAGACCCTCTCTGGGTGAGATTGACATGTAGGGTGTGGATAACATGAGACAGACAATCACTGGATGAGATTGACATGTACAGTGTGGATAACCTGGAACTGCCCAACTCTGGATGTGATTCACATATAGGGTGTGGATATCCTGGGACTGCCCATCTCTGGATGAGATTGACATGTAGGGTGTGGATAACCTGGGACAGACCATCTTGGGATGAGATTGACATCTAGGGTGTGGATAACCTGGGACTGCCCATCTCTGGATGAGATTGACATGTAGGGAGTGGATAAACTGGGACAGATCATCTCTGGGTGGGATGGACATGTAGGGTGTGGATACCTGGGACAGACCATCTCTGGGTGAGATTCATATGTAGGGTGTGGATAACCAGGGACAGACCTTCCCTGGGTGAGAGTGACATGTACAGTGTGGATATCCTGGGACTGCCCATCTCTGGATGAGATTGACATGAATGGTGCAGATAACCTGGAACTGCCCATCTCTGGATGAGATTGACATGTAGGGTGTGGATAACCTGGGGCAGACCATCTCTGGATGAGATTGACATGTAGAGTGTGGGTAACCTGGGACAGACCATCTCTGAGTGAGATTCATATATAGGGTGTAGATAACCTGGAACTTCCCATCTCTGGATGAGATTGACATGTAGGGTGTGGATAACCTGAGACTGCCCATCTCTGGATGAGATTGACATGTAGGGAGTGGATAAACTGGGACAGATCATCTCTGGGTGGGATTGACATGTAGGGTGTGGATACCTGGGACAGACCATCTCTGGGTGAGATCCATATGTAGGGTATGGATAACCAGGGACAGACCATCTCTGGGTGAGATTAACATGTAGGGGGTGGATAACCTGGGACAGACCATCTCTGTATGAGATTGACATGTATGGTGCAGATAACCTGGAACTGCCCATCTCTGGATGAGAATCATATGTAGGGTGTGGATAACCTGGGGCAGAACACCTCTGGATGAGATTGACATGTAGAGTGTGGGTAACCTGGGACAGACCATCTCTGAGTGAGATTCATATATAGGGTGTAGATAACCTGGAACTTCCCATCTCTGGATTAGATTGACATGTAGGGTGTGGATTAACTGGGACAGATCATCTCTGGGTGGGATTGACATGCAGGGTGTGGATACCTGGGACAGACCATCTCTGGGTGAGATTCATATATAGGGTGTAGATAACCTGGAACTGCCCATCTCTGGATGAGATTCCTATATAGGGTGTGGATAAGTTGGGGCAGACCATCTCTGGATGAGATTGACATGTAGAGTATGGGTAACTTGGGACAGACCATCTCTGAGTGAGATTCATATAAAGGGTGTAGATAACCTGGAACTTCCCATCTCTGGATTAGTTTGACATGTAGGGTGTGGATAACCTGAGAAAGACCATGTCTGGGTGACATTGACATGTAGGGAGTGGATTAACTGGGACAGACCATCTCTAGATGAGATTCATACGTAGGGTGTGGATAAACTGGGACAGACCACCTCTGGATGAGATTCATATGTAGGGTGTGGATAACCTGGGACAGGCCATCGATGCATGAGATTGACATGTAGGGTGTAGACAACCTGGGACAGAAGATCACTGGGTGAGATTGATGTGTATGGATAACCTGGGGCAGACCATCTCAGGATGAGATTACATGTATGGTGTGCATAACCTGGGACAGACCTTCCCTGGGTGAGATTGACATGTAGGGTGTGGATAACATGAGACAGACAATCACTGGATGAGATTGACATGTACAGTGTGGATATCCTGGGACTGCCCATCTCTGGATGAGATTGACATATAGGGTGTGGATAACCTGGGACAGACCATCTCGGGATGAGATTGACATCTAGGGTGTGGATAACCTGGGACTGCCCATCTCTGGATGAGATTGACATGTAGGGAGTGGATAAACTGGGACAGATCATCTCTGGGTGGGATTGACATGTAGGGTGTAGATACCTGGGACAGACCATCTCTGGGTGAGATTCATATGTAGGGTGTGGATAACCAGGGACAGACCATCTCCGGGTGAGATTAACATGTAGGGGGTGGATAACCTGGGACAGACCATCTCTGTATGAGATTGACATGTGTGGTGCAGATAACCTGGAACTGCCCATCGCTGGATGTGATTCACATATAGGGTGTGGATAACCTGGGACAGACCATCTCTGAGTGAGATTCATATATAGGGTGTAGATAACCTGGAACTTCCCATCTCTGGATGAGATTCATATGTAGGGTGTGGACAACCTGGGGTAGAACATCTCTAGATGAGATTCATACGTAGGGTGTGGATAACCTGGGACTGCCCATCTCTGGATGAGATTGAAATGTAGACTCTGGGTAACCGGGAACAGGCCATCACTGCATGAGATTGACATGTAGGGTGTGGATAGCTGGGACAGACCATCTCTGGGTGAGATTCATATATAGGGTGTAGATAACCTGGAACTGCCCATCTCTGGATGAGATTCATATATAGGGTGTGGATCAGCTGGGGCAGACATTCTCTGGATGAGATTCATATGTAGGGTGCAGATAACATGGGGCAGAGCATCTCTAGATGAGATTCATATGTCGGGTGTAGATAAACTGGAACTGCCCATCTCTGGATGAGATTCACATGTAGGGTGTAGATAACCTGGAACTTCCCATCTCTGGATGAGATTCATATGAAGGGTGTGGAGAACCTGGAACGGCCCATCTCTGGAGGAGATTCATATGTCGGGTGTGGATACCCTGTGACAGACAATCTCTAGATGAGATTGACATGTAGGGAGTGGATAACCTGGGACAGACCATCACTGGGTGAGATACATATATAGGGTGTAGATAACCGGGAACTGCCCATCTCTGGATGAGATTCATATGTAGGGTGTGTATAACCTGGGGCAGACCATCTCTGGATGAGATTGACATGTAGGGTGTGTATAACCTGGGACAGACCATCCCTGGATGAGATTGACATGTAGGGTGTGGATAACATCAGACAGACAATCACTGGATGAGATTGACATGTAGGGTGTAGACAACCTGGGACAGAAGATCTCTGGGTGAGATTGACATGTAGGGTGTTGATAACCTGAGACAGACCATCTCTGGGTGAGATGACATGTATGGTGTGTATAACATGGGACAGACCATCCCTGGGTGAGATTGACATGTAGGGTGTGGATAACCTGGGGCAGAACATCTCTAGATGAGATTCATACGTAGGGTGTGGATAAACTGGGATAGACCACCTCTGGATGAGATTCATATGTAGGGTGTGGATAACCTGGGACAAGCCATCGATGCATGAGATTGACATGTAGGGTGTAGACAACCTGGGACAGAAGATCTCTGGGTGAGATTGAAGTGTATGGATAACCTGGGGCAGACCATCTCAGGATGAGATTACATGTATGGTGTGCATAACCTGGGACAGACCTTCCCTGGGTGAGATTGACATGTAGGGTGTGGATAACATGAGACAGACAATCACTGGATGAGATTGACAAGAAACAGTGTGGATATCCTGGGACTGCCCATCTCTGGATGAGATTGACATATAGGGTGTGGATAACCTGGGACAGACCATCTCGGGATGAGATTGACATCTAGGGTGTGGATAACCTGGGACTGCCCATTTCTGGATGAGATTGACATATAGGGTGTGGATAACCTGGGGCAGACCATCTCTGGATGAGATGACATGTATGGTGTGTATAACCTGGGACAGACCATCTCTGGGTGAGATTGACGTGTAGGGTGTGTATAAACCGGGACAGACCCTCTCTGGGTGAGATTGACATGTAGTGTGTGGATAACATGAGACAGACAATCACTGAATGAGATTGACATGTACAGTGTGCATAACCTGGGACAGGCCATCACTGCATGAGATTGACATGCAGTGCGTGGATAACATGGGACAGACCATCTCTGTATGAGATTGACATGTATAGTGCGGATAACCTGGAACTGTCCAACTCTGGATGTGATTCACATCTAGGGTGTGGATAACCTGGGGTAGACCATCTCTGGATGAGATGTCATGTATGGTGTGTATAACCTGGGACAGACCATCCCTGGGTGAGATTGACATGTATGGTGTGCATAACCTGGGACAGACCTTCCCTGGGTGAGATTGACATGTAGGGTGTGGATAACATGAGACAGACCATCACTGGATGAGATTGACATGTACAGTGTGGATATCCTGGGACTGCCCATCTCTGGATGAGATTGACATGTAGGGTGTGGATAACCTGGGACAGACCATCTTGGGATGAGATTGACATCTAGGGTGTGGATAACCTGGGACTGCCCATCTCTGGATGAGATTGACATGTAGGGAGTGGATAAACTGGGACAGATCATCTCTGGGTGGGATTGACATGTAGGGTGTGGATACCTGGGACAGACCATCTCTGGGTGAGATTCATATGTAGGGTGTGGATAACCAGGGACAGACCTTCCCTGGGTGAGAGTGACATGTACAGTGTGGATATCCTGGGACTGCCCATCTCTGGATGAGATTGACATGAATGGTGCAGATAACCTGGAACTGCCCATCTCTGGATGAGATTGACATGTAGGGTGTGGATAACCTGGGGCAGACCATCTCTGGATGAGATTGACATGTAGAGTGTGGGTAACCTGGGACAGACCATCTCTGAGTGAGATTCATATATAGGGTGTAGATAACCTGGAACTTCCCATCTCTGGATGAGATTGACATGTAGGGTGTGGATAACCTGAGAAAGACCATGTCTGGGTGACATTGACATGTAGGGTGTGGATAACCTGGGACAGACCATCTCGGGATGAGATTGACATCTAGGGTGTGGATAACCTGGGACTGCCCATCTCTGGATGAGATTGACATGTAGGGAGTGGATAAACTGGGACAGATCATCTCTGGGTGGGATTGACATGTAGGGTGTGGATACCTGGGACAGACCATCTCTGGGTGAGATTAACATGTAGGGGGTGGATAACCTGGGACAGACCATCTCTGTATGAGATTGACATGTATGGTGCAGATAACCTGGAACTGCCCATCTCTGGATGAGAATCATATGTAGGGTGTGGATAACCTGGGGCAGAACACCTCTGGATGAGATTGACATGTAGAGTGAGGGTAACCTGGGACAGACCATCTCTGAGTGAGATTCATATATAGGGTGTAGATAACCTGGAACTTCCCATCTCTGGATTAGATTGACATGTAGGGTGTGGATAACCTGAGAAAGACCATGTCTGGGTGACATTGACATGTAGGGAGTGGATTAACTGGGACAGATCATCTCTGGGTGGGATTGACATGCAGGGTGTGGATACCTGGGACAGACCATCTCTGGGTGAGATTCATATATAGGGTGTAGATAACCTGGAACTGCCCATCTCTGGATGAGATTCCTATATAGGGTGTGGATAAGTTGGGGCAGACCATCTCTGGATGAGATTGACATGTAGAGTGTGGATAACCTGGGACAGACCATCTCTGAGTGAGATTGACATGTAGGGTGTAGACAACCTGGGACAGAAGATCACTGGGTGAGATTGAAGTGTATGGATAACCTGGGGCAGACCATCTCAGGATGAGATTACATGTATGGTGTGCATAACCTGGGACAGACCTTCCCTGGGTGAGATTGACATGTAGGGTGTGGATAACATGAGACAGACAATCACTGGATGAGATTGACATGTACAGTGTGGATATCCTGGGACTGCCCATCTCTGGATGAGATTGACATATAGGGTGTGGATAACCTGGGTCAGACCATCTCCGGATGAGATTGACATCTAGTGTGTGGATAACCTGGGACTGCCCATCTCTGGATGAGATTGACATGTAGGGAGTGGATAAACTGGGACAGATCATCTCTGGGTGGGATTGACATGTAGGGTGTAGATACCTGGGACAGACCATCTCTGGGTGAGATTCATATGTAGGGTGTGGATAACCAGGGACAGACCATCTCCGGGTGAGATTAACATGTAGGGGGTGGATAACCTGGGACAGACCATCTCTGTATGAGATTGACATGTGTGGTGCAGATAACCTGGAACTGCCCATCGCTGGATGTGATTCACATATAGGGTGTGGATAACCTGGGACAGACCATCTCTGAGTGAGATTCATATAAGGTGTAGATAACCTGGAACTTCCCATCTCTGGATGAGATTCATATGTAGGGTGTGGACAACCTGGGGTAGAACATCTCTAGATGAGATTCATACGTAGGGTGTGGATAACCTGGGACTGTCCATCTCTGGATGAGATTGAAATGTAGACTCTGGGTAACCGGGAACAGGCCATCACTGCATGAGATTGACATGTAGGGCGTGGATAGCTGGGACAGACCATCTCTGGGTGAGATTCATATATAGGGTGTAGATAACCTGGAACTGCCCATCTCTGGATGAGATTCATATATAGGGTGTGGATCAGCTGGGGCAGACATTCTCTGGATGAGATTCATATGTAGGGTGTGGAGAACCTGGGACAGACCACCTCTGGATGAGATTCATATGTCGGGTGCAGATAACATGGGGCAGAGCATCTCTAGATGAGATTCATATGTCGGGTGTAGATAACCTGGAACAGCCCATCTCTGGATGAGATTCACATGTAGGGTGTAGATAACCTGGAACTTCCCATCTCTGGATGAGATTCATATGTAGGGTGTGGAGAACCTGGGACTTCCCATCTCTGGATGAGATTCATATGTCGGGTGTGGATACCCTGTGACAGACAATCTCTAGATGAGATTGACATGTAGGGAGTGGATTAACTGGGACAGATCATCTCTGGGTAGGATTGACATGCAGGGTGTGGATACCTGGGACAGACCATCTCTGGGTGAGATTCATATATAGGGTGTAGATAACCTGGAACTGCCCATCTCTGGATGAGATTCCTATATAGGGTGTGGATAAGTTGGGGCAGACCATCTCTGGATGAGATTGACATGTAGAGTGTGGATAACCTGAGAAACACCATGTCTGGGTGACATTGACATGTAGGGAGTGGATTAACTGGGACAGATCATCTCTGGGTGGATTGACATGCAGGGTGTGGATACCTGGGACAGACCATCTCTAGATGAGATTCATACGTAGGGTGTGGATAACCTGGGACAGACCACCTCTGGATGAGATTCATATGTAGCGTGTGGATAACCAGGGACAGACCATCTCCGGGTGAGATTAACATGTAGGGGGTGGATAACCTGGGACAGACCATCTCTGTATGAGATTGACATGTGTGGTGCAGATAACCTGGAACTGCCCATCTCTGGATGTGATTCACATATAGGGTGTGGATAACCTGGGACAGACCATCTCTGGGTGAGATTCATATATAGGGTGTAAATAACCTGGAACTTCACATCTCTGGATGAGATTCATATGTAGGGTGTGGATAACCTGGGGTAGAACATCTCTAGATGAGATTCAGATGTAGGGTGTAGATAACCTGGAACTGCCCATCTCTGGATGAGATTCATATGTAGGGTGTGGACAACCTGGGGCAGAACATCTCTAGATGAGATTCATACGTAGGGTGTGGATAACCTGGGACTGCCCATCTCTGGATGAGATTGAAATGTAGACTCTGGGTAACCGGGGACAGGCCATCACTGCATGAGATTGACATGTAGGGTGCAGATAACATGGGGCAGAGCATCTCTAGATGAGATTCATATGTCGGGTGTAGATAACCGGGAACTGCCCATCTCTGGATGAGATTCATATGTAGGGTGTGTATAACCTGGGACAGACCATCCCTGGGTGAGATTGACATGTAGGGTGTGGATAACCTGGGACAGACCATCTCTGAGTGAGATTCATATATAGGGTGTAGATAACCTGGAACTTCCCATCTCTGGATGAGATTCATATGTAGGGTGTGGACAACCTGGGGTAGAACATCTCTAGATGAGATTCATACGTAGGGTGTGGATAACCTGGGACTGCCCATCTCTGGATGAGATTGAAATGTAGACTCTGGGTAACCGGGAACAGGCCATCACTGCATGAGATTGACATGTAGGGCGTGGATAGCTGGGACAGACCATCTCTGGGTGAGATTCATATATAGGGTGTAGATAACCTGGAACTGCCCATCTCTGGATGAGATTCATATATAGGGTGTGGATCAGCTGGGGCAGACATTCTCTGGATGAGATTCATATGTAGGGTGTGGAGAACCTGGGACAGACCACCTCTGGATGAGATTCATATGTCGGGTGCAGATAACATGGGGCAGAGCATCTCTAGATGAGATTCATATGTCGGGTGTTGATAACCTGGAACTGCCCATCTCTGGATGAGATTCACATGTAGGGTGTAGATAACCTGGAACTTCCCATCTCTGGATGAGATTCATATGTCGGGTGTGGATACCCTGTGACAGACAATCTCTTGATGAGATTGACATGTAGGGAGAGGATAACCTGGGACAGACCATCACTGGGTGAGATACATATATAGAGTGTAGATAACCGGGAACTGCCCATCTCTGGATGAGATTCATATGTAGGGTGTGTATAACCTGGGACAGACCATCCCTGGATGAGATTGACATGTAGGGTGTAGACAACCTGGGACAGAAGATCTCTGGGTAAGATTGACATGTAGGTGTTGATAACCTGAGACAGACCATCTCTGGGTGAGATGACATGTATGGTGTGTATAACATGGGACAGACCATCACTGGGTGAGATTGACATGTAGGGTGTGGATAACCTGGGGCAGAACATCTCTAGATGAGATTCATACGTAGGGTGTGGATAAACTGGGACAGACCACCTCTGGATGAGATTCATATGTAGGGTGTGGATAACCTGGGACAAGCCATCGATGCATGAGATTGACATGTAGGGTGTAGACAACCTGGGACAGAAGATCTCTGGGTGAGATTGAAGTGTATGGATAACCTGGGGCAGACCATCTCAGGATGAGATTACATGTATGGTGTGCATAACCTGGGACAGACCTTCCCTGGGTGAGATTGACATGTAGGGTGTGGATAACATGAGACAGACAATCACTGGATGAGATTGACATGTACAGTGTGGATATCCTGGGACTGCCCATCTCTGGATGAGATTGACATGTATAGTGCGGATAACCTGGAACTGCCCAACTCTGGATGTGATTCACATATAGGGTGTGGATAACCTGGGGCAGACCATCTCTGGATGAGATGACATGTATGGTGTGTATAACCTGGGACAGACCATCTCTGAGTGAGATTCATATATAGGGTGTAGATAACCTGGAACTTCCCATCTCTGGATGAGATTGACATGTAGGGTGTGGATAACCTGAGAAAGACCATGTCTGGGTGACATTGACATGTAGGGAGTGGATTAACTGGGACAGATCATCTCTGGGTGGGATTGACATGCAGGGTGTGGATACCTGGGACAGACCATCTCTGGGTGAGATTCATATATAGGGTGTAGATAACCTGGAACTGCCCATCTCTGGATGAGATTCCTATATAGGGTGTGGATAAGTTGGGGCAGACCATCTCTGGATGAGATTGACATGTAGAGTGTAGATAACCTGGAACTGCCCATCTCTGGATGAGATTCATATGTAGGGTGTGGACAACCTGGGGCAGAACATCTCTAGATGAGATTCATACGTAGGGTGTGGATAACCTGGGACTGCCCATCTCTGGATGAGATTGAAATGTAGACTCTGGGTAACCGGGAACAGGCCATCACTGCATGAGATTGACATGTAGGGCGTGGATAGCTGGGACAGACCATCTCTGGGTGAGATTCATATATAGGGTGTAGATAACCTGGAACTGCCCATCTCTGGATGAGATTCATATGTAGGGTGTGGACAACCTGGGGTAGAACATCTCTAGATGAGATTCATACGTAGGGTGTGGATAACCTGGGACTGCCCATCTCTGGATGAGATTGAAATGTAGACTCTGGGTAACCGGGAACAGGCCATCACTGCATGAGATTGACATGTAGGGCGTGGATAGCTGGGACAGACCATCTCTGGGTGAGATTCATATATAGGGTGTAGATAACCTGGAACTGCCCATCTCTGGATGAGATTCATATATAGGGTGTGGATCAGCTGGGGCAGACATTCTCTGGATGAGATTCATATGTAGGGTGTGGAGAACCTGGGACAGACCACCTCTGGATGAGATTCATATGTAGGGTGTGGATAACCTGGGACAAGCCATCGATGCATGAGATTGACATGTAGGGTGTAGACAACCTGGGACAGAAGATCTCTGGGTGAGATTGAAGTGTATGGATAACCTGGGGCAGACCATCTCAGGATGAGATTACATGTATGGTGTGCATAACCTGGGACAGACCTTCCCTGGGTGAGATTGACATGTAGGGTGTGGATAACATGAGACAGACAATCACTGGATGAGATTGACATGTACAGTGTGGATATCCTGGGACTGCCCATCTCTGGATGAGATTGACATGTATAGTGCGGATAACCTGGAACTGCCCAACTCTGGATGTGATTCACATATAGGGTGTGGATAACCTGGGGCAGACCATCTCTGGATGAGATGACATGTATGGTGTGTATAACCTGGGACAGACCATCTCTGAGTGAGATTCATATATAGGGTGTAGATAACCTGGAACTTCCCATCTCTGGATGAGATTGACATGTAGGGTGTGGATAACCTGAGAAAGACCATGTCTGGGTGACATTGACATGTAGGGAGTGGATAAACTGGGACAGATCATCTCTGGGTGGGATTGACATGTAGGGTGTGGATACCTGGGACAGACCATCTCTGGGTGAGATCCATATGTAGGGTATGGATAACCAGGGATAGACCATCTCTGGGTGAGATTAACATGTAGGGGGTGGATAACCTGGGACAGACCATCTCTGTATGAGATTGACATGTAATGTGCAGATAACCTGGAACTGCCCATCTCAGGATGAGAATCATATGTAGGGTGTGGATAACCTGGGGCAGAACACCTCTGGATGAGATTGACATGTAGAGTGTGGGTAACCTGGGACAGACCATCTCTGAGTGAGATTCATATATAGGGTGTAGATAACCTGGAACTTCCCATCTCTGGATTAGATTGACATGTAGGGTGTGGATAACCTGAGAAAGACCATGTCTGGGTGACATTGACATGTAGGGAGTGGATTAACTGGGACAGATCATCTCTGGGTGGGATTGACATGCAGGGTGTGGATACCTGGGACAGACCATCTCTGGGTGAGATTCATATATAGGGTGTAGATAACCTGGAACTGCCCATCTCTGGATGAGATTCCTATATAGGGTGTGGATAAGTTGGGGCAGACCATCTCTGGATGAGATTGACATGTAGGGTGTGGATAACCTGGGGCAGACCATCTCTGGATGAGATTGACATGTAGAGTGTGGGTAACCTGGGACAGACCATCTCTGAGTGAGATTCATATATAGGGTGTAGATAACCTGGAACTTCCCATCTCTGGATTAGATTGACATGTAGGGTGTGGATAACCTGAGAAAGACCATGTCTGGGTGACATTGACATGTAGGGAGTGGATTAACTGGGACAGACCATCTCTAGATGAGATTCATACGTAGGGTGTGGATAAACTGGGACAGACCACCTCTGGATGAGATTCATATGTAGGGTGTGGATAACCTGGGACAGGCCATCGATGCATGAGATTGACATGTAGGGTGTAGACAACCTGGGACAGAAGATCTCTGGGTGAGATTGAAGTGTATGGATAACCTGGGGCAGACCATCTCAGGATGAGATTACATGTATGGTGTGCATAACCTGGGACAGACCTTCCCTGGGTGAGATTGACATGTAGGGTGTGGATAACATGAGACAGACAATCACTGGATGAGATTGACATGTACAGTGTGGATATCCTGGGACTGCCCATCTCTGGATGAGATTGACATATAGGGTGTGGATAACCTGGGACAGACCATCTCGGGATGAGATTGACATCTAGGGTGTGGATAACCTGGGACTGCCCATCTCTGTATGAGATTGACATGTAATGTGCAGATAACCTGGAACTGCCCATCTCTGGATGAGAATCATATGTAGGGTGTGGATAACCTGGGGCAGAACACCTCTGGATGAGATTGACATGTAGAGTGTGGGTAACCTGGGACAGACCATCTCTGAGTGAGATTCATATATAGGGTGTAGATAACCTGGAACTTCCCATCTCTGGATTAGATTGACATGTAGGGTGTGGATAACCTGAGAAAGACCATGTCTGGGTGACATTGACATGTAGGGAGTGGATTAACTGGGACAGACCATCTCTAGATGAGATTCATACGTAGGGTGTGGATAAACTGGGACAGACCACCTCTGGATGAGATTCATATGTAGGGTGTGGATAACCTGGGACAGGCCATCGATGCATGAGATTGACATGTAGGGTGTAGACAACCTGGGACAGAAGATCTCTGGGTGAGATTGAAGTGTATGGATAACCTGGGGCAGACCATCTCAGGATGAGATTACATGTATGGTGTGCATAACCTGGGACAGACCTTCCCTGGGTGAGATTGACATGTAGGGTGTGGATAACATGAGACAGACAATCACTGGATGAGATTGACATGTACAGTGTGGATATCCTGGGACTGCCCATCTCTGGATGAGATTGACATATAGGGTGTGGATAACCTGGGACAGACCATCTCGGGATGAGATTGACATCTAGGGTGTGGATAACCTGGGACTGCCCATCTCTGGATGAGATTGACATGTAGGGAGTGGATAAACTGGGACAGATCATCTCTGGGTGGGATTGACATGTAGGGTGTAGATACCTGGGACAGACCATCTCTGGGTGAGATTCATATATAGGGTGTAGATAACCTGGAACTGCCCATCTCTGGATGAGATTCCTATATAGGGTGTGGATAAGTTGGGGCAGACCATCTCTGGATGAGATTGACAAGTAGGGTATGGATAAACTGGGGCAGATCATCTCTGGATGAGATTCATATGTAGGGTGTGGATAACCTGGGGCAGACCATCTCTGGATGAGATGACATGTATGGTTTGTATAACCTGGGACAGACCATCCCTGGGTGAGATTGACATGTAGGGTGTGTATAACCTGAGACAGACCATCTCTGGGTGAGATTGACATGTATAGTGCGGATAACCTGGAACTGCCCAACTCTGGATGTGATTCACATATAGGGTGTGGATAACCTGGGGCAGACCATCTCTGGATGAGATGACATGTATGGTGTGTATAACCTGGGACAGACCATCTCTGGGTGAGATTGACATGTAGGGTGTGTATAAACCGGGACAGACCCTCTCTGGGTGAGATTGACATGTAGTGTGTGGATAACATGAGACAGACAATCACTGAATGAGATTGACATGTACAGTGTGCATAACCTGGGACAGGCCATCACTGCATGAGATTGACATGCAGTGCGTGGATAACATGGGACAGACCATCTCTGTATGAGATTGACATGTATAGTGCGGATAACCTGGAACTGTCCAACTCTGGATGTGATTCACATCTAGGGTGTGGATAACCTGGGGTAGACCATCTCTGGATGAGATGTCATGTATGGTGTGTATAACCTGGGACAGACCATCCCTGGGTGAGATTGACATGTAGGGTGTGGATAACCTGAGACAGACGATCTCTGTGTGAGATTGACATGTAGGGTGTGGATAACATGAGACAGACCATCTCTGGGTGAGATTGACATGTACAGTGTGGATATCCTGGGACTGCCCATCTCTGGATGAGATTGACATGTAGGGTGTGGATAACCTGGGACAGACCATCTTGGGATGAGATTGACATCTAGGGTGTGGATAACCTGGGACTGCCCATCTCTGGATGAGATTGACATGTAGGGTGTGGATACCTGGGACAGACCATCTCTGGGTGAGATTCATATGTAGGGTGTGGATAACCAGGGACAGACCTTCCCTGGGTGAGAGTGACATGTACAGTGTGGATATCCTGGAACTGCCCATCTCTGGATGAGATTGACATGAATGGTGCAGATAACCTGGAACTGCCCATCTCTGGATGAGATTGACATGTAGGGTGTGGATAACCTGGGGCAGACCATCTCTGGATGAGATTGACATGTAGAGTGTGGGTAACCTGGGACAGACCATCTCTGAGTGAGATTCATATATAGGGTGTAGATAACCTGGAACTTCCCATCTCTGGATGAGATTGACATGTAGGGTGTGGATAACCTGAGAAAGACCATGTCTGGGTGACATTGACATGTAGGGAGTGGATAACCTGGGACAGACCATCTCGGGATGAGATTGACCTCTAGGGTGTGGATAACCTGGGACTGCCCATCTCTGGATGAGATTGACATGTAGGGAGTGGATAAACTGGGACAGATCATCTCTGGGTGGGATTGACATGTAGGGTGTGGATACCTGGGACAGACCATCTCTGGGTGAGATCCATATGTAGGGTATGGATAACCAGGGACAGACCATCTCTGGGTGAGATTAACATGTAGGGGGTGGATAACCTGGGACAGACCATCTCTGTATGAGATTGACATGTATGGTGCAGATAACCTGGAACTGCCCATCTCTGGATGAGAATATGTAGGGTGTGGATAACCTGGGGCAGAACACCTCTGGATGAGATTGACATGTAGAGTGTGGGTAACCTGGGACAGACCATCTCTGAGTGAGATTCATATATAGGGTGTAGATAACCTGGAACTTCCCATCTCTGGATTAGATTGACATGTAGGGTGTGGATAACCTGAGAAAGACCATGTCTGGGTGACATTGACATGTAGGGAGTGGATTAACTGGGACAGATCATCTCTGGGTGGGATTGACATGCAGGGTGTGGATACCTGGGACAGACCATCTCTGGGTGAGATTCATATATAGGGTGTAGATAACCTGGAACTGCCCATCTCTGGATGAGATTCCTATATAGGGTGTGGATAAGTTGGGGCAGACCATCTCTGGATGAGATTGACATGTAGAGTGTGGGTAACCTGGGACAGACCATCTCTGAGTGAGATTCATATATAGGGTGTAGATAACGTGGAACTTCCCATCTCTGGATTAGATTGACATGTAGGGTGTGGATAACCTGAGAAAGACCATGTCTGGGTGACATTGACATGTAGGGAGTGGATTAACTGGGACAGACCATCTCTAGATGAGATTCATACGTAGGGTGTGGATAAACTGGGACAGACCACCTCTGGATGAGATTCATATGTAGGGTGTGGATAACCTGGGACAGGCCATCGATGCATGAGATTGACATGTAGGGTGTAGACAACCTGGGACAGAAGATCTCTGGGTGAGATTGAAGTGTATGGATAACCTGGGGCAGACCATCTCAGGATGAGATTACATGTATGGTGTGCATAACCTGGGACAGACCTTCCCTGGGTGAGATTGACATGTAGGGTGTGGATAACATGAGACAGACAATCACTGGATGAGATTGACATGTACAGTGTGGATATCCTGGGACTGCCCATCTCTGGATGAGATTGACATGTAGGGTGTGGATAACCTGGGACAGACCATCTCGGGATGAGATTGACATCTAGGGTGTGGATAACCTGGGACTGCCCATCTCTGGATGAGATTGACATGTAGGGAGTGGATAAACTGGGACAGATCATCTCTGGGTGGGATTGACATGTAGGGTGTAGATACCTGGGACAGACCATCTCTGGGTGAGATTCATATGTAGGGTGTAGATAACCAGGGACAGACCATCTCCGGGTGAGATTAACATGTAGGGGGTGGATAACCTGGGACAGACCATCTCTGTATGAGATTGACATGTGTGGTGCAGATAACCTGGAACTGCCCATCGCTGGATGTGATTCACATATAGGGTGTGGATAACCTGGGACAGACCATCTCTGAGTGAGATTCATATATAGGGTGTAGATAACCTGGAACTTCCCATCTCTGGATGAGATTCATATGTAGGGTGTGGACAACCTGGGGTAGAACATCTCTAGATGAGATTCATACGTAGGGTGTGGATAACCTGGGACTGCCCATCTCTGGATGAGATTGAAATGTAGACTCTGGGTAACCGGGAACTGGCCATCACTGCATGAGATTGACATGTAGGGCGTGGATAGCTGGGTCAGACCATCTCTGGGTGAGATTCATATATAGGGTGTAGATAACCTGGAACTGCCCATCTCTGGATGAGATTCATATATAGGGTGTGGATCAGCTGGGGCAGACATTCTCTGGATGAGATTCATATGTAGGGTGTGGAGAACCTGGGACAGACCACCTCTGGATGAGATTCATATGTCGGGTGCAGATAACATGGGGCAGAGCATCTCTAGATGAGATTCATATGTCGGGTGTAGATAACCTGGAACTGCCCATCTCTGGATGAGATTCACATGTAGGGTGTAGATAACCTGGAACTTCCCATCTCTGGATGAGATTCATATGTAGGGTGTGGAGAACCTGGGACTTCCCATCTCTGGATGAGATTCATATGTCGGGTGTGGATACCCTGTGACAGACAATCTCTTGATGAGATTGACATGTAGGGAGAGGATAACCTGGGACAGACCATCACTGGGTGAGATACATATATAGGGTGTAGATAACCGGGAACTACCCATCTCTGGATGAGATTCATATGTAGGGTGTGTATAACCTGGGACAGACCATCCCTGGATGAGATTGACATGTAGGGTGTGGATAACATGAGACAGACAATCACTGGATGAGATTGACATGTAGGGTGTAGACAACCTGGGACAGAAGATCTCTGGGTAAGATTGACATGTAGGGTGTTGATAACCTGAGACAGACCATCTCTGGGTGAGATGACATGTAGGGAGTGGATAAACTGGGACAGACCATCTCTGGGTGAGATTCATATGTAGGGTGTGGATAACCAGGGACAGACCTTCCCTGGGTGAGAGTGACATGTACAGTGTGGATATCCTGGGACTGCCCATCTCTGGATGAGATTGACATGAATGGTGCAGATAACCTGGAACTGCCCATCTCTGGATGAGATTGACATGTAGGGTGTGGATAACCTGGGGCAGACCATCTCTGGATGAGATTGACATGTAGAGTGTGGGTAACCTGGGACAGACCATCTCTGAGTGAGATTCATATATAGGGTGTAGATAACCTGGAACTTCCCATCTCTGGATGAGATTGACATGTAGGGTGTGGATAACCTGAGAAAGACCATGTCTGGGTGACATTGACATGTAGGGAGTGGATAAACTGGGACAGATCATCTCTGGGTGGGATTGACATGTAGGGTGTGGATACCTGGGACAGACCATCTCTGGGTGAGATCCATATGTAGGGTATGGATAACCAGGGACAGACCATCTCTGGGTGAGATTAACATGTAGGGGGTGGATAACCTGGGACAGACCATCTCTGTATGAGATTGACATGTATGGTGCAGATAACCTGGAACTGCCCATCTCTGGATGAGAATATGTAGGGTGTGGATAACCTGGGGCAGAACACCTCTGGATGAGATTGACATGTAGAGTGTGGGTAACCTGGGACAGACCATCTCTGAGTGAGATTCATATATAGGGTGTAGATAACCTGGAACTTCCCATCTCTGGATTAGATTGACATGTAGGGTGTGGATAACCTGAGAAAGACCATGTCTGGGTGACATTGACATGTAGGGAGTGGATTAACTGGGACAGATCATCTCTGGGTGGGATTGACATGCAGGGTGTGGATACCTGGGACAGACCATCTCTGGGTGAGATTCATATATAGGGTGTAGATAACCTGGAACTGCCCATCTCTGGATGAGATTCCTATATAGGGTGTGGATAAGTTGGGGCAGACCATCTCTGGATGAGATTGACATGTAGAGTGTGGGTAACCTGGGACAGACCATCTCTGAGTGAGATTCATATATAGGGTGTAGATAACCTGGAACTTCCCATCTCTGGATTAGATTGACATGTAGGGTGTGGATAACCTGAGAAAGACCATGTCTGGGTGACATTGACATGTAGGGAGTGGATTAACTGGGACAGACCATCTCTAGATGAGATTCATACGTAGGGTGTGGATAAACTGGGACAGACCACCTCTGGATGAGATTCATATGTAGGGTGTGGATAACCTGGGACAGGCCATCGATGCATGAGATTGACATGTAGGGTGTAGACAACCTGGGACAGAAGATCTCTGGGTGAGATTGAAGTGTATGGATAACCTGGGGCAGACCATCTCAGGATGAGATTACATGTATGGTGTGCATAACCTGGGACAGACCTTCCCTGGGTGAGATTGACATGTAGGGTGTGGATAACATGAGACAATCACTGGATGAGATTGACATGTACAGTGTGGATAACCTGGGACTGCCCATCTCTGGATGAGATTGACATGTAGGGAGTGGATAAACTGGGACAGATCATCTCTGGGTGGGATTGACATGTAGGGTGTAGATACCTGGGACAGACCATCTCTGGGTGAGATTCATATGTAGGGTGTGGATAACCAGGGACAGACCATCTCCGGGTGAGATTAACATGTAGGGGGTGGATAACCTGGGACAGACCATCTCTGTATGAGATTGACATGTGTGGTGCAGATAACCTGGAACTGCCCATCGCTGGATGTGATTCACATATAGGGTGTGGATAACCTGGGACAGACCATCTCTGAGTGAGATTCATATATAGGGTGTAGATAACCTGGAACTTCCCATCTCTGGATGAGATTCATATGTAGGGTGTGGACAACCTGGGGTAGAACATCTCTAGATGAGATTCATACGTAGGGTGTGGATAACCTGGGACTGCCCATCTCTGGATGAGATTGAAATGTAGACTCTGGGTAACCGGGAACAGGCCATCACTGCATGAGATTGACATGTAGGGCGTGGATAGCTGGGACAGACCATCTCTGGGTGAGATTCATATATAGGGTGTAGATAACCTGGAACTGCCCATCTCTGGATGAGATTCATATATAGGGTGTGGATCAGCTGGGGCAGACATTCTCTGGATGAGATTCATATGTAGGGTGTGGAGAACCTGGGACAGACCACCTCTGGATGAGATTCATATGTCGGGTGCAGATAACATGGGGCAGAGCATCTCTAGATGAGATTCATATGTCGGGTGTAGATAACCTGGAACTGCCCATCTCTGGATGAGTTTCACATGTAGGGTGTAGATAACCTGGAACTTCCCATCTCTGGATGAGATTCATATGTAGGGTGTGGAGAACCTGGGACTTCCCATCTCTGGATGAGATTCATATGTCGGGTGTGGATACCCTGTGACAGACAATCTCTTGATGAGATTGACATGTAGGGAGAGGATAACCTGGGACAGACCATCACTGGGTGAGATACATATATAGAGTGTAGATAACCGGGAACTGCCCATCTCTGGATGAGATTCATATGTAGGGTGTGTATAACCTGGGACAGACCATCCCTGGATGAGATTGACATGTAGGGTGTGGATAACATGAGACAGACAATCACTGGATGAGATTGACATGTAGGGTGTAGACAACCTGGGACAGAAGATCTCTGGGTAAGATTGACATGTAGGGTGTTGATAACCTGAGACAGACCATCTCTGGGTGAGATGACATGTATGGTGTGTATAACATGGGACAGACCATCACTTGGTGAGATTGACATGTAGGGTGTGGATAACCTGGGGCAGAACATCTCTAGATGAGATTCATACGTAGGATGTGGATAAACTGGGACAGACCACCTCTGGATGAGATTCATATGTAGGGTGTGGATAACCTGGGACAAGCCATCGATGCATGAGATTGACATGTAGGGTGTAGACAACCTGGGACAGAAGATCTCTGGGTGAGATTGAAGTGTATGGATAACCTGGGGCAGACCATCTCAGGATGAGATTACATGTATGGTGTGCATAACCTGGGACAGACCTTCCCTGGGTGAGATTGACATGTAGGGTGTGGATAACATGAGACAGACAATCACTGGATGAGATTGACATGTACAGTGTGGATATCCTGGGACTGCCCATCTCTGGATGAGATTGACATGTAGGGAGAGGATAAACTGGGACAGATCATCTCTGGGTGGGATTGACATGTAGGGTGTGGATACCTGGGACAGACCATCTCTGCGTGAGATCCATATGGAGGGTGTGGATAACCAGGGACAGACCATCTCTGGGTGAGATTAACATGTAGGGGGTGGATAACCTGGGACAGACCATCTCTGTATGAGATTGACATGTATGGTGCAGATAACCTGGAACTGCCCATCTCAGGATGTGATTCACATATAGGGTGTGGAAAACCTGGGACAGACCATCTCTGGATGAGATCCATATGTAGGGTGTGGATAACCTGGGACAGACCTTCTCTGGATGAGATTGCCATGTAGGGTGTGGACAATCTGGGACAGGCCATCGCTGCATGAAATTGACCTGGAGGGTATGGATAACCTGAGACAGACAATCTCTGGATGAGATTGACATGTAGGGTGTGGATAAACTCGGACAGACCATCTCTGGATGAGATTGACATGTAGAGTGTGGATTACCTGAGACAGACCATCTCTGGATGAGATTGACATGTAGGGTGTGGATAACCTGGGACAGAACATCTCTGGGTGGGATTGACATTTAGGGTGTAGATAACCTGGAACTGCCCATCTCTGGATGAGATTCATATATAGGGTGTGGATAACCAGGGACGTACCATCGCTGGATGAGATTCATATATAGGGTGTGGATAACCTGAGGCAGACCATCCCTGGATGAGATTGACATGTAGCGTGTGGATAACCTGGGACTGCCCATCTCTGGATGAGATTCACATGTCGGGTGTAGATAACCTGGAACTGCCCATCTCTGGATGAGATTCATATGTAGGGTGTAGATAACCTGGGACAGACATTCTCTGGATGAGATTCATATGTAGGGTGTGGATAACCTGGGACAGACCATCTCTGGGTCAGATTGACATGTAGGGTGCGGATAACCTGGGATAGACCAACTCTGGATGAGATTGACATGTAGGGTGTGGATAACCTGAGACAGACCATCTCTGGATGAGATTGACATGTAGGGTGTGGATAACCTGGGACAGACTATCTCTGGATGAGATTGACATGTAGGGTGTAGATAAACTCGGACAGACCATCTCTGGATGAAATTGACCGGTAGGGTGTGGATAACCAAGGACGGACCATCGCTGGATGGGATTGACATGTAGAGTGTGGATAACCTGGGGCAGACCATCTCTGAATGAGATTGACATGTAGGGTGTGGATAACCTGGGGCAGTCATTCTCTGGATGAGATTCATATGTAGGGTGTGGAGAACATGGGACAGAACATCTCTACATGAGATTCATATGTAGGGTGTGGATAACATGGGACTGCCCATCTCTGGATGAGATTGACATGTAGAGTGTGGGTAACCAAGGACAGGCGATCGCTGCATGAGATTGACATGCAGGGTTTGGATAACCTGGGACAGTCCATCTCTGGATGAGATTCATATATAGGGTGTGGATAACCTGGGACTGCCCATCTCTGGATGTGATTGACATGTAGGGTATGTATAACCTGGGGCAGACATTCTCTGGATGAGATTCATATGTAGGGTGTGGAGAACATGGGACTGCCCATCTCTGGATGAGATTGACAACAAGGGTGTGGATAACCTGGGACAGACCATCTCTAGATGACATTCATATGTAGATTGTGGATAACCTGGGAGAGACCACCTCTGGATGAGATTGACATGTAAGGTGTGGATAACCTGGGACTGCCCATCTCTGGATGAGATTGACATGTAGGGTGTGGATAACCTGGGGAAGACATTCTCTGGATGAGATTCATATGTAGGGTGTGGAGAACATGGGACAGAACATCTCTGGATGAGATTGACATGTAGAGTGTGGGTAACCGAGGACAGGCGATCGCTGCATGAGATTGACATGCAGGGTGTGGATAACCTGGGACTGCCCATCTCTGGATGAGATTCATATATATGGTGTGGATAACCTGGGGCAGACCATCTCTGGATGAGATTGACATGTAGGGTATGTATAACCTGGGGCAGACATTCTCTGGATGAGATTCATATGTAGGGTGTGGAGAACATGGGACTGCCCATCTCTGGATGAGATTGACAACAAGGGTGTGGATAACCTGGGACAGACCATCTCTAGATGACATTCATATGTAGATTGTGGATAACCTGGGAGAGACCACCTCTGGATGAGATTGACATGTAAGGTGTGGATAACCTGGGACTGCCCATCTCTGGATGAGATTGACATGTAGGGTGAGGATAACTGGGGGCAGACCATCACTGGATGAGATTGACATGTAGAGTGTGGATAACCTGGGGCAGACCATCTCTGAATGAGATTGACATGTAGGGTGTGGAGAACCTGGGGCAGACATTCTCTGGATGAGATTCATATGTAGGGTGTGGAGAACATGGGACAGAACATCTCTACATGAGATTCATATGTAGGGTGTGGATAACATGGGACTGCAAATCTCTGGATGAGATTGACATGTAGAGTGTGGGTAACCGAGGACAGGCGATCGCTGCATTAGATTGACATGTAGGGTGTGGATAACCTGTGACAGTCCATCTCTGGGTGAGATTGACATGTCGGGTGCGGATAACCTGTGACAGACCATCTCTGGATGAGAAAGACATGTAGGGTGTGGATAACCTGGGACAGACCATGTCTGGATGAGATTGACAAAAGGGTGAGGATAACCTGGGACTGCCAATCTATGGATGAGATTCATATGTAGGGTGTGGATAACCTGGGACAGACCATCTCTGGGTCAGATTGACATGTAGGGTGTGGATACCCTGGGACAGACCATCTCTGGATG
Source organism: Hypanus sabinus (assembly GCF_030144855.1). Classification (NCBI taxonomy): domain Eukaryota; kingdom Metazoa; phylum Chordata; class Chondrichthyes; order Myliobatiformes; family Dasyatidae; genus Hypanus; species Hypanus sabinus. Next base: position 4,864,780 of record NC_082731.1, on the reverse strand, counting down.
AGATTGACATGTAGGGTGTGGATAACCTGAGACAGACCATCTCTGGATGAGATTGACATGTAGGGTGTAGATAAACTCGGACAGACCATCTCTGGATGAAATTGACCAGTAGGGTGTGGATAACCAGGGACGGACCATCGCTGGATGGGATTGACATGTAGAGTGTGGATAACCTGGGGCAGACCATCTCTGAATGAGATTGACATGTAGGGTGTGGATAACCTGGGGCAGACATTCTCTGGATGAGATTCATATGTAGGGTGTGGAGAACATGGGACAGAACATCTCTACATGAGATTCATATGTAGGGTGTGGATAACATGGGACTGCCCATCTCTGGATGAGATTGACATGTAGAGTGTGGGTAACCGAGGACAGTCGATCGCTGCATGAGATTAACATGCAGGGTGTGGATAACCTGGGACAGTCCATCTCTGGGTGAGATTGTCATGTAGGGTGTGGATAAACTGGGGCAGACCATCTCTGCATGAGATTTATGTGTAGAGTGTGGATAACCTGGGACTGCTCATCTCTGGATGAGATTCATATGTAGGGTGTGGATAACCTGGGACAGACCATCTCTGGGTCAGATTGACATGTAGGGTGTGGATACCCTGGGACAGACCAACTCTGGATGAGATTGACATGTAGGGTGTGGATAACCTGGAACTGCCCATCTCTGAATGAGATTCATATATAGGGTGTGGATAACCTGGGTCAGACCATCTCTGGATGAGATTCATATAAGCGTGTGGATAACCTGGGACAGACTATCTCTGGATGAGATTGACATGTAGGGTGTAGATAAACTCGGACAGACCATCTCTGGATGAAATTGACCGGTAGGGTGTGGATAACCAGGGACAGACCATCGCTGGATGGGATTCATATCTAGGGTGTAGATAACCTGAAACTGCCCATCTCTGGATGAGATTCATATATAGGGTGTGGATAACCTGGGACTGCCCATCTCTGGATGAGATTCATATATATGGTGTGGATAACCTGGGGCAGACCATCTCTGGATGAGATTGACATGTAGTGTGTGTATAACCTGGGGCAGACATTCTCTGGATGAGATTCATATGTAGGGTGTGGAGAACATGGGACTGCCCATCTCTGGATGTGATTGACATCAAGGGTGTGGATAACCTGGGACAGAACATCTCTAGATGACATTCCTATGTAGAGTGTGGATAACCTGGGAGAGACCACCTCTGGATGAGATTCATATGTAAGGTGTGGATAACCTGGGACTGCCCATCACTGGATGAGATTGACATGTAGAGTGTGGATAACCTGGGGCAGACCATCTCTGGATGAGATTGACATGTAGGGTGTGGATAACCTGTGACAGTCCATCTCTGGGTGAGATTGACATGTCGGGTGCGGATAACCTGAGACAGACCATCTCTGGATGAGAAAGACATGTAGGGTGTGGATAACCTGGGACAGACCATGTCTGGATGAGATTGACAAAAGGGTGAGGATAACCTGGGACTGCCAATTTATGGATGAGACTGTCATGTAGGGTGTGGATAAACTGGGGCAGACCATCTCTGCATGAGATTTATGTGTAGGGTGTGGATAACCTGGGACTGCTCATCTCTGGATGAGATTCATATGTAGGGTGTGGATAACCTGGGACAGACCATCTCTGGGTCAGATTGACATGTAGGGTGTGGATAACCTGGGACAGACCAACTCTGGATGAGATTGGCATGTAGGGTGTGGATAACCTGAGACAGACCATCTCTGGATGAGATTGACATGTAGGGTGTGGATAACCTGGAACTGCCCATCTCTGAATGAGATTCATATATAGGGTGTGGATAACCTGGGTCAGACCATCTCTGGATGAGATTCATATAAGGTTGTGGATAACCTGGGACAGACTATCTCTGGATGAGATTGACATGTAGGGTGTAGATAAACTCGGACAGACCATCTCTGGATGAAATTGACCGGTAGGGTGTGGATAACCTGGGACAGACCATCTCTGGGTCAGATTGACATGTAGGGTGTGGATAACCTGGGACAGACCAACTCTGGTTGAGATTGACATGTAGGGTGTGGATAACCTGAGACAGACCATCTCTGGATGAGATTGACATGTAGGGTGTGGATAACCTGGAACTGCCCATCTCTGAATGAGATTCATATATAGGGTGTGGATAACCTGGGTCAGACCATCTCTGGATGAGATTCATATAAGGGTGTGGATAACCTGGGACAGACTATCTCTGGATGAGATTGACATGTAGGGTGTAGATAAACTCGGACAGACCATCTCTGGATGAAATTGACCGGTAGGGTGTGGATAACCAGGGACGGACCATCGCTGGATGGGATTCATATCTAGGGTGTAGATAACCTGCGACTGCCCATCTCTGGATGAGATTGACATGTAGAGTGTGGGTAACCGAGGACAGGCCATCGCTGCATGAGATTGACATGCAGGGTGTGGATAACCTGGGACAGTCCATCTCTGGGTGAGATTGACATGTAGGGTGTGGATAACCTGAGACCGACCATCTCTGGATGAGAAAGACATGTAGGGTGTGGATAAACTTGGACAGACCATCTCTGGATGAAATTGACATGTAGGGTGTGGATAACCAGGGACGGACCATCGCTGGATGAGATTCATATATAGGGTGTGGTTAACCTGGGACAGACCATCTCTGGCTGAGATTCATATAAGGGTGTGGATAACCAGGGACGGACCATCGCTGCATGAGATTCATATCTAGGGTGTGGATAACCCGGGACTGGCCATCGCTGCATGAGATTGACTTGTAGGGTGTGGATAAACTCGGACAGACCATCTCTGGATGAAATTGACATGTAGGGTGTGGAGAACATGCCACTGCCCATCTCTGGATGAGATTGACATCAAGGGTGTTGATAACCTGGGACAGAACATCTCTAGATGACATTCATATCTAGAGTGTGGATAACCTGGGGGAGACCACCTCTGGATGAGATTCATATGTAAGGTGTGGATAACCTGGGACTGCCCATCTCTGGATGAGATTGATATGTAGGGTGTGGATAACCTGGGACAGTCCATCTCTGGATGAGATTGACATGTAGGGTGAGGATAACTGGGGCAGACCATCTCTGGATGAGATTGACATGTAGAGTGTGGATAACCTGGAACTGCCCATCTCTGGATGAGATTCATATGTAGAGTGTGGATAACCTGGGGCAGACCATCTCGGGATGAGATTGACATGTAGGGTGTGGATAACCTGGGACAGACCATCTCTGAATGAGATTCATATCTAGGGTGTAGATAACCTGGAACTGCCCATCTCTGGATGAGATTCATATAAGGGTGTGGATAACCTGGAACTGCCCATCTCTGGATGAGATTCATATGTAGTGTGTGGATAAGCTGGGACCGCCCATCTCTGGATGAATTCGCAAGACAGAGGTGTCTGCAGATCAAGTGCCGGGAAATGGGATAAGTAAAGACAAGCTATTTTGCACTCCATTATTTTGTGTGCAATGGTCAAGCCTTGCAGCATTTGCTGTCTCTCTTGTATATGTGAGCCTTTTTCTGTGCTGTATAGTTCTCAGCCTTTATATGGTGCACCGGGAATGTGACACAGGAGAAGCTGTAGATGCCAGAAATCTTGTTCAAGACAACACACACAAAATGTTGGACGAACTCAGCTGGGCAGGTAGCAAATCATAAACAAGAGATTTCACAGGTACTGGCAATCCAGAGCAACACACACAAAAAGCTGGGGGAACCTAAGTTACAAGGAAAGGTTGAACAAGTCAGGTCTTTATTCTTTGAGCGTAGAAGGTTGGGTGGGGACTTGATAGAGGTTTTTAAAATTATGTGGGGGATAGATAGAGTTGATGTGGATAGGCTTTTTCCATTGAGAGTAGGGAAGATTCAAACAAGAGGACATGAGTTGAGAGTTAGGGGGCAGAAGTTTAGGGGTAGCACGAGGGGGAATTCCTTTATCAGAGAGTGGTAGCTGTGTGGAACGAGCTTCCAGTTGAAGTGGTAGAGGCAGGTTCGGTATTGTCATTTAAAGTAAAATTGGATAGGTGTATGGACAGGAAAGGAATGGATGGTTATGGGCTGAGTGCGAGCCAGTGGGACTAGGTGAGAGTAAGTGTTCAGCATGGACTAGAAGGGCCGAGATAGCCTGTTTCCGTGCAGTAATTGTTTATAACTCAGCAGGTCAAGCAGCATCTGTGGAGAAGAATCAATAGCCAACCCCTCGATCAGAACTGGAAAGGAAGGGGGAAAGAAGCCAGAATAAGAAGGTGAAGGGGGTGCAAGGTGGCACGTGATAGGCGAAGGCAGGTCAGGGGAAGGTAGGTGGGTAGGGGTGGGAATGACGTGAGAAGCTGGGAGGGTGCAGGTGGAAGAAGTAAAAGGCTGGAGGAGGAGGAATCTAACACAAGAAAAAAATTGTCCATATGAGAAAGGAAGGAGGGAGGTTGTCAGCAGGTGAGAAGGAGTCGAGGGGATCGGAATGGAGAAGGGGAAGGGGAAGAAATTACTGGAAGTTATTGAGGTTGAAGTACACGCCATCAGGTTGGAGGCTACCCTGATGGAATAGGAGGTTTAACCTGAGCTTGGCCTCAGAGAGGAAGCCATGGACTGACATGTCGGAATGTAAATGGGAATCTCACCTTTTGCAGCAGTCAATGTGTTCAACGAAGCAGCCTCCCCCAGTCTACTGTACATCAGGTGTCACAGATAAAGTAAAATGTATTCATAATGCAAATTATTTTACAAGAAGAAAGCCTTTTCCTTCTCCATCCAGTCAGTACTGTTCTATTATGTTCCATAAACCCCATAGGACTGTTACCCCTCACATGTCCCCCACCCCCGGGGCGGGAGGAGGGAAGGGGCCAGTTGACAGTTTGGGCTGAGACCCCTCGTTAGGACGTGCAATGTGAGCAGTTTATGATTGCCTGATTTCAGGTACGTGATTGCTAAGAGAAAAGTGACAAGAAGAAATTGGACCGTTTTTGTTTTGGTCAGAAATTGCCACAGAGGTAAGAAAGCTGAACAGAATTGCAAAATTCTCACCTTCCCTTTCTCCACGGTCCACTGCTCTCCTCTCAGGTTCCTGCTCCTGCAGCCCTTTACCTTCCCACGCACCTGGCTTCCCCTATCGCCTTCTCCCCTCCCCACCCTTCTATTCCGGTGTCGGCCCCCTTCCTGTCCGGTGCTGAAGGGTCTCGGCTTCGCATTGATCGGGGAGCCGGAGACGGGAACGCGCTCTGATTGGCGCCGCTCCCGGTTTCTGGGAATCATGTGATCCTGATGTCAGCCTTTGTAACAGGAGCTGGCCCGGCTCACTCGCTCGCTCGATCCGAGTGACCGCAGGTCTGCGAGCGGGGGGACGCGAATCGCTCAGTCCCGCGGCGCAGAGGGGCTGAGCCCGGGAGCCGCCGAGCCACCGCGCCGTGGACGGACTCCGCAGACAGGAGGCGGGCGTAAACTGGTAGGTTGGCCCTTCGCAGTCCCGCAGCCTTCGGTGAAAGTTGGGCTCCTTTCACGGAGAGCAGAGGCACGGAAAGTAAGGATTCAGGGGTCAGGAGGGTGAGGGGTTTCGGATGACGTGGGGGGGGGGGAAGGCGGGTTCGATCTTGCTCTCGGGTGCTGTCCGTGTGGAGTTTGCACGTTCGTCCAGTATCCGCCAGCATCAAAAGAGGTAGTCGCTGTAACATTCTCTCAGTATGTGTTGATGGGAACTTGGGGAGAATAGAATGCAATTAACGCAAGTAGGTGGTTAGCATCTACTCAGTGGGCCGAAGGGCCGACTTCTATATCACTTTTCTCTGTCTCTACATCACAGCTTGCTGTTCAGAGGCAACAACAAATTGTATTTGTAGGGTACTGCTTGTATTTCGGGGGGGGGGGGGGGGTTGGGATGGGAGGTGGATGGTCTGAGGTTTGACTGTGGCCGAGGAAAGGAATGTGGGAGAATCGGAGCGGAGATCCCGAAGGGGTTGGGGGAGTAAGTTAGAGGCAGGGGTAGGAGAATGTGGAGGATGGTGGTTAATGAGGGGAGGTAGAAGTTAAGCAGTTGACTGGGAGCTGATGAGGTACAGGACACTGGGTGATGGAACCCTGGGGGGGGGGGTATTGTAGCACAGGACACTGGGTGATGGAACCCTGGGGGGGTATCGTAGCACAGGACACTGGGTGATGGAACCCTGGGGGGGGGGGTATTGTAGCACAGGACATTGGGTGATGGAACCCTGGGGGGGATGGGGTATTGGGGAGAAGGTCACTGGATGATGGAACCCTGGGGGGGTATTGTAGCACAGGACACTGGGTGATGGAACCCTGGGGGGGATGGGGTATTGGGGAGCAGGTCACTGGGTGATGGGGCCCGTTGGGGATGGTGTATTGGGGAGCAGCACACTGGGTGATGGGGCCCCAGTGGGGACGGGGTATTGGGGAGCAGCACACTGGGTGATGGAACCCCAGGGGGGATGGGGTATTGGGGAGCAGCACACTGGGTGATGGAACCCCGGGGGGATGGGGTATTGGGGAGCAGCACACTGGGTGATGGGGCCCCAGTGTGGATGGGGTATTGGGGAGCAGCACACTGGGTGATGGAACCCCAGTGGGGACGGGGCATTGGGGAGCAGCACACTGGGTGATGGAACCCCAGGGGGGAAGGGGTATTGGGGAGCAGCACACTGGGTGATGGAACCCCAGGGGGGATGGGGTATTGGGGAGCAGCACACTGGGTGATGGAACCCCAGGGGGGATGGGGTACTGGGGAGCAGCACACTGGGTGATGGAACCCCAGGGGGGATGGGGTATTGGGGAACAGCACACTGGGTGATGGAACCCCAGGGGGGATGGGGTATTGGGGAACAGCACACTGGGTGATGGAACCCCAGGGGGGATGGGGTATTGGGGAGCAGCACACTGGGTGATGGAACCCCAGTGGGGATGGGGTATTGGGGAGCAGCACACTGGTTGATGAGACCCCTGGGGGGACGGGGTATTGGGGAGCAGCACACTGGGTGATGGGGCCCCAGTGGGGATGGGGTATTGGGGAGCAGCACACTGGGTGATGGGGCCCCAGTGGGGACGGGGTATTGGGGAGCAGCACACTGGGTGATGGGGCCCCAGTGGGGATGGGGTATTGGGGAGCAGCACACTGGGTGATGGAACCCCAGGGGGGATGGGGTATTGGGGAGCAGCACACTGGGTGATGGGGCCCCAGTGGGGACGGGGCATTGGGGAGCAGCACACTGGGTGATGGGGCCCCAGGGGGGATGGGGTATTGGGGAGCAGCACACTGGGTGATGGGGCCCCAGTAGGGATGGGGTATTGGGGAGCAGCACACTGGGTGATGGGGCCCCAGTGGGGACGGGGTATTGGGGAGCAGCACACTGGGTGATGGGGCCCCAGTGGGGATGTGGTATTGGGGAGCAGCACACTGGGTGATGGAACCCCAGGGGGGATGGGGTATTGGGGAGCAGCACACTGGGTGATGGGGCCCCAGTGGGGACGGGGTATTGGGGAGCAGCACACTGCGTGATGGGGCCCCAGGGGGGATGGGGTATTGGGGAGCAGCACACTGGGTGATGGGGCCCCAGTAGGGATGGGGTATTGGGGAACAGCACACTGGGTGATGGGGCCCCAGTGGGGACGGGGTATTGGGGAGCAGCACACTGGGTGATGGGGCCCCAGTGAGGATGGGGTATTGGGGAGCAGCACACTGGTTGATGAGACCCCTGGGGGGATGGGGTATTGGGGAGCAGCACACTGTTTGATGAGACCCCTGGGGGGATGGGGTATTGGGGAGCAGCACACTGGGTGATGGAACCCCGGGGGGATGGGGTATTGGGGAGCAGCACACTGGGTGATGGAACCCCGGGGGGATGGGGTATTGGGGAGCAGCACACTGGGTGATGGGGCCCCAGTGGGGACGGGGTATTGGGGAGCAGCACACTGGGTGATGGAACCCCGGGGGGATGGGGTATTGGGGAGCAGCACACTGGGTGATGGGGCCCCAGTGGGGATGGGGTATTGGGGAGCAGCACACTGGGTGATGGGGCCCCAGTGGGGACGGGGTATTGGGGAGCAGCACACTGGGTGATGGGGCCCCAGTGGGGATGGGGTATTGGGGAGCAGCACACTGGGTGATGGGGCCCCAGTAGGGATGGGGTATTGGGGAGCAGCACACTGGGTGATGGGGCCCCAGTGGGGACGGGGTATTGGGGAGCAGCACACTGGGTGATGGGGCCCCAGGGGGGATGGGGTATTGGGGAGCAGCACACTGGGTGATGGGGCCCCAGTAGGGATGGGGTATTGGGGAGCAGCACACTGGGTGATGGGGCCCCAGTGGGGACGGGGTATTGGGGAGCAGCACACTGGGTGATGGGGCCCCAGTGGGGACAGGGTATTGGGGAGCAGCACACTGGGTGATGGGGCCCCGGGGGGATGGGGTATTGGGGAGCAGCACACTGGGTGATGGGGCCCCAGTGGGGACGGGGTATTGGGGAGCAGCACACTGGGTGATGGAATCCCGGGGGGATGGGGTATTGGGGAGCAGTACACTGGGTGATGGAACCCCGGGGGATGGGGTATTGGGGAGCAGTACACTGGGTGATGGGACCCCGGGGGGAAGGGGTATTGGGGAGCAGTACACTGGACCTCATTGGAGATGGGGTGCTGGTGAATGGGACGCTGGGCATTGTCACTCCTGTGAGGACAGGGTGTTGGTGAATGGGACACTGGATGCTGAGATTTGTGGTGTGTGGGTAGTCAGCAGTTGGAGAACATTGGAATATCAGATACCTTACTCCACTTAAGCATAGAAAAGGCTAATTCCTTCACAAGGTGTGGGTGCCTAATTACAGTCTCGGAGGTGAAGGGGCTCCATGTGTTAAATGCTGAAACCATCAGCTGCTGTGCCAACATGATGGAGAGCTGTCACCCTCTCTCTCGACACGTTACTGTTCACTCACTGGCCTGCAAGTCTCAGAAATATTTATGTGGAGTTGTCAAGTACAACGAAGAAAGGGGCCTTTTGTCCCAGTGAGTTTGCTGTGGAATCCTACAGCCCTTTGGCCTATTGGGTTTGTGCTGGATATCAGCTACCAGTTTACAGTGATCTTTCTCAGTCTGCCCCCGTTCAAAGTAAGGCGTAACTGCTGCCTACCTTTGCCACTCGACTGTGCAGCGTGGGGTGTGGTGCACAGTATATAGTTTTGGGGGCTAATGTAACAAAATTTCTCCTCGAATAGACCATGGCACTTCTCCACCTTCAGTGAGGCTCTGTGTGAGGAGCCAAGGTGAGCCCTTGGGTGTAGGGAAGGGAGGAATATTCCCTCGCCTCGGACAGCTCAGTGGTTTGGACTAATGTGTGACGGAAGCTCGAATCACTTGGTGGTTTTGGAGGAGGAGCGGAGAGGTTTCTGTAATGTGCAGAGGGAACATTGTGCTGTCATCCGCACTTCCTCCCCGTGTGGTTTTAGATTTGCACCAAGCCAATCAGCCCTCCTGACTGCACGATCTCTGCCGGCTTTGAGGCCCCCACCGAGACCTGAGAGCGATTGGCCTTTGGAAACGAAAGTTTCCACCGTGACTTAAGGGCCCAACTGTTGAAAGTAGGAATCACAGCAGTGAGTGAAGGCCATCCAGTTATATGACATAGGCCATTTGGCCCATCAAGCCTGTGCTGTCATTTGATGATTTATTTTCCCTCTGACTGTGGACTCACTGCACTCTTAGTTCTCAGCATGTTCTCAGTACTATGCATTTACTTTTTTTGTCAGTCTTTGTATGTAGTTTCTCATTGATTCTATTCTATTTGTTCTACTTTGAATGCCCGCAAAAAATGCATTTCATAGTAGCATATGATGACAAAGACATACTTTGGAAATAAATTTACTTGGAACACTTAACCCCATTCCCCGGTCTTCTCCCTGTATCCTTTGCCTTTCAACCTCCAGTTTAAATATACCCAATGACTTGGCCTCCACAGCCGCTTGTGGCAATGAATTCCACAGATTCACTGACCTCTGGATAAAGAAATTCCTCCTCATTTCTGTTCTAAAGGGATATGCTGCCATTCTGAGGCTGTGGCCTCTGGTCCTAAGCTCCCACACTATTGGTAACATACTCACTAATATTCAATAGATTTCAAAGAGATCCTTCCCTCATTCTTATAAACTCTAGTGAGTGTGAATACACCGTATGGCAATATCAGTGAACTTGAGACCAGGTATCCAGAGGCTTTGCTCATTACAGCCGGGGACTTTAACCAGGCCAACCTCAGAAAAGTGCTGCCAAAGTTATACCAACATGTCTCCTGCTCCACTAGAGGCCCGAATATACTTGACCACTGCTACACAGCAGTCAAGGATGCTGACCGTTCTGTCCAACGACCTCACTTTGGAAAATCGGACCATCAGCTGTACTCCTCTTCCTGGCTTACAAACAGAAACTGAAGCGGGAGGTCACGGTGTCAAAAGTGGTGTCGCGTTGGACAGAGGAAACGGGTGAGGTCCCCCGTGACTGCTTTGAATCGGTGGACTGGTTAGTATTCAAGGACTCGGCAGCTAACCTCGATGAGTATGCCTCAGCTGTCACGGACTTTATCTGGAAATGCACAGAGGACTGTGTGTCTCGCCAGATGATCTGGGTATTCCCTAACCGGAAACCTTGGATGAATTATGAGGTCCAGTCCCTTTTGAAGGCTAGAGCTGTGGCTTTTAGGTCTGGGGATACCAGTCATTATACAGAATCCAGTCGTGAACTCCGGAAAGCCATTAAGGGTACCAAGAAGAAATATCGAGCCAAGTTGGAAGCCCAGGCTAACCAGAGGGATGCCAGTAGACTATAGCAGGGTCTAAATGAGATCACTGGGCACAAAGAAAAGGCTGAGAATATCAATAACTGTAGCGCTTCTCTTTCTGATGAACTTAACATATTTTACAAAAGATTCAAACAGCAGAGGAGCGTCCCACCCCCCCGGATGAACCGGACCTGGTGGCATCAAGAGTCATCGTCACCGAGGAAGACGTTAGAAGACCTTCCTGAAGATAAATCCAAGGAAGGCGACGGACCCAGATGGCGTCCCGGGGCGGGTTCTCCGGGCCCGTGCAAGCGAGCTAGCTAGAGTGTTTGCTGACATCTTCAACTGCTCCCTGCTTCAGTCCCTGCTCCCCTCGTGTTTTAAGAAGACAACGATAATCCCAGTGCCGAAGAAAAGCAATGTGGCATGCCTGAATGACTATCGACCTGTGGTTCTGACATCAATTGCTATGAAGTGCTTCCAGCGATTGGTTATGGCACACATCAACCATAACCTACCGGTCAACCTCGACGCTTTGCAATTCGCCTACCAGAGCAACAGGTCAATGGCAGGTGCCATCTCTCTGGCACTACATTCCTCCTTAGAACACCTGGAGAATAAAGACGCATATGTAAGGCTCCTTTTCATTGACTACAGCTCTGCCTTTAATACCATCATTCCAAATAAACTGATCCCTCAGCTCCAGAACCTGGGTCTTAGCACTCAGATTTGCAGCTGGATCTTCAACTTCCTCACAGACAGGACCCAGGCTGTAAAGATAGGGGACAAGCTCTCCTCTACAATCACTCTGAGCACCGGTGCCCCACAAGGCTGTGTACTCAACCCCTGCTGTACTCACTGTACACCCATGATTGTGTAGCCAAGTTTCCATCAAACTCAATATATAAGTTTGCTGATGACACCACGATTGTAGGCCTTATCTTGAGTAATGATGAGTCTGAGTACAGAGAGGAAATTAAGAACCTGGTGGCATGGTATGAAGACAATAACCTATCCCTCAACGTCAGCAAGACGAAGGAATTGGTTGTTGACTTCAGAAGGAGTAGTGGACCGCACAACCCCATCTACATCGGTGGTGCGCAGATAGAACAGGTCAAAAGCTTTAAGTTCCTCGGGGTGAATATCACAAATGACCTGACTTGGTCTAACCAAGCAGAGTCCACTGCCAAGAAGGCCCACCAGCGCCTTTACTTCCTGAGAAAGCTGAAGAAATTTGGCCTGTCCCCTAAAACCCTCACTAATTTTTATAGGTGCACCGTAGAAAGCATTCTTCTAGGGTGCATCACAGCCTGGTATGGAAATTGTCCTGTCCAAGACCGGAAGAAGCTGCAGAACATCGTGAACAGAGCCCAGCACATCACACATGCCAATCTTCCATCCTTGGACTCACTTTACACCGCACGCTGTCGGAGCAGTGCTGCCAGGATAATCAAGGACACGACCCACCCAGCCAACACACTTTTTGTCCCTCTTCCCTCCAGGAGAGGGTTCAGGAGCTTGAATATTCGTACGGCCAGATTTGGGAACAACTTCTTTCCAACTGTGATAAGACTGCTGAACGGATCATGACCCGGATCTGGGCCGTACCTTCCAAATATCCGGACCTGACTTGCACTACCTTACTTTCTCTTTTCTATTTTCTAATTATGATATATAATTTAAATTATTCTATTTAATTCGATTTGTACTTCAGGGAGCGCAAAGCGCAGAATCAAATATCACTGTGATGATTGTATGCTGTAGTATCAATTGTTTGGTGACAATAAAGTAAAATAATTAAGTAAGTACAGGCCCTGGGCCATCAAACGTTCCTCATACATTAACCCTGACAGCCAGAAGGGAAAGTTTGTAAGTTAGGTTGGAACCGTGGCGGGTGGTGGGGGTAGAAATGGACATGTTTGACAGGAGGATAGAAGCAAGAGCCAATTGTAACTCTGACTGTAAATGTCACAGTCCTTTCGGTAACTGGTTTCCAGGTGCCCAAGGACTGTGGTAGGCAACACATGCATGATAAACTCCCAGGACAAAACACTTCTGAAGTTCCAAGTGCATTTGTTATTAAGGTACAACCTTGTGATTCACCATCTTACAGGCAGCTAGAAAAGAAAGAAACACAATAAAAGATCCACAGAGAAACACCATCAAACATCCAATGTGCATTTTTAAAAAGAACAAATCATGCAAATAATTAAAGTAAGCAAATAACATGAACTGCAGAATGAGCCACGGCCACAGAGTCTTCACTGCCACAGCCAGTCCAGGGGCCTGATGGCTGCAGAATGAGCCACGGCCACAGAGTCAGTTCAGTGCTGAGACGAGTAAAACCTCCTGGGACAGTTGAGCTGAACACTGGATCATGCTTTGCCCCTGGCCTCGCTGTCTTAATTTTTTAAATTTCTGTGTAATCTGTGTACTCTCTATGCGATTAACAAACACTTACAGAACACACATCAGGTCAGGCTGCATCTGTGGAAAAAGAAAGTTTGTGTTTTGGGTCTCAGATTTTCAGCATCTGCAGTCTTTTTAAACTTCTGACTTGTGTTTCGATGAGTTGGTTTGGGTGGAGCATTGGCCTTGTTCCAAAAAAAAATCGGCTTGTAAGCTAGATTCGTCATCTATTTGCAGCCTCAAGCCTCGCCCCTCCGCACCTCTGTATCTCTCCGAAAACCCTCCAGTTATGCTGCTGTGATCATCCTCTGCCGTGGCCGAGTAAGTCTTCGGCATCAGCTTTCCTAAACTCCTACCTGCTTTGGAACACTCTGAAAACGCCGCTGTTACGGGCGCTACATAAATGCAAGCTGTCATTTGTGGCATTGAAGGGCTGAGTAATTTGTGCAGACTGATACTGAAACGCAAGTTTCGTGAGGAAGTCGGCACAGAATGAATGGGACAGCAGCTCTCCTCACTTCCCTGGAGCCTGACCCTGGTCTCGTCACAATGCAGCAGCAGCACTTTCTGCTCGTGCTGTCGCAGGCTACGTTAATAAAATGACTGGAGATGTCAAAGTAATGCCCAGTGTCATCCCACTAACTTCCTCACAAAGGGTGGCAATCAATGAAGCCTCTGGTTGGTTGTGATCAAAGTCATTCACCAAAGAGCAGGATCCTAGCAAAGTTCTCCCTTTTGCTGCAATGAATGCTGAAGGAAGGAAGCCAAGCAAATTATTACATATCGTTATAAATAGTATGACTTCCTTTATTTACTACACACGTATGCTCGTGGCAAGCCCCGTGACACGGGATGGTAGCAGATTCATAGGTGCCTTTCGGTCTGTTATGACCGTGCTGGTGGTCAGTGACTGAATGGGAGTGGTGGATGAATCCCACTCCCCCAATATGACTGACCTGCTGCTCAGGGGCTTCGAATTTAGAGATTCAGAATTAGGTTTAATATCGCTGGCATACATCATGAAATATGTTGCTTTGTGGCAGCAGTACTTTGCAATATAAAATGAAGCAATACAGAAATTGCTTCTAGCAATATAGCAGTGTAGAAATTGCAATGTAGAATTACGAGAGAGAGAGAGAGAAGTAAATTCTTAGAGATACAGCGCGGTGTAGGTCCTTCGAGACTTGCTGCCACAGCAACCCCCCGAAAACCTTGATTTAACCCTAATTAATCATTTACAGTGACCAGTTAACCTAGCCGGTACATGGTTGGGTTGTGGGATAGTACTGGAGGATGCGTAGAAGACCCACACACTCCACGTGGAATGAGCCTCCTCGGAAAACAGCACCAGAGCTGTAATGGCTGCCCGCTGCCTGCTGCTCTGCCACGTGTGGTAGTGCTCAGGGGTTCAATGTCCATTCAGAAGTCTGATAGTGGGGGGGGGGGGGGGGGGGGAAGCTGTTCCTGAAATGTTGAGTGTGTTTCAGGCGTGTGGACCTCCTCGATGAGGAGAGGGCATGTCCTGGGTCCAGCACGGTAACAGGCCCTTGGAGCAAATCCATACCCCCACGAATTCCCCACTGCGCATTTTCTCTCTTGCGTGCCCATTGATCTTTCCCCACTTGCCATTGGGCAGTGTCCCATGGCTGATTAGCAACCCAACCAGTATGTCTTTGTGTGAATGTGGGAGGAAACCAGAGCACCAGGAAGAGCTTGTGCATTTGCAGGCGCTGGAAATCTGCAGTAAAGCTTGTAAATGCAAGAAGCTCTCAGCAGCTCAGGCAGCATCTGTGGAGAGAGAAACAGTCACCTTTTTCTGGTCAGAGTCTCTTCTGAGGAAGAATCCGAGGCCTGCAAAGCCCGTTGTTTCTCTTTCCTCAGGTGCCGCCTGCCCTGCTGGGTATTCTCAACACCTTCTGTTTTGGTGGCAGGGAGAACGTGCAAACTCCACATGGACAGCAGTACAGCTGAGCACCTGCGGCCATCTCGGGCTCCCAGTTGTCGGCCTCTTCAGCTCTTGCCACGTTGACCAGTCAGTCCTCAACCTCGTCCACTGCCAGAAAACATGGTATTCCACCTGGGTGGTCTACAAGCCAATGGCACGCACGTTGAGTTTTCCAATTTCAGCCTACCCACACCGGTTCTTCCTTTCTCTCTCCCTCTAACACATCCCCAACCTCTTCCCAAACTCCCTCCATTTCCAATTTTCATTCTCCATAATCTGTTAACTTTCCTGCTGGTGGGTTTAGTTGCCTAGGCGGGGGCAGAGGAGTTTGCTTTAATTTCTGATCAAATACTAAGTAAACAAAAGCACAATTTCACTCTTGCACGTGGTTCCATGTTTACAGGAAATGGAGGGGGGGCGATGCTGAGCTGAGAATAACTACTTGTTTACAGTGGCCCATCAAGCTGCACCATGCAGCAGCTCCCGATTTAACCCCAGCTTAATCACGGAGCAATTTACAAAGACTAATTAGCCTCCTAACTGGTGTGTCTTTGGACTGTGGGAGGAAACAGGAGCTCCCAGAAAAAACCCAGACATTCCAAGGGGAGGGTGTACAGACTCCCTCCAGAGGACGCTAGAACTCCGACACTCCGAGCTGGAATAGACAGTAGGTGCAGGAGTAGGCCATTTGGCCCTTCTAGCCAGCACCGCCATTCACTGTGATCATGGCTGATCATAACAATTAGTACCCCGTTCCTGCCCTCTCCCCATATCCCCTGACCCCGCTATCTATAAGAGCTCTATCTAACTCTCTCTTGAATGCATCCAGAGACTTGGCCTCCACTGCCTTCTGGGGCAGAGCATTCCACATATCCACCACTCTCTGGGTGAAAAAGTTTTTCCGCATCTCTGTTCTAAATGGCCTACCCCTTATTCTTAAACTCTAGTTCTGGACTCACCCATCAGTGGGAACATGCTTCCTGCCCCCAGAGTGTCCAATCCCTTAATAATCTTATATGTTTCAATCAGATCGCCTCTCATCCTTCTAAATTCCAGTGTATACAAGCCCAGTCGCTCCAATCTTTCAACATATGACAGTCCCGCCATTCCGGGAATTAACCTTGTGAACCTACGCTGCACTCCCTCAATAGCAAGAATGTCCTTCCTCAAATTTGGAGACCAAAACTGCATACAATACTCCAGGTGGGATCTCACCAGGGCCCTGTACAGCTGCAGAAGGACCTCTTTACTCCTATACTCAATTCCTCTTGTTATAAAAGCCAGCATGCCATTAGCTTTCTTCACTGCCTGCTGTACCTGCATGTTTGCTTTCATTGACTGATGTACAAGAACACCTAGATCTCATTGTACTTCCCCTTTTCCTAACTTGACTCCATTTAGATAGTAATCTGCCTTCCTGTTTTTGCCACCAAAGTGGATAACCTCACATTTATCCACATTAAACTGCATCTGCCATACATTTGCCCACTCACCCAACCTGTCCAAGTCACCCTGCATTCTCATAACATCCTCCTGACATTTCACACTGCCACCCAGCTTTGTGTCATCGGCAAATTTGCTAAATTACTTTTAATCCCTTCATCTAAATCATTAATGTACATTGTAAACTGCTGCGGTCCCAGCACCAAACCTTGCGGTACCCCACTGGTCACAGCCTGCCATTTTGAAAGGGTCCCGTTAATCACTACTCTTTGTTTCCTGTCAGCCAACCAATTTTCAATCCATGTCAGTACTCTGCCCCCAATACCATGTGCCCTAATTTTGCCCACTAATCTATGTGGGACTTTATCAAAAGCTTTCTGGAAGTCCAGGTACACTACATCCACTGGCTCTCCCTTGTCCATTTTCATAGTTACATCCTCAAAAAACTCCAGAAGATTAGTCAAACATGGTTTTCCCTTCATAAATCCATGCTGACTTGGACTGATCCTTCTACTGCTATCCAAATGTGTCGTAATTTCCTCTTTTATAATCGACTCCAGCAACTTTCCCACCACTGACGTCAGGCTAACCGGTCTATAATTCCCTGTTTTCTCTCCCTCCTTTCTTGAAAAGTGGGACAACATTAGCCACCCTCCAATCAGCAGGAACTGTTCCTGAATCTATAGAACATTGGAAAATGATTACCAATGCGTCCACGATTTCTAGAGCCACCTCTTTAAGTACCCTGGGATGCAGACCATCAGGTCCCAGGGACTTATCAGCCTTCAGACTCAACAGTCTATCCAACACCGTTTCTTGCCTAATATAAATTTCCTTCATTTCATCCTTTACCCTAGATCCTTTGACCACTATTACATCTGGGAGATTGTTTGTGTCTTCCCTAGTGAAGACAGATCCAAAGTACCTGTTCAACTCATCTGCCATTTCCTTGTTCCCCATAATACACCCATTTCTGTCTTCAATGGCCCAGTTTTGGTCTTAACTATTTTTTTGCTATTCACATACCTAAAGAAGCTTTTACTATCCTCCTTTATATTCTTGGCTAGTTTACCTTCGTACCTCATTTTTTCTTGGCGTATTGCCTTTTTTGTTATCTTCTCTTGCTCTTTAAAAGCTTCCCGGTCCTCCGGTTTCCCGCACATCTTTGCTATGTTATACTTCTCTTTTATTTTTATATTGCCCTTTACTTCCCTCGTCAGCCATGGCCACCCCTTACTCCCCTTAGGATCTTTCATCCTCTTTGGAATGAACCAATCCTGCACCTTCTGCATTATTCCCAGAAATACCTGCTATTGTTGTTCCACAGTCTTCCCTACTAGGGTATTGTTCCATTGAACTTTGGCCAGCTCCTCCCTCATAGCTCCATAGTTCCCTTTGTTCAACTGTAATACTGAGACATCCGATTTTCCCTTCTACTTCTCAAATTGTAGGTTAAAACATATCATATTATGGTCACTACCTCCTAATGGTTCCTTTACCTCGAGGTCCCTGATCAAATCCCATTCATTGCACAACACTAAATCTAGAATCTAGATCTAGAACACTAAATCTGGTAGGCTCCAGTACAAGCTGTTCTAAGAATCCATCTCAGAGGCACTCCACAAACTCCCTTTCGTGGGGTCCAGTACCATTCTGATTCTCCCAGTCTACCTGCATGTTGAAATCCCCCATGACAACTGTATCATTACCTTTGGGACATGCCAATTTTAACTCTTCATTCAACTTACACCCTACATCCAGATTGCTGTTTGGGTGCCTGTAGATAACTCCCATTAGGGTCTTTCTACTCTTAGAACTTTTCAGTTCTATCCATACTGACTCTACATCCCCTGATTCTATGTCCCCCCTCACAAGGTTCTGAATATCATTCCTCACCATCAGAGCCACCTCACCCCCTCTTCCAGTCAGTCTGTCCTTTCGATAAGATGTATATCCTTGAATATTCATTTCCCAGGCCCTGTCCGCTTGAAGCCATGTCTCAGTTATTCCCACAACATCGTATTTGCCAATTTCCAGCTGAGCCTCAAGCTCATCTACTTTATTCCTTATACTTCGTGCAGTCATATATAATACTTTTAATTTGTCACTCCCCTCTCCTTTCATATCAATTCCTATTTCACTTGGCCATACTGTATGATCTCTTCTTGATCTTTCTACTCCATTGATTCTGTTGTCCTTTTTAACTCTTCTTATTTTCACTTTCCCTTTAACTCCATCTTTATATTTCCAGTTCATCCCCTCCCCTCCCCCACTACTTAGTTTAAACACATCCGTGTTGCAGTGGCAAACCTGTCTGCCAGAATGCTGGTCCCCCGCCTATTAAGGTGCAATACGTCCCTTTTGTACAATTCATCCCTACCCCAAAACAGATCCCAGTGGACCAAGAATGTAAATCCTTGCTTCCTGCACCAGTTCCTCAGCCACACATTCAGATCCATTATCTCCCTGTTCCTGCCCTCTCCAGCACGAGGAACTGGAAGCAAACCAGAGATAACCACCCTGGAAGTCCTGCTTTTCAGCCTTCTTCCAAGTTCTCTGAAGTCCCGCTGCAGAATGTCCTTCCTCTTCTTCCCGATGTCATTTTGTGCTGACATGCACTACCACTTCCGGCTGTTCACCTTCACCCTTGAGGATTCCCTGCAATCGGTCCATGATGTCCTGGATCCTAGCACCAGGGAGGCAACACACCATCCTTAAATCTCACCTGTTGCCGCAGAAACCCCTTTCCATACCTCTTACTATGGAGTCCCCTACTACCACGGCTCTTCCTGATCTCTGACTCCCCGGCTCTGCTTCTGCACCAATTTTTGGCTTGCAGACCTGTCGGCCTCTCAGTCTGGCAGTATCTTCTGTCCTGACAGCTTCCAAGAAGGTGAGCCTGTTTATGAGAGGTACATTCCCTGGGGTCTCCTGTACTTCAAGCATCCTTTCTTTCCTCATCATCGCCCCCTTTCTCTCTTCCGGTATCCTCGGTGTAACGACCTCACTGTAGGTCCTGTCCAGAAAACCCTCGTTTTTGCGGATAAACCTGAGGTCATCCAGTTCTTTCTTCAGTGCTGCAACATGCTCCTTCAGAAGCTGAATCTGGACACACTTTCCACAGCTGTAGCAGACGGGGGCACCATCAGTGTCCCTGACCTCCCACATCATGCATGTAGCACACTGAATCAGCTTAGCGGTCATGTCTTCACCCTCTCCAATTGTGCCTGGCGTAGTCTCCTCGCCAGAGACTCTCAAGCCAAAGACTAGCACCTTACACACCAGGCACTTCCCCCGACCAGGCCACTTCCTGACAGGCTGAATAGTATGCTAACCGCTACACTATTGTGGCGCCCAATCAGATTGTAAAGCCTGGGGCAGAGCAGAGTGTTACTCATTGGAGTAGTTTTAACAAGTTCTTTGGCAAGGGAAGGTGCATGGAATTTGTGTTTAAGCTTCCAGAAAAAAGTAGGTGGGGCCCGATCTAGGCCCAGATCATGGCTTGGGTCACAGAGCATGGACGCGGTGGCCAGCAAGGGATTTTGCTGGTACTTGAGGGCCTGAGTTCTAGGGAAAGGTCAAATAAGTTAGAACTTTATTCCCAGGAACTTGGGTGAATATGGGGAGATCTGATAGAAGTATTTAAAATTATGAGAGAGACATGGGATAAATGCAAGCAGACTGTGTTTGGGTGAGACTTGAACTGGAGGTCATAAGTTAAGGGTGAAAGGTGAAATAACCTGAGGGGAACTTCCTCACTCAGAGGGTGGCGAGAGTGTGGAACAAGCTGCCAGTGGAAGTGGGGGATGTGGGTTTGATTTCAACATTTAAGGGAGATTCGGCTAAGTACGTGGCTTACCAGAGTGTGGAGGGCGATGTTCCAGCTGAGCATCGAAGGGACGAGGCAGAATAATAGATGCAGCATTGACTAGATGTTCTGTACTGTGGTGTTCTCCGACGCTGACTCAAGTCTACAGAGCAAACCATATGTCAGAAGTGCTGGAGACATCCCTGGTATCAGTCTACCCGCCATCGTGTACACGTATACACAGAAAAGGGCCAGTGACATTACGAAGGGTCCCACCCACTCTGCTCATAGACCGTTTGTCCCACTCCCATCAGGGAGGAGACTGTGTAGCATCCACTCCAGGACCACCAGACTCAAAACCAGTTTCTTTCCCCAATCAGTGAGGCCGATTAGCACCTCCACTCACTAACCCACCCTCCACACCCCCAACCACCCAGTAACCTACCCTCCACACCCCAAACCACCAACTAACACACCCTCCACACCCCCAACCACCCACTAACCCACCCTCCACACCCCCAACCACCCAGTAACCTACCCTCCACACCCCCAACCACCCACTAACCCACCCTCCACACCCCCAACCACTCACTAACCCACCCTCCACACCCCCAACCACTCACTAACCCACCCTCCACAACCCCAACCACCCACTAACCCACCCTCCACACCCCCAACCACCCAGTAACCTACCCTCCACACCCCCAACCACCAACTAACACACCCTCCACACCCCCAACCACCCACTAACCCACCCCTCCACACCCCCCAACCACCCACTAACCCACCCTCCACACCCCCAACCACCCAGTAACCCACCCACCACACCCCCAACCACCAACTAACCCACCCCTCCACACCCCCAACCACACACTAACCCACCCCTCCACACACCCCAACCACCCAATAACCCACCCCTCCACAACCCCCAACCTCCCAGTAACCTACCCTCCACACCCCCAACCACCAACTAACACACCCTCCACACCCCCAACCACCCACTAACCCACCCCTCCACACCCCCCAATCACCCACTAACCCACCCCTCCACACCCCCAACCACCCAGTAACCTACCCTCCACACCCCCAACCACCAACTAACACACCCTCCACACCCCCAACCACCCAGTAACCTACCCTCCACACCCCCAAACACCAACTAACACACCCTCCACACCCCCAACCACCCACTAACCCACCCCTCCACACCCCCCAACCACCCACTAACCCACCCCTCCACACCCCCAACCACCCAATAACCCACCCCTCCACAACCCCCAACCACCCACTAACACACCCCTCCACACCCCCCAACCACCCAACCTACCCCTCCACACCCACCAACCACCCACTAACCACCCTCCACACCCCCAACCACCCACTAACACACCCCTCCACACCCCCCAACCACCCAGTAACCCACCCTCCACACCCCCAACCACCCAGTAACCCACCCTCCACACCCCCAACCACCCAGTAACCCACCCTCCACACCCCCAACCACCCAGAAACCCACCCTCCACACCCCCCAACCACCAACTAACACACCCTCCACACCCCCAACCACCCAGTAACCTACCCTCCACACCCCCAACCACCAACTAACACACCCTCCACACCCCCAACCACCCAGTAACCTACCCTCCACACCCCCAACCACCAACTAACACACCCTCCACACACCCAACCACCCACTAACCCACCCCTCCACAACCCCAACCACCCAATAACCCACCCCTCCACACCCCCCAACCACCCAACCTACCCCTCCACACCCCCAACCACCAACTAACACACCCTCCACACCCCCAACCACCCACTAACCCACCCCTCCACACCCCCCAACCACCCACTAACCCACCCCTCCACACCCCCAACCACCCAATAACCCACCCCTCCACAACCCCCAACCACCCACAAACACACCCCTCCACACCCCCCAACCACCCAACCTACCCCTCCACACCCCCCAACCACCCACTAACCACCCTCCACACCCCCCAACCACCCACTAACCACCCTCCACACCCCCAACCACCCAGTAACCTACCCTCCACACCCCCAACCACCAACTAACACGCCCTCCACACCCCCAACC
The DNA here is from genome assembly GCF_030144855.1 of Hypanus sabinus. Taxonomy (NCBI): domain Eukaryota; kingdom Metazoa; phylum Chordata; class Chondrichthyes; order Myliobatiformes; family Dasyatidae; genus Hypanus; species Hypanus sabinus. The sequence goes on along the minus strand of NC_082731.1, from coordinate 4,842,269 downwards.
ACCCACTAACCCACCCCTCCACACCCCCCAACCACCCAATAATCCACCCCTCCACAACCCCCAACCACCCACTAACACACCCCTCCACACCCCCCAACCAACCAACCTACCCCTCCACACCCCCCAACCACCCACTAACCACCCTCCTCACCCCCCAACCACCCACTAACCCACCCCCCACACCCCCAACCACCCACTAACCCACCCCCCACACCCCCAACCACCCACTAACCCACCCCTCCACACCCCCAACCACCCACTAACCCACCCCTCCACACCCCCAACCACCCACTAACCCACCCCTCCACACCCCCAACCACCCACTAACCCACCCCTCCACACCCCCAGCTACCCACAAAGCCACCCCTCCACTCTCCCAACCATCCACTAACACACCCCACCACACCCCCCAACCAACCACTAACCCACCCTCAACACCCCCCAACCACCCACTAACCCACCCCTCCACAACCCCCAACCACCCACTAACACACCCCTCACCACCCACTAACCCACCCCTCCACACCCCCAACTACCCACAAAACCACCCCTCCACACCCCCAACCACCCACTAACACACCCTCCACACCCCCCAACCACCCACTAACCCACCCCTCCACACCCCAACCACACACTAACCCATCCCTCCACACCCCCCAACCAGTCACTTACCCACCCCTCCACAACCCCCAACCACCCAATAACCCACCCCTCCAAAACCCCCAACCACCCACTAACCACCCTCCACACCCCCAACCACCCACTAACACACCCTCCACACCCCCAACCACCCACTAACCCACCCCTCCACACCCCCACACCACCCACTAACCCACCCCTCCACACCCCCAACCACACACTAACCCACCCCTCCACACCCCCAACCAGTCACTTACCCACCCCTCCACAACCCCCACCCCCCAACCACCCACTAACCACACCACACCCCCTCACCACCCATTAACCCACCCTCCACACCCCCCAACCACCCACTAACCCACCCCTTCACACCCCCCAACCACCCCCAACCACCCACTAACACACCCCTCCACACCCCCAACCACCCACTAACCCACCACTCCACACCCCACAACCACCCACTAACCCACCCTTCCACACCCCCAACCACCCACTAACCCCCCTCCACACCCCCCAACCACCCACTAACCCACCCTCCATACACCCAACCACCCACTAACCCACCCTTCCACACCCCCAACCACCCACTAACCCCCCCTCCACACCCCCCAACCACCCACTAACCCACCCTCCATACCCCCAACCACCCACTAACCCACCCTCCTCACCCCCAACCACCCACTAACACACCCCTTCACACCCCCCAACCACCCACTAACACACCCCTTCACACCCCCCAACCACACACTAACCCACCCCTCCACACCCCCAACCACCCACTAACACACCACTCCACACCCCCCAACCACCCACTAACACACCCCTTCACACCCCCCAACCACACACTAACCCACCCCTCCACACCCCCAACCACCCACTAACACACCACTCCACACCCCCCAACCACCCACTAACACACCCCTCCACACCCCCAACCACCCACTAACCCACCACTCCACACCCCACAACCACCCACTAACCCACCCTTCCACACCCCCCAACCACCCTCTAAGCCACCCTTCCACACCCCCCAACCACCCACTAACCCACCCTCCATACCCTCAACCACCCACTAACCCACCACACCCCCAACCACCCACTAACACACCACACCCCCAACCACCCACTAACCCACCCTCCATACCCTCAACCACCCACTAACCCACCACACCCTCAACCACCCACTAACCCACCACACCCCCAACCACCCACTAACACACCCCTCCACACCCCCCAACCACCCACTAACCCACCCCTCCACACCCCCAACCTCCCACTAACCCACCCCTCCACACCCCCAACCACCCACTAACCCACCACTCCACACCCCACAACCACCCACTAACCCACCCTTCCACACCCCCCAACCACCCTCTAAGCCACCCTTCCACACCCCCCAACCACCCACTAACCCACCCTCCATACCCTCAACCACCCACTAACCCACCACACCCCCAACCACCCACTAACACACCACACCCCCAACCACCCACTAACCCACCCTCCATACCCTCAACCACCCACTAACCCACCACACCCTCAACCACCCACTAACCCACCACACCCCCAACCACCCACTAACACACCCCTCCACACCCCCCAACCACCCACTAACCCACCCCTCCACACCCCCAACCTCCCACTAACCCACCCCTCCACACCCCCAACCACCCACTAACACACCACACCCCCTCACCACCCACTAACCCACCCCTCCACACACCCTCACCACCCACTAACCCACCACTCCACACCCCCAACCACCCACTAACCCACCCCTCCACAACCCCCAAACACCCACTAACCCACCCTCCACACCCCCACCCACTAACCACACTCCACACCCCCTCGCCACCCACTAACCCACCCCTCCACACCCCCTCGCCACCCACTAACCCACCCCTCCACACCCCCTCGCCACCCACTTACCCACCCCTCCACACCCCCCAACCAGTCACTTACCCACCCCTCTACACTCCCCAACCACCCACTAACCCACCCCTCCACACCCTGACCACCCACTAACCCACCCCTCCACACCCTGACCACCCACTAACCCACCCCTCCACACCCTAACCACCCACTAACCCACCCCTCCACACCCTAACCACCCACTAACCACCCCTCCACACCCTAACCACCCACTAACCCACCCCTCCACACCCTAACCACCCACTAACCCACCCCTCCACACCCCAACCACCCATTAACCCACCCTTCCACAACCCCGAAACACCCACTAACCCACCTTCCACACCCCCAACCACCCACTAACCCACGTGCCACACCCCCAACCACACACTAACCCACCCCTCCACACCCCCCAACCAGTCACTTACCCGCCCCTCCACACCCCCCAACCACCCACTAACCCACCCCTCCACACCCCCCAACCGCCCACTAACCCACCATACCCCCAACCACCCACTAACACACCCTCCACACCCTCAACCACCCACTAACCCACCCCTCCACACCCCCAACCACCCACTAACCCACCCCTCCACACCCCCCAACCACCCACTAACCCACCCCTCCACACCCCCCAACCACCCACTAACCCACCCCTCCACACCCCCAACCACCCACTAACCCACCCCTCCACACCCCCTCACCACCCACTAACCCACCCCTCCACACCCCCTCACCACCCACTAACCCACCCCTCCACACCCCCCAACCAGTCACTTACCCACCCCTCCACACCCCCAACCACCCACTAACCCACCCTTCCACACCCCCAACCACCCACTAACCCACCCCTCCACACCCCCTCACCACCCACTAACCCACCCCTCCACACCCCCAACCAGTCACTTACCCACCCCTCCACACCCCCAACCACCCAGTAACCCACCCTCTACACTCCCCAACCACCCACTAACCCATCCTCCACACCCCCAACCACCCACTAACCCACCCCTCCACACCCCCAACCACCCACTAACCCACCCCTCCACACCCTAACCACCCACTAACCCACCCCTCCACACCCTAACCACCCACTAACCCACCCCTCCACACCCTAACCACCCACTAACCCACCCCTCCACACCCTAACCACCCACTAACCCACCCCTCCACACCCTAACCACCCACTAACCCACCCCTCCACACCCCAACCACCCATTAACCCACCCTTCCACAACCCCGAAACACCCACTAACCCACCTTCCACACCCCCAACCACCCACTAACCCACCCCTCCACACCCCCCAACCACCCACTAACCCACCCCTCCACACCCCCAACCACCCACTAACCCACCCCTCCACACCCCCAACAACCCACTAACCCACCCCTCCACACCCCCAACCACCCACTAACCCACCCCTCCACACCCCCCAACCACCCACTAACCCACCCTCCATACCCCCAACCACCCACTAACCCACCCCTCCACACCCCCAATCACCCACTAACCCACGTGCCACACCCCCCCAACCACCAACTAACCCACTGTCATCTTAGTCTTTCATCCTGCATTGGATCCGGAGTAACAATTATTTCATTCTCCTTTACTTTTGTTTACAGGAAATGACGCTAAACTGCCTTGAATTTACTGTAAATATTTTTATTTATTCTCCCCATGTTTCCGTCAACTCCCCCCCCCCCCCCAGATTCTTCCGTACACCCGCACACTGGGGGCAATTTGCAGCGACAGTTAACCCACCAGCCCCTGCGTCTTGGGGATGCAGAAGGAAGCTCACGTGGTTGTAGACAGGACGTGCAGACTCTGTTTCCAGGGTTGAACCTGGGTCTCTAGTGCTGTATGGGAGCTGTGGCGTCTATTCAGCAGCACCGGCTGGGAAGGAGCAGTCACTCAGAAGGGCTGGGGTGATCCACTTCTCGGCAGTGAAGGTCAGGGCAGCGAGCTGCTGAGGGATTCTAATCAAAGTTATCGACAGGCACTGTCTGAGTGGCTCGGAGATAACGATGTAAGAACCTGTGCTGATTTTTGTGGTCTAGGGATCTATTAACCAGTGACCTCTAGTTCTGGTAGTGTGACAGTTAGCACAACACCACTACAGCTTGGGGTGTTGAAGTTTGAATTCATTTCTCGTACCATCTGTAAGGAGTTTGTATATTCTCCTCGTGTATATTCTCCGGCGGTCCAAAGACGTACCGGTTGGTAGGTTAATTGGTCGTTGTAAGTTGTCCTGTTATTAGGCTCGGGTTAAATCGGGGGTTGCTAGGCAACGCGACTCATAGGGCCGGAAGGGCCTGTTCTGTGCTGTATCTCAACAAATATCACTAAGTAAATAAGGGAATTGGATACGAGAAAAATTATTTTTAAATCCAGAGTGACAGCTTGGGGCAAGTGGGAAAACAGACGGAAAGGTCTGTATTCTGTTCGGTAACTTGCTGGGTGTGTGGTCCTGCCTTTCTTTCCCTTCCTCACTAATGCCCCACCTTGTCCCTTTCTGCAGGTACGTGACTGAGCTCCAGTCCTGTGCGATAACAACATGAGGCTACAGCTGATCCACCAGAAGGTATTTGTGTCCCTGACACTGTGCTGGGGGTAGGGGGGTAGTGTCACGGGACTGGGCCTGGTCTCATCGGCATCTCCAGGGCCAGTTTATGATCAATATTTATCGTACTCGATTCTCATTCCTGCTAGATCCTTGGTTCTGTACTGAGAGGAGATATGATAGAGGTATGCAAAATTATAAGGGGTATAAATAGGGTAAATATAAGCAGGCTTTTTCTACTGAGGTTGGGTGGGACTACAACTAGAGATCATGGGTTAAGGGTGAAAGTTGAAATTTTTAAGGGGAACGAGGGGAAACAGCTTCATTCAGGGAGTCGTGAGAATGGGGAGCAAACTGCCAGCACAAGTGGTGCTGGCGAGCTCGGTTTCTACATTTAAGAGAAGTGTAGATGGGTACGTGGATGTTGGGGATATGAAGTGCTTGGGGCCTGGCGCAGGTCAATGGGAGTAGGCCGGTTAGATGGTTTGGCATGGACTAGATGGGCCAAAAGGCCTGTTTCTGTCTCTGACGAACATTTCTATCCTTTCGCATTGACATTGTTGTGTTAACTCCTTCTGACCATGACCTTCTTTCTCCCTGTAGATGAAGCCATCTTTACCATCACCCAGTGGGAGTGTAGGCTGCCCTCCACCGACCCCAGGACTGCACAAGGTACGGGTCCAACCTCCAACGCATCCCTGAGGTTGGGAAGGTCTGTTACCAGGGGTGAGGAGGATGAGTAGGTCTGTCCTGCTCATAGGGCAGGTGCTGAAAGTGAGTGGTGGGGGTCCAGTTAGAATCCTAGTGTGTCAAAATAGAGTTTATTGTCATGCACGTACACACTGTGATTAAAATGTTATCTGCAGCAGCATCAGAGGCTGCAAACGTAGATTCAGATAATTTAGTGCTTTCTTGTAAATGTTGTTTAATAACAACAGTTATACAGGAAAGAACACAATAGGACCAAATTGTAATGCAAAGTGACATCGTGCTGCCGTACTGGGGTAGAGAATAGGGTTGTGCAGGTTGGTTCAAGAACTGAATGGTTAAAGGGAAGCAGCTGTTCTTGAACTTGAATCTGGCAGGACTTCAGGCTTCTGTACCTCCTGCCTGATGGTGCTGTGAGATGCTAGCATGGCCCAGATGCTGGGGTTCTTTGACAGAGGTGGCAGCTCCTGTAGAAGCTACCGAAGGTGGGGGGTAGGGAGGTGCCCGTGGTGTATTGAGCCGAGTCCATTACTCTGCAGCTTCCTATGTTCTTGCACATTGGAATTACCACAGCGGAGCATGTTGCAACCAGGCAGGGTAGTTTCAGCAGTATAACAATCGATATTAGTGGAAGCAACATCTCACAGTCCGGGACATCTGCTGGTCTGCATGATCAGAATCTGCCCTGTGCCTTGCTCTTACTGGAAGGGCCTGTGTCGGAGGGGTTGGCGGTTTTAACCCACACTGAGTATGAACCTTCCTGCTTCAGATCTACCGAGAGGCGGCCATGGTGCTGTCTGTCATCCTCGTCCTCGTCCTCCTCATGCTGGTACAGCTGCTGCTCTTCCCCCTCAACCAGCGAGTCAGCCACACAGCTCGGACGCAGGGCAGAGCGCTACGGCCGGACGAGGACCAGACCAGGGCTTGCATTGACTCCTGCAGGTACCAACGGGATAGCGGGCTCTGGCATCCGGCGGGGTTGAGGCAGGCTCCTGAGGTTAGCCTTGGCAATGCCGGGCTGCAGTGGTTTCTCCAACTATCCGGAGGGTTGGGGGAGGGAGGCGTGTCAAAACACATCAGCTCCTGCAGGTATCCCGGGGAACAGATTGATCCTGGGAGCATTCTGTGGTGTTGGCAGTGATATGCCTGTTGTAGCAGATTTACTTGTTTCAGCTAATAAAGTGGCCACTGAGTGTATGTCTGTGGTCTCCTGCTGCTGCAGCCCGTCCACTTCTCGGTTTGACATGCTGTGTATTCAGAGATGCTCTTCTGCACATTACAACAGTGATGTGTGGTTATTTGAGTTACTGTCAGCTCCTCTGACCTCTCATTGCAGGATGTTTTGTCCCACAGAACAGTACTCACTGAGTATTTTTTTGTTTTCACACCATTCTCTTTAAACTCTCGAGACTGTTCATGAAAATCCCAGGGGGTGAGCAGTTTCTGAGATACTCAGACCACCCCATTTGGCACCAACAATCATTCCACGGTCAAAGTCACTTAGATCACATTTCTTCCCCATTCTGAATTTTGGTCTGAACGACAACTGAACCTCTTGACCACGTCTGCATGCTTTCATGCACTGAGTTGCTGCCACGTGATTGGCTAGGTATTTGCACTAATGAGCAGGTGTACCTGATAAAGTGGTTCTAAGTGTAGTTTCAAGCAGATGTTTTCAGTGTCAGATATGAGATGTCATTCCAGTGGATTTCAAGTTCTGTCCTTAATAAAGATTTATTCTCTGAAGCATTAAGGCTAACAGAGTTTGGCTGCTTAACTTTTCGTTTGTGCCACTAACATAGAACACTTCATCTGGATATATGTCCTTCGGCCCACAATGTTGTGCCGATCTCTTGCTTTAAGGTCAATCTAACCTTTTCCTCTTGCATAGACCTCCATTTTTCTGTCACCTATGTGCTGTCTAAGTGTTTCTTAAATGCCCCTGATGTGTCTACCTCTACCACCAGCCCAGGGGTGTTCCACGCACTCAGCACTCTCTGCGCAAAGAACTTGCCTCTGACAGTCTTTCCCCACTATGCTTTCCTCCAATCTCTTTATTACCCCTTGTAAAAGCCATTTTCATACTGGGAAATAAGTCTGGCTGCCCACCTGGTCTGTTCCTGCTATCTTGTACGCCTCTATCAGGTCACTTTTCATCCTCCTCTGCTTCAGAGAGAAAAGCCCTGGCTCACTCAGCCTTTCCCCATGAGACGTAGCAGCCTTTTCTGATTATCTGGACGACATTCCTTCAGTATAGACAGTGCCAGATCTGTGAACGATTAAGGAACGGACTAATTCCCACTCCCATCGGGGAGGATATGGAGTATCCACTCCAGGACCACCAGGCTCAAAAACAGTAACTTTCTCCAAGCTGATCAACACCTCCACCCACTAACCCACCCCTCCACCACTACTTTATCATTTCCTATCAGAGTCGCCTTATGTACTGGCTGTCCTGTACCTAGCGTCACTTCATGGACATACAGTCAATCTATATAAGCTATAATCAATACAGTCAATCTATATAAGCTATCCTATATGTATTGATTTTTTTTTAAATTATTGGGTTGTGTTTTTTTGTGCTGCATTGGACCTGGAGTAACAGTTTTCTATCATGCTGGAAATGACATTAAGGAACGTTGTACTAATAAGGTTTCCCTGCCTCTTGGTGTGACTGGGATCGGTGGGGTGGGGGGGGGGAATATTACAGCCCTAGCTTCCAGGTCCCACCCATTACCTAATGCCACTTCTGTGAGGGGGTGTCAGCCAAATGTAGTGATGGGGAGAGATTTTGTTGTAACAAATTATTTTTTTTTGTACCTACTGAAGATCATTCTTCTGTTCCCAGTCTCACCCTTGTCGAAAGCATTCCAGAAGGGATGCACTTTGATCCCAATTTCACCAGGAATCCCTCCATTTCTGATGGCTGGATGAAGCTGTTGAGCAGTGCTGAGAGCAGCGTTGACATCGCTTCCTTCTACTGGACCATGAGAAACAACGACACGAGGACAGAGGAACCCACAGCCGGGCAGGTGGGTCAGGAGATGCTCAGTTGGTGACCTCTGCCTGTAACCCATCACTGACCTCTCCACGGGCAGATGGGAGTCCGGAATGATGCACGGGCCACCCTTGGTCATAGATGAATTTAACATAACAGGCCCTTCAGCCCATCTTCACCACAGCATTCTCCCTGCTAGTCTGAGCTGCCTGCATTTGTCCCATAACCCTTGAACCCACCTTCCTTCATATACCTCTTCAAATGCATGTTAAATATTGCAGTTGTACCTGCTGTGAACCTGGCAGCTCATTCCAGCTACTCCCCTGTTACCTCTCAGGCTTCCTTTAAACCTCTCCCATCTTATCTTGTATCTGTGCTCTTGTTTTGGTCTCCCCAACCCTAGGGAAAACCCTGTAGTTCCATCTTATCCATTCCCTCATGATTTTACAAACATCTGTCCCTCATTCTCCTATACTCCAGGGAATCAGATAGTGTGGCCAACCACTCTCTGTAACACCAACTCTCCAGTCCAGATAGCATTGTCATGTAGAGTGCCTATAAAGAGTATTCCCCCCCCCCCCATTGGGAGTTTTCATGTTTTATTGTTTCACAACATTGAATCACAGTGGATTTGATTTGGCTTTTTTTGACACTGATCAACAGAAAAATACTCTTTCATGTCAAAGTGAAAACAGATCTCTGCAAAGTGATCTAAATCAATTACAAATACAAAATAATTGCATCAGTATTCACCCCCCCCCCCCCAACATGACACACCAAATCATCACTGGTGCAGCCAATTGGTTTTTGAAGTCGCGTAATTAGTTAAATGGAGATCACCATGTGCAGTCAAGGTGTTTCAATTGATTGTAGTAAAAATACACCTGAATCTGAAAGGTCCAATCACTGGAGAGTCAGTATCCTGGCAAAAACTACACCATGAAGACAAAAGAACACTCCAAGCAACTCCACACAAAGGTTGATGAAAAGCACATGTCAAGAGATGGATACAGGAAAATTTCCAAGTCACTGAATATCCCCTGGAGTACAGTTGTTAATCATCAAGAAATGGAAAGAATGTGGCCCAGCTGTAAATCAGCCTAGAGCAGGCTGAGAGACCGTGCAAGAAGGGGACTAGTGAGGGAGGCCACCAAGAGACCTGTGACAACTCTGGAGGAGTTACAAGCTTCAGAGGCTGAGATGGGAGAGACTGCACGTACAACAACTGTTGCCCAGGTGCTTCACCAGTCACAGCTTTATGGGAGAGGCAAAGATAAATCACTGTTGGAAAAAACTTACATGAAATCGCAGTTGGAGTTTGTCAGAAGGGATATGAAGACTCTGAAGTCAGCTGGAAGAAGGTTCTGTGGTCTGATGAAACCAAAATTGAGCTTTTTGGCTATCAGACGGTGGCGTAAGTCAAACACTGCACACCATCAATACCTCACCATCCCTACCATGAAGCATGGCTGCATCAGGCTGTGGGGACGCTTCACTGCCACAGGCCCTGGAAGGCTTGTGAAGGTGGAGGGTAAAATGAATGCAGCAAAATACAGGGAAATCCTGGCGGAAAACCTGATGCAGTCTGCAAGATAACCTTGACTTGCAAGAAGGTTTGTTTCCAGCAAGAAAATGGCCTCAAGCAGAAAGTCAAAGTTACACAGGAATGGGTTAAAAACAACAGAGTTAATATCCTGATGACCAAGTCAGAGTCCAGACCTGAATCCAATTGAGAATTTGTGGCTGGACTTGAAAAGGGCTGTTCACTCACAATCCCCATGCAACATAACAGGGCTTCTGCAGTTTTGTAAAGAAGAATGGGGAAAAATTTCAGTGTCCAGATGTGCAAAGCTGATAGAGACCTATCCACACAGACTCAGCTATGATTGCTACCAAAGGTGCTTGTACTAATTACTGACTTGGGTGGGGTTAGTAATTATTTTGTGTTTAATAATTGTAATAAATTTAGACCAATATGTAGAAATTTGTTTTCACTTTGACAAAGTATTTTCTGTTAATCAGTGTCAAAAAAGCCAAATTAAATCTGCTGTGATTCAGTGTTATAAAACGTGAAAATTTCTAAGGCGTTGAATACTTTTTGTAGGCGCCATATTTCTTCTGCACCCTCTTCAGCTTGTCCTATAACAGGGTTTCCAAGTCTGCACACAGTATGCCAAGCGGAGACCTGTGTAATGTTCCTGCTGCTCAACGTGACGCTTTGATGAAAGCCAGCGTGTTAAGTGCCGCCTTCTCCGCCCTGTTTACGTGAGTGGCCACTCCCAGTGAACTGTGCCCTAGTGGTCAGGACTGTGCTGCAGCAGTCTCCAGATGGCCGGATGAATACGATTCCAGAGCCCCAGCTGTGAGCCTTCAAAGCACAGTGCAGTTACTTGCCCAGATACTTGGACGGCATTTCCCAAACTCTGCCATCCCTCCTCCAGGAAGGACAATGACAGCAGCTGCAAGGGAATTGGAATCGGAATCAGGTTTGATATCACTGGCATACGTCGTAAAATGTTGCAGTAACAGTCCATTGCAGTATACGATCTTAAAAAAAACTAAGTTACAATAAGTGTGTGTGTGTGTATATATATAAAGCATTCAGAGCTAGTGTTCTGGCTCATTATCCACATCAGAAATCTGATGGCAGAGGGGAGGATGTGTTCCTGAACTGTTTAGTGTAGCTCTTCAGGCTCTTGAATCTCCTCCCGTGATGGATGCTGCCTTTTGGATGCTGGGAAGGCCAGTGCCCTTGATGGATTTGTCTTGAGTTTACAACTTTCTGCAGCTTTTCTGATCCCGTGCAGTCCATAGCAGACGGTGATGCAGCCAGTCGGAATGATCTCCACGTAGATCTCACTGTAGAAATTTGGGAGTTGACAACTCCAGCAGGTTCCCATTCAGTTCATTGATTCAGCACAGTAAAAGGCATTTCCAGCCCAGAGAGCTTTGTTACACCCATGTGACCAAATAATCTACTAACTTGTAAGTCTTTTGACTGTGGGAGGAAATCGGAGCACTTGGAGGAAACCCACGCATTCATGGGGAGAACGTGCAAACTCCTTACGGACAGCGACAGAATTGAACCCCAGTCTGTGTCATTGTATTAGTGTTACGCTAACCACAACATTACTGTGCTACTTTGTGGCTAGTCCTTCATTGTCACTTGGTCTTAATCCATAAGATGTAGGAGCAAAACTGGGCCATTCAGCCCATTGAGTCTGCTGCAACATTCCTTCCTGGCTGATTTATTGTACCTCCCAACCCTATTCTCCTGCCATCTCCTTGTAATTCCCTGACTATTCAAGAACATATCCTCCAAGTTGAGTAAACTTGGCCTTTTCTCCTTGGAGCGACGGAGGATGAGAGGTGACCTGATAGAGGTGTACAAGATAATGAGAGGCATTGATCATGTGGATAGTCAGAGGCTTTTTCCCAGGGCTGGAATGGCTAACATGAGGAGGCATAGTTTGAAGGAGCTTGGAAGGTTGGGGGGGTGGGTGTGATAGAGGGAAGTTTTTCACACAGATTGGTGAGTGCATGGAATGCACTGCCAGCAATGGTGTTGGAGGCGGATACAATAGGGTCTTCTCAGAGTCTCTTCACTAGGTACATGGAGCTTAGAAAAGTAGAGGGCGATGGGGTGGGGAAGTTGTCAACTTCTGCTTTAAATATACTGAATGACATGGACTCATCTGCTGTCTGTCATCATGAATTCCACAGATTTACCACCCTCTAGCTAAAGAAATTCCTCCTCCTCTGCTTCGTCCTGAAGCTGTGGCCTGTGTTCTTAGACCTGCCCACTATAGGAAATGGCCCCTCCGCACCCACTCTTCTCGGTTGACCAGATCTCGTCGCTCCTTCTCCCACATCTGTGACCCCGTGCTGCTGGTCATCGACTTTGCTGCCTGTTTCAAAGAAAAAAGCAACTTTATTGGAAGTGCTTCAATAAATCGTTTCAAACTGCAATGACAACTAAACTTATTGATTGATAGAGAAACAGTGTGGAATTGTCCCCGTGACCCTCTGTGCAGCAACCCTGGCCTAACTCCCCAGACAATTTACAATAACCGTCACCTACTGACCGGTAACGAGTTTGGATGTGGAAGGAAACAGAAGCACTAGAAGGCTCCCTGCAGATCATATTGGAATTGAACTCTGAGCTACGATAGAATTGTGCTGACAGCTGTGCTGCTGTTGCACCCGACTAACTCCAGCCGAATTAAAATAGTGCCATACTGATCTGGGAAGCCATTGATTTCCCTGCAGTGTCCAGCACTTCCTTCACGCTCATAGCCAGCACCTTTTATCTTTCAGGGATGCCAGGGGCCTTTAAAGATGGCGATCAGTTGGAGCTTAAAAGAGTTCAGAAGGAACAGAGTACAGTTCAGGGGGGAGCAAAGGAGCAGTATAGGAGGAAGCTAGAACAAAAGCATGAAGGAGGTGTGGGACGGGATGAAGATCATCACCGGATGCGGTGCAAAGCGGGGGGCAAACATAAGTGGAGATGTGGAGAAAGCGAACCAGCTGAATAACTTCTTCAATAGGTTCGATAGCACAATCTCATCCTCACCGCAGAACTCCACACCAGGCTTGTCTCTCTACTCGTCCTACCTCTCACTTCCCTCACAGGAAAATAGCCACTCACAGGAGACCTTACCCACGCCCAAGATTACGGCTGCACAGGTGAACGGTCAACTGAGGAAGATCTGTACCAGCAAGGCAGATGGACTGGATGGAGTATCCCCACAATTACTGAGGGCCTGTGCGTCTGAGCTGGGAGAACCCCTTCAGCGCATCTTCAACTTGAGCCTGGAGCAGAGAAGGGTACCCAGACAGTGGAAAACATCCTGTATTGTCCCGGTACCGAAGAAACCACAACCAAGGGAGATGAATGACTTCAGACCTGTTGCTTTGACGTTGCACGTGATGAAGACCATGGAGCGGCTGATAATACAGAATCTGAGGCCACAAACCAGGCACGCCCGGGATCCTCTTCAGTTTGCGTATCAGGAGAAGGTGGGAGTGGAGGATACTATCACGTACTTGCTGCACAAATCCCTCTCTCACCTGGACAGGGTCAGTGGTGCTGTGAGGATTACATTCCTGGACTTCTCTAGTGCCTTTGACACCATCCAGCCCAGGATCTTAAGGCACAAACTAACGGAGATGGGAGTAGACTCACACATGGTGGCTTGGATAATGGACTACTTGACAGACAGACCTCAGTATGTGCGGTTGGGAGACTGTAGGTCTGACACGGTGGTCAGCAGCACAGGAGCGCCGCAGGGGACCGTGCTCTCTCCGGTCCTGTTCACCCTGTATTCATCAGACTTCCAATATAACTTGGTGTCCTGCCATGTGCAGAAGTTCGCTGATGACACGGCCATAGTGGGGTGTGTCAGGAATGGTCAGGAGGAAGAGTATAGGAAACTGATACAGGACTTTGTGATATGGTGCAACTCAAACTACCTGCGTCTCAATATCACCAAGACCAAGGAGATGGTGGTGGACTTTAGGAGACCTAGGCCTCATATGGAGCCAGTGATCATTAATGGAGAATGTGTGGAGCAGGTTAAGACCTACAAGTATCTGGGAGTGCAGTTAGACGAGAAGCTAGACTGGACTGCCAACACAGATGCCCTGTGCAGGAAAGCACAGAGTTGACTGTACTTCCTCAGAAGGCTGGCGTCATTCAATGTTTGTAGTGAGATGCTGAAGATGTTCTATCGGTCAGTTGTGAAGAGCGCCCTCTTCTTTGTGGTGGCGTGCTGGGGAGGCAGCATTAAGAAGAGGGACGCCTCACGTCTTAATAAGCTGGTAAGGAAGGCGGGCTCTGTCGTGGGCACAGAACTGGAGAGTATGACATCGGTGGCAGAGCGGAGGGCGCTGAGTAGGCTACGGTCAATCATGGAAAACCCTGAACATCCTCTGCACAGCACCATCCAGAGACAGAGAAGCAGCTTCAGCGGCAGGTTGCTGTCAATGCAATGCTCCTCAGACAGGATGAAGAGATCATTACTCCCCAACGCCATTCGGCTCTACAATTCAACCACCAGGGGCAAGACATGTTAAAGTGCCGGGGTTAGGACTGAGCTTAAGTTACCACTCAATGCATTTTAGTAAACTATTTAAGAACTTTTTAAAAGCTGTTTATTAATGCTTTTTGGGAGGGTGATTTTAGATGCTTAACATATTTATACTGAGTTAAATACTGTATATAATTAGTTTTGCTACAATAAGTGTATGGGACACTGGAAAAATGTTGAATTTCCCCTTGGGGATGAATAAAGTATCTATCTACCCACCCCTGGAAGAAGGCCAAGCAGCCAGCTTGGGCAGGGCCCTCAACCGCATGGGCAGTTTGGTCAGGCCCAGGGGCAGGTCAATCAGGGCAAATAAGTCTCTTCTTGGTTGTCACGCTGCGCTGTGGAGACCTGTTGTGACAGTAGTTGTGCTGGGTAGGGTTTACTATAAATTCCTTGCTTTACCGTTGGGTCTTGGGCTAACCAGTCCTGTCTCCTTTCGTGATGCGAACACATTTTCCGCCCAGATCTCTCTCCTTGCAGCCTCCATCCACCTCATCTCATTCATTTTGTTGAATGTGCTGCGCTGAATTCTGTCTGCTCCTGTCACTAACCTCCTGATCTGTGGTCTTCCCTCAGGGGGAAGCCATACTAAAGGAACTACAGAGAGTATCTGGGAAGCTCTCGGTCCGAGTCGCTGTTAGCAAGCCGAACCAGGAGCAGACTCTCGCCGACATTAATCTGCTGAAGCAAAGCGGTGAGGAAACCGGGGAGCGGCCGGGATACCGGAGTGTGTCGGAGGTGGGAGAGACTGCAGACCTGTGGCGGAGAATGGGGATTGGGGCTAACGGCTCTGTAGAGAGACTCCAGTAGTCCTGGCCAGTGGTTCAGGCCAGTTCACCAGTGTGACCCTGTGCCGCCTGTCATCGATGTCACTGTGTGCTGAATCCAGATGGAGGATCTTGACTGGAAATGTTGCTTGTCCATGATATGAATGAATTATAGGAAGTGTGGGTGGAGCGACATCATATGGTCAGCTAGAGAAATGGGTAACAGTGCAGTGCGATATCAAAAGGGGAGATAAAACTACTTTGGTTGTGACGACTTCATTTTGGGGGATTTTTTTTCATGTCTGATTTACAGACCGTCCTCAGGGACAGAACCCAGGAACAGCCTGTGCTTGTCTTAAAGCAGGAGTTCCCAACCTTTTTTATGCCATGGTTGGGAACTCCTGCCTTAGAGGCAGTGGGTGACCACTCTGTGAATGAGGAGAGGTTAAGTCGGTTGCATTTTGAAAGGGCGCCTGAGTTTGCAACGCTTTGACAAGTAGACGGGTAGGTGGGGGGGGGGGGTCAAGTTAAGATATCAATAAATTAGAGAGAGTGCAGAGACGATTTACTAGGATGTTACCTGGGTTTCAGCACTGAAGTTACAGAGAAAAGTTGAACAAGTTAGGTCTCTATTCATTGGAGCGTAGAAGGTTGAGGGGGGATTTGATCAAGGTATTCAAAATTTTGAGAGGGATAGATAGAGTTGACGTGAATAGGCTGTTTCCATTGAGAGTAGGGGAGATTCAAACAAGAGGACATGATTTGAGAGTTAGGGGACAAAAGTTTAAGGGAAACACGAGGGGATATTTCTTTACTCAGAGAGTGATAGCTGTGTGGAATGAGCTTCCTGTAGAAGTAGTAGAGGCCAGTTCAGTTGTGTCATTTAAGGTAAAATTGGATAGGTATATGGACAGGAAAGGAGTGGAGGGTTATGGGCTGAGTGCAGGTAGGTGGGACTAGGTGAGATTAAGAGTTCGGCACGGACTAGGAGGGCCGAGATGGCCTGTTTCCATGCTGTGATTGTTATATGGTTAAGTCGCTGAATATTGTTAAGGTGGACAGTCCATGTTTAAGAAGCAATTAGTTGATGGTAATTGGTTTATTATTATTAGATGCATGAAGATATAGCAAAAAAGCTTTCTGTTTGCCTGCCATCTAGACATTATTCCATAGATCAGTACATGGCAGTGGTACGAAAGGGGAAATGGTTATAGAGAATGTGCTGCCCTGGGGGATATTACTGTGCAAAGGCCATGAGGAGTGGAAGGGAGGGGCCACGAGGAGAAAATGGAGGACATCACAGTGCAGAGGCAGACCGAGCTTTCAGGAGTTCATCGTTAATGTCCAGTTTTATAACAGTTGACCTGGTGGTACACGTTCTCAAGCTTTTGTACCTTCTATCTGATGGGAGGGGCAAGGTGGGAAGAGTCCTTGATTATGTTGGGTGCTCTCCTGAGGTGATGGGAAGCGTAGACGGAAAATTTAACATGGCGAGGAAAAGGACTGTCCGACTGCGTGCACGTGGGTTGAGTGTAGAAAGGGAAAGGTTCATCGGGAACAGGGTGGGCTGAAGGGCCTGCTTGAGTGTTCTGGACACCAAAGGCATTGAGAATATTGGGAAGAGAGTGGGAATGCAGTGAGTCAACAACAATTGTGTTGAATACCGGGGAAGGTCGATGGCTGAGGGGTCTGTGCCTGTTCCTGTTCCCAGTGTTTCTGCGGAGGTGCAGTTGGGTGAATGTGTGTTTGATGCATTGGCAGGAGCCCAGGTGACGGTGGTGGACATGCCCAGACTGACCACGGGGGTTCTACACACCAAGTTCTGGATCGTGGATAAGAAACACTTGTACATTGGGAGTGCCAACATGGACTGGAGATCGCTGACACAGGTACAGGACGGCACTTGTCAGAGACCGTGAAATGTCAGCTGGCTGGGGGACTTTGATCTGCGGTTTTCAACTGGAGAATCCTCCAGTGTGGACCCAAGCCTTTAAAGACCTCCACAGAGAGGTGATTGTTGGGTGCTCTGCAGCGATTGTGGCAGGGCAGCCCAGCTTGGTGTGTGGGTCACATTTCAGCATACACTCCCACGGATCCAGCTGCTTCAGGCACCTCGGGCAACCCCACTTTCCAGGCTAGAGGGCTGTCAGTTGGAGCACACCTCCAGGCACAGTTGCTGCCCTTTCGAGGGGTGTGCTGTGGGTGACAGAGGTTGTTCGATGCCTTGTCTGAGTAAGATCCTCAGTGAAACTGATGCTCCTAGAGCCCTTCCCTCTCCCCACTGCTGCCCATGTTGCCCTTGTGTTCACTGTCAGGACCCAACCCTAATGAACAGGCGATGATGCTGTTTGGGAGGGGCTGCCGCGTGTTCACGAACTCCTCGTCTTTCTCAACAGGTGAAGGAGCTGGGAGTCATCATCTACAACTGCAGCTGTCTGGCCGAGGACCTGGAGAAGATTTTTGAGGCGTACTGGAGTATCGGTGGGCCCAATGGTACCATCCCTCACACTTGGCCCAGTAACTACTCCACGGCCTACAACAGAGAAGGTCCCATGGAACTGAAGTTCAACAACACTCCAGCTAGCGTTTACTTCTCGGTGAGTTCCCTGGAGGAGCAAACCAGATCTGGCCTGTGGGTGGAGAGGTGAACGGCCCAACGCCCCTGTGATTAAGATGCAGCTTTTTCATTCTCCCACCCCGCACTTGTGACAAGGTGGACTTCCACTCTTCCCCCTCTACCCTTTGGAACAATTGTCAATGATTGATAAGATTTTTTTGGCAGGGTGGCCTCTGTAACTTAGTGATTAGAGCAATGCTGTTAGAGTTCAAGGTGTCAGAGTTCAGAGTTCAATCCCAGTAAGGAGTTTGTATGGCCTCTGTGGGTTTTCCCTGTCCGTGTCTCTAATTCTCAATGCCTGGGATGCCGCTGCAAGTCAGCTTTTCATTGCACCCTGTGCGTACTCCAGCAAACAGACTGTGACTGCAATCTCTTGAACCCTTCTCCCTTCCAGAGCTCTCCGCCTGCTCTGTGCCCAAAGAACCGGACCGACGATCTCACGTCCATCCTCAGCATCATTGACGACGCAGAGAAGTTTGTCTATGTGGCCGTCATGAATTACATCCCTGCTACGATATTTACTTCCCCCAGAAGGTAATGGACGTTCTTCGTCTGTCTGTCTATGTGCGTTTCCTTGTGTCTCCCTTGTTTGTGTCCCACTCATGAGGCTGTCTGTTGCTCCCCTGTCACCCACCCCAGAGGTGGAATCCAAGCATCCTCTGCTTAGCTAAAACCCACCCAGGGTTGTGTAGGAATCTGACTGTATTTTAAACTTGCTGTCACTAGTGGCTGTTACTGGCCAGTGATCTATGTTTGCTTTTGTCCAGCCTTTCAAAGAGAACTGCAACCTTTTGTGTGGGTGGGTGTCTGGGTCATTGGTTATGTGTGAGCTGCATTCTGCACCTACGTTATAGTTGGGAGTCAGGCCTCCAGCAATTCCACCTCTGGTTGGTAAAAGAGTGTTCTAATCAGAATCAGGTTTAACATCACTCACATGTTGTGAATTTGTTGTTTTGCAGCAGTGGAGTATTTTTTTAAATCTGTAAGTTGCAATAGAAATATAAACAGTGGATTCCAGTTAATTGGGTCATGTTTTGGCCCATTTAAGTGGCTGTTCCAATTAGCCAAAGTTTCATGGAAATAGTTAAAAAGGTATAAAAAAAAGATAAACAGTAACAAGTTGTGTATTTATTTGAAATATAGAGAAAAGAACACTACCAGTAGTACTACGGTTCTATAAAGTTGTGTTTTAGTTCTTAATAGTTATTGACAGAGGAATTCCATAAGATATAGGACGAGTCAGGCCATTTAGCCCATCAAGTCTGCTCTGCAACTTCATTGTGGTCGATCCATTTCCCTATCAGCTCCAGTCTCCTGCCTTCTCCCTACAACCCTTCATGCCCTGACTAATCAATAACCTATCAACCTCTGCCTTAAGTATATCCAATGACTTGGCCACCACCACTACCTGTGGCAACAGATTCCACAGACTCATTACCCTTTGGCTAAAGACATTCCTTTCATCTCCGTTCTAAAAGGATTCCCCTCGATTCTGAGGCTGTGTCCTCTGGTCTTAGATTCTCCCACCATAGGAAATGTCTCCTGCATATTCACTTGATTGAAACCTTTCGACATCTGATAGGTTTCAATGACGATCCCCTTCATTCTTAATTCTAGTGTTTCTAATTGTGAATCTTGTGTGTTTTATTACACGTCACACCCTGTAATTGTACAACATAAAATTGATCCTACAGTTACAAAGTTAAGTACAGTGCTCCTGCTCCAATTGGTGGTGAGGAGAGTGTTACATACCCTGTAACTGGGTCACTTACCAGCAAAGATAGAGAGGTCCGTTGAAGTCTGATGGTACTATTTTTAAAAGTATTTATTGATAAAGGGGCACAAAAATAAGATTAATGCAAACATACAGATAATATATGTCGTCAATACTAAATCTAAAAGCGCGGGTATAATAATAATCAATAAGAAATAGCTCTATCATTGTCTAGGGGATAATGTATTGTCCGATGGAAATATAACAGTTACTGTTAGTTCGTTCAAGCTGCAGCGTTTTGGGTTTTAGAGAGAGACGGGTTAAACTTGCCCAGGTCTTTTATGATGCCAATCTTCTGAGTTGGAGGAGTTGGTTTCCCCGTTGTTAGCTAAAAGCCGTTTTCCGTGATACCAGCCACCAGTCCCAGGCAACGGAACTGAACGCACGTGGCCTCCTTCAAATGGCTTCCCGCTATTACGGGATCGCTAACGTTTCTTCTGGTGCGTCTGAGGGGGCTGTTCCCACAGACCCTCTTTTATCCTGACTCGCAGGGTCGCAGAGGTCAATCAGGTTGGGGGTGATGCAATCCCTCCCTCAACCAGCCCACTTTGCCTGAGGGCGTTCACGTAGCATAGTATCTCAATCCACAAATTCGTCTCCAAGAGACAATGGCCGTGTCCCGTAGCTGTACATTGCCGGGGGAACGAGACATTCCGCACGTCTCTGTCTCATTTCCTGGGTCTCCTGACTCAACCCAACAGTGATCTTGCGATTCTCACAAAGGAGGGGGCTGCAGGCATAACAGGAGCAACACGTCCAAATGCTGGAGGAACTCAGCAGGGCAGGGAGCGGATTTTCAGTATCTGCTGTCTCATTTGGAATTTGTGAGGGTGGGGAGAGATGGTTCATGTCCAAAGTTTCCCGGGGAGAGGATCAATTGCGCCCAGTACTAATGTCAGTGACCCCACAGGTTCTGGCCAGCGATCGACAGCAGGCTGAGGAAGGCAGCGTTCGAGCGGAGATTGCACGTCCGTCTCCTGGTCAGCTGTTGGCGTCACACGGACCCCTCCATGTTCCCTTTCCTCCACTCCCTGGCTGCCCTGAAGAGCCGCTGGAAACCCCTGGAAGTGGAAGTGGTGAGTGAACTGTGATCCTGCAGGCTGCAAGCGGTAGCTGAAGGCAGGAAAGATCGGTAACTCTGTTATTCACATGGACTTTGTGAAGCTGTTTCCTGAGCTTGTGTTTTAACAGCACATTGTTGGATCCGAGTCTTGAAACACATCCCTTTCTCTGATACCTTAATCAGGTTTGTTAACACTGATGATGTTGGTCATGGGTCTTCAGGCTCCTGTACCTCCCTGATGGCAGGAATGAGAAGGGGTGAGGTCCTTAGTGATGGATGCTGCTTCTTGAGGTACTCCCACTCGAAGAAACTCTTTCTGAATTCACTAGCCCACGCCATCAGAGAACATGCCTCGCAGCTGAAGAGTGGCAGTGCTGTGCTGTCTGTTCATTACTGAAGAGGGAAAAGGAGGGAATTGGCTACGACTCCCAGCCCAGTGACTCAGGAGCCATAAACGTATCGCTGCACGGCACAAAATTTAAAAACTGACCAAGTTTCTTGTTCCCTCCTTGTCCACCCTTGTAATAGTACGGAGAAAATTTACAAGGATGCTGCCAGGACTGAGTTATAGGGAAAGGTCGAGTTAGTTAGGACTTTATTGTCGTAATTAAAGAAGTGTCCCTTGTCCTTTAGGTGTAGATATATAGCTGAGCCTTGACCTGAGAAGTTAGGCCATCCATTTATGAAGTGGTGTAGCGGTGTGCTACACGCAACGCTGAAATAACAACTCGTAGTCGATGAGCTTCAGTTGCAAAAGAGATTTATTTGAGCTTCGCGGCCTCGCTTTAAAGCCTTCCTGATCCCGCCCTCCCCGGGCGCGTATTCACAGTCCCGTCCCGCATGCGGGCTTTTCCCCTTGCTGGTGAAGCAGACTTGGTGCCCTTTTTGGGACCGGCCTCAATGCCGGCGCGCACCACTTTGTGAGCCGGATCGAGTGCGCTGGAAAGTGGGTCGCCACATAACCACCCCCCCCCCACCCAGAACCGGCGATACACCCCCCCAATGTCCACAGTCTGGGCCGGACCCTGTTTGGGAGGTCTGCCTCTGCGCCATGGTGCCGGAATCTCGACCGGCTGCGCCACGTCCACATGGGCCGGTTTGAGTCGGTCCACCGTGAAAACCTCCTCTTTCCCCCCAACGTCCAGAACGTATGTGGAACCATTGTTTCTGATCACCGTAAACGGCCCCTCGTAGGGCCGCTGTAGCGGTGCCCGATGTCCACCCCGTCGTACAAAGACAAACTTACAGTTCTGCAGGTCTTTGGGTACGCAGGTCGGGTTCCGCCCATGCTGTGAAGTGGGTATGGGGGCCAGGTTACCGAGCCTCTCGCGTAGTCTGCCCAGGACTGCTGCGGGTTCTTCCTCTTGCTCCCTTGGGGCTGGTATGAACTCTCCCGGGACGGCCAGGGGCGCGCCATACACCAACTCGGCCGACAAAGCGTGCAGATCTGCTTTGGGCGCCGTGCGGATTCCGAGCAGGACCCAGGGAAGCTCGTCCACCCAGTTAGGTCCTCTCAGGCGGGCCATGAGAGCCAACTTCAGGTGACAGTGGAAACGCTGCACCAGGCCGTTGGTCTGTGGGCAGTTGTGTGGTGCAGCTGTGTCCCCAAAAGGCTGGCCATAGCTGACCACAGGTTGGAGGTGAACTGGGCGCCTCTGTCGGAGGTAGTGTGGGCCGGTACACCAAAGCGAGATACCCAGGTAGCAATCAGTGCCCGCGCACAGGATTCGGAGGTGGTGTCAGTGAGTGGGACTGCCTCTGGCCATCTTGTGATCCAGTCCATGATGGTCAGGAGGCCCACGATATCCACATGAATGTTGTCGAAACGCCGGTGGGTGGGGTGGAACTGCTACGGCAGAGCTTTGGTGTGCCGCTGCACCTTGGCCGTCTGGCAGTGCATGCACGTTCTGGCCCATTCACTGACCTGCTTGCAGAGTCCGTGCCAAACGAACCTGTTGGAGACCATCCGGACGGTTGTCCGGATGGAGGGGTGCGCCAAGTTATGAATGGAGTCAAAAACACGTCGCCGCCAAGGTGCCGGGACGACGGGACGGGGCTGGCCGGTGGCGACGACACAGAGTACGGTCCTCTCACCTGGGCCTATGGGGAGGTCCTGGAGCTGCAAACCGTAGACTGCAGTTCTGTAACTAGGGATCTCCTCGTCTGCCTGCTGCGCCTCTGCCAGCGCCTCAAAGTCTACCCCCTGGGAAAGGGCATGAATGTTAGGGCGAGAGAGAGCGTCCGCCACGACGTTGTCCTTTCCCGAAACATTCCGGACGTCCGTCGTGTATTCAGAGATGTAGGACAGATGTCGCTGCTGGCGGGACGACCAGGGATCGGACACCTTAGTGAACGTAAAGGTAAGCGGTTTGTGGTCCGTGAACACGGTGAAAGGCCGACCTTCCAAGAAGTACCTGAAATGCTGGATTGCCAGGTATAGCGCCAACAGTTCCCGGTCGAAAGCACTGTATTTGAGCACGGGTGGCTGCAGGTGTTTGCTGAAAAACGCCAGGGGTTGCCAGCGACCCGCAATGAGTTGCTCCAGTACCCCACCGACTGTTGTGTTAGATGCGTCCACTGTGAGGGCGGTAGGGACGTCCATTCTGGGGTGCACTAGCATCGCGGCGTTTGCCAAGGCTTCTTTTGTTTTAATGAAAGCGGCAGCGGACTCCTCGTCCCAGGTAATGTCCTTGCCCGGAGCGGTGGTAGAAATTCACCATACCCACGAATTCCTGAAGGCCTTTGATTGTGTTGGGTCGGGGGAAATGGCAGACTGCGTCTCACTTTGCGGGCAGAGGGGTTACCCTGTCTTTAGTAATCCTGTTGCCCAGGAAGTCAATCGTGTCGAGCCTGAACTGGCATTTGGCCGGGTTGATTGTCAGGCCGTATTCACTCAGTCAGGCGTAGAGTTGATGGAGGTGGGACAGATGCTCCTGACGACTGCTGCTGGCTATGAGGATGTCATCCAAATAGATGAAAGCGAAGTCCAGGTCGCGTCCCACCGCTTCCATTAACCGCTGGAACGTCTGTGCGGCATTCTTTAGGCCGAACGGCATGCAGAGGAACTCAAAAAGGCCGAACGGGGTGATGAGAGCCGTTTTGGGGATGTTGTCTGGATGCATTGGGATTTGATGGTATCCCCGGACGAGGTCTACCTTGGAGAAGATCCGTGCGCCGTGCAGGTTTGCTGCAAAATCCTGTATGATGCGGTACAGGGTAGCAGTCTGGAGTGGTAGCCTCGTTCAGCCTGCGGTAGTCGCCGCATGGTCTCCAGCCCCCTGATGCTTTGAGCACCATGTGCAGGGGGGGGCCCATGGGCTGTTGGACCTCCATATGATCCCCAATTCCTCCATCCTCTTGAACTCCTCCTTCGCCAGTCGGAGCTTGTCCGGGGGAAGTCGCCGAGCGCGGGCGTGGAGGGGTGGTCCCTGTGTCAGGATGTGGTGCTGTACGCCGTGCCTGGGCATGGCCGCTGTGAACTGCGGTGCTAGAACCGATGGGAAATCCGCCAGGACTCTGGTGAAGTCGTTGTCGGACAGCGTGATGGAGCTGAGGTCTGGGGCCGGCAACTGGGCTTCACCCAGGGAGAACGTTTGAAAGGTCTCGGTGTGGACCAGTCTCTGCCTCGGCAGGTCGACCAGTAGCCTGTGAGCCTGCAAAAAATCCGCCCCCAGGAGCGGTTGGGCTACGACAGCCAGTGTGAAGTCCCACATGAACTGGCTGGAGCCGAACTGTAGCCGCACCGTATGGGTGCTGTAGGTCCTTACTGTGCTGCCGTTTGCGGTCCTCAGGGTGGGACCCGGTGCCCTGTTGCAGGTGTTGTAACTCGTCGGAGGTAAGACACTGATCTCAGCTCCGGTCTCAACCAAAAAACGGCGTCCCGACCGCTTGTCCCACACATACAGGAGACTATCCCAATGGCCAGCCGCTGTGGCGTTTCCCGGGAACTTGCAGGGCGGGCTACAGTGGCGGGCTTCTGCGCACCACCACTGGTGGTACAAGCACCATTGTTCGTTGGTCTCCTCACCCCTGCCTCTGGGGTTAGCGGGCTCTGCGGCCGGGCCTGGTCTGGTTTGCTGCTGGGAGCATGGCCTGGTGATCTGTGTGACGGACGCCCCACTCTCCTTCTTGGCTTTCCACAGCACATCCACCCGGGCTGCCACCTTCCGGGGGTCGCTGAAATCCACGTTGGACGGCAGCAGGCGTATGTCCTCAGGCAGATGTGCCAGGAACGCCTGCTCAAACAGGCAGGGCTTGTGTCCTCCGGCCAGGGAGAGCATCTCGTTCATCAAAGCCGACGGCGGCCCGTACCCCAAACCATCCAGGTGCAGTAAGCGGGCAGCTCGCTCGTGCCGTGAGAGTCCGAAAGTCCTTATGAGCAGGGTTTTGAATTCCGTGTATTTGACGTCTGTTGGGGGAGACTGTATGAACTCCTCAACCTGGGCCGCTGTGTCCTGGTCGAGGGAGCTCTCCACGTAGTGTGTCCTCCGAGGTTATCTGCTGAACGTGGAATTGGGCTTCTGCTTGCTGGAACCATTGGTGAGGTCGCATCGTCCAGAAGCTTGGCAGTTTCAACGAAACCGCATGAACAGATGCGGCGTCGTTCATCTTCGGCTCAAATACCATTTGGGCCATCGGGGTCACCAATTATAGCGGTGTGCTACACGCAGCGCTGAAATAACGACACGAAGTCGATGAGCTGCAGTTGCAAAAGAGATTTATTCGAACTTCGCGGCCTCGCTTTAAAGCCTTCCTGATCCCGCCCTCCCTGGGCGCGTATTCACAGTCCTGTCCCGCATGCGGGCTTTTCCCCTTGCTGGTGAAGCAGACTTGGCGCCCTTTTTGGGACCGGCCTCAATGCCGGCGCGCGCCGATTTGTGAGCCGGTTCGAGTGCGCTGGGAAGTGGTTCTTTTGTCTCACTGATACACAGATAGCATCTACAATATTACTCTGTTTATGTTTGGGTGTAGGATCCTTGGGGTGGACAATCTTCTGTCAGGTTTGAAAAACGGGGATTTGGTGTTTGTTAAAAACCCTTTGTCCAAAATGTGCACGTTGTTATCAGAGAGGACGGGTGGCTTGAAAGAGGGGTTAAAGAAGCCATCCCAGTCAAACTGGAAAACCTATCCTGAACAGAGAGGGCGAGTTACGACACCACCTATCAGCTACTTGCCATGCAAGTAACCTCTAACCTCTAACCTCTCTACCCCATCTCTGCAATGGTTCACACCTCCATTCATGCAAAGGTAAGACTAATGGTACCTTTCAACAACTCTCAGAGTCTGTAAAACACCATGGGTCAGAATTGAAGAAGCCTCTTGGATGAGTGGCAAAACGTCTCCTGGACAACACAGCGTCCAGCTGCCCTGATTTACCTGTGATTGACATACGCTGCCTGAAAACCTTCCGAGACATGGATTAGTGTCATCTCCTGTACACCAGTGTAAAGGAGAATGAAATAATTGATACTCTAGGTCTGCCGCAGCACAAAAAACACAATAATAAAGCACGCAGTAACTATAACTACATTAGATAGCTTGTGTACAGTGATTGTATGTCAATCATGTGACACTTGGTGACTGACAGGAAATAATAAAGTTGTGGTCTGATGGGTTAGTGGGTGGAGATGTTGGTTAGCCTGACTGCTTGGGTAAAGGAGGGCTCATGTTACAGAAAATCACATTTTCGGTGATGTTTATGATAGAACATAGAAGAGGAACAGGCCATTGAGCCCAAAACGTTGTGCTGAGCCAGCTAAAGAGCAAATCAGAAACACCCAAACACTGATCTCTCCTACCTATACCATGTCCATATTCTCCACCTTCCTTGCATCCATGTGCCTCTAATGTATTTGCCCCTGTCAGCATACCAGACAGCGCATTCCAGGCTTCCAGCACTCTCTGAGTAAAGAAACATCCCCTTTGAATGTACTTGCCCCTGTCAGCATACCAGACAGCGCATTCCAGGCTTCCAGCACTCTGAGTAAAGAAACTTCCCGTTTGAAGTTGGCCCCTCACACCTGCAATGTGCACCCTCTAGTATTAGACACCTCAACCCAGACAAATAGGTGCTCTGCTCACTCTCTCTGTCCACTTTATCTCATAATCTTGTAAACCTCTATCAGATCTCCTCTCAGCCTTCGTCGCTCCAGAGAAAATTATCCCAAGTTTGTCCACCCTCTTGTGATAGCACATGCGCTCTAGCACCCTGGTAAACCTCTCCGCAGCCTCCCCAAATCGTGATCATCCTCCCTACAGTGGGGTGACCAGAAGTGACGGAGCCAGGGTTCAATAGAATTGCAACAAAACGTCTTGACTTTTGAACTCAGTATTTTGATTAATAAAAGCAAGTATTCCATAAGCCTTTGACCTGTGTAACCATGTTCGAGGAGCTATGAACAAGGATCCCAAGATCGATCTGCTCAGCAACACTGTTAAGGACCTTGCCCATAACAGAGTAATGTCTCCATGCATTTCCCCTCCCGAGGTGAAGCTCCTCACATCTATCTGGGTTAAACTCCATCTGCCATTTCTCAGCCCATATCTGCAACTGATCAATATTGCGCTGTATTCCTCGGCAGTCGTCTACACCATCCTCGACTCCACCAGTCTGGTTATCATCCGCAAACTTACTAACCAACCTGTCTACATTTTCCTCCACGTAGTGCAGGCATTTGCATGTCCCTCCACAGAGTATAGGTGCCACAGCGGCTCATCTTATACACTGCCTCCGAGTTCCAGAGGCCTGGGTCTGACCCTCATCCCGGGTGCTGTCCATGTGGAGTTTGCACAGACTCCAGAGGCCTGGGTCTGACCCTGATCCCGGCTGCTGTCTGTGTGGGGTTTGCACAGACTCCAGAGCCCTGGGTCTGACCCTGATTCCGGCTGCTGTCTGTGTGGAGTTTGCACAGACTCCAGAGTCCTGGGTCTGACCCTCATCCCGGCTGCTGTCCGTGTGGAGTTTGCACAAACTCCAGAGCCCTGGGTCTGACCCTGATCCCGGCTGCTGTCTGTGTGGAGTTTGCACAGACTCCAGAGGCCTGGGTCTGACCCTCCTCCCGGCTGCTGTCTGTGTGGAGTTTCCAAAGACTCCAGAGCCCTGGGTCTGACCCTGATTCCGGCTGCTGTCTGTGTGGAGTTTGCACAGACTCCAGAGTCCTGGGTCTGACCCTCATCCCGGCTGCTGTCCGTGTGGAGTTTGCACAAACTCCAGAGCCCTGGGTCTGACCCTGATCCCGGCTGCTGTCTGTGTGGAGTTTGCACAGACTCCAGAGGCCTGGGTCTGACCCTCCTCCCGGCTGCTGTCTGTGTGGAGTTTCCAAAGACTCCAGAGCCCTGGGTCTGACCCTGATTCCGGCTGCTGTCTGTGTGGAGTTTGCACAGACTCCAGAGGCCTGGGTCTGAACCTGAACCCGGCTACTGTCTGTGTGGAGTTTGCACAAACTCCAGAGGCCTGGGTCTGACCCTCATCCCGGCTGCTGTCTGTGTGGAGTTTGCACAAACTCCAGAGGCCTGGGTCTGACCCTCATCCCGGCTGCTGTCCGTGTGGAGTTTGCACAAACTCCAGAGCCCTGGGTCTGACCCTGTTCCCGGCTGCTGTCCGTGTGGAGTTTGCACAGACTCTAGAGCCCTGGGTCTGACCCTCATCCCGGCTGCTGTCTGTGTGGAGTTCACACAGACTCCAGAGCCCTGGGTCTGACCTTGATCCCGGCTGCTGTCCGTGTGGAGTTCGCCCAGACTCCAGAGCCCTGGGTCTGACCCTCATCAAGACTGCTGTCCGTGTGGAGTTTGCACAGACTCCAGAGCCCTGGGTCTGACCCTCATCCCAGGTGCTGTCTGTGTGGAGTTTGCACAGACTCCAGAGGCCTGGGTCTGACCCTCATCCCGGCTGCTGTCCGTGTGGAGTTTGCACAGAATCCAGAGCCCTGGGTCTGACCCTCATCCCGGCTGCTGTCCGTGTGGAGTTTGTACAGACTCCAGAGCCCTGGGACTGACCCTGATCCCGGCTGCTGTCCGTGAGGAGTTTGCACAGACTCCAGAGCCCTGGGTCTGACCCTCATCCCTTCTGCTGTCTGTGTGGAGTTTGCACGGACTCCAGAGCCCTGTGTCTGACCCTCATCCCGGCTGCTGTCTGTGTGGAGTTTGCACAGACTCCAGAGGCCTGCGTCTGACCCTCATCCCGGCTGCTCTCCATGTGGAGTTTGCACAGACTCTAGAGCCCTGGGTCTGACCCTGATCCTGGTGCTGTCCATGTGGAGTTTGCACAGACTCCAGAGCCCTGGGTCTGACCCTTTTCCCGGCTGCTCTCCGTGTGGAGTTTGCATGGACTCCAGAGCCCTGGGTCTGACCCTGATCCCGGCTGCTGTCTGTGTGGAGTTTGCTCAGACTCCAGAGCCCTGGGTCTGACACTCATACCGGCTGCTGTCTGTGTGGAGTTTGCACAGACTCCAGAGCCCTGGATCTGACCCTCATCTCGGCTGCTGTCTCTGTGGAGTTTGCACAGACTCCAGAGCCCTGGGTCTGACCCTGATCCCGGGTGCTGTCTGTGTGGAGTTTGCACAGACTCCAGAGCCCTGGGTCTGACCCTCATCCCGGCTGCTGTCCGTGTGGAGTTTGCACTGACTCCAGAACCCTGGGGCTCACCCTCATCCCGGCTGCTGTCTGTGTGGAGTTTGCACAGACTCCGGAGCCCTGGGTCTGACCCTCATCCCGTCTGCTGTCCGTCTGGAGTTTGCACAGACTCCAGAGCCCTGGGTCTGAGCCTGATCCCGGCTGCTGTCTGTGTGGAGTTTGCACAGACTCCAGAGCCCTGGGTCTGACCCTCATCCCATCTGCTGTCTGTGTGGAGTTTGCACGGAGTCCAGTGCCCTGGGTCTGACCCTGATCCCGGCTGCTGTCTGTGTGGAGTTTGCTCAGACTCCAGAGCCCTGGGTCTGACCCTCATCCTGGCTGCTGTCTGTGTGGAGTTTGCACAGCCTCCAGAGGCCTGCGTCTGACCCTCATCCCGGCTGCTGTCCGTGTGGAGTTTGCACAGACTCCAGAGCCCTGGGTCTGACCCTCATCAAGGCTGCTGTCCGTGTGGAGAGTGCACAGACTCCAGAGCCCTGGGTCCGACCCTCATCCCGGCTGCTGTCTGTGTGGAGTTTGCACAGACTCCAGAGCCCTGGGTCTGACCCTGATCCTGGTGCTGTCCATGTGGAGTTTGCACAGACTCTAGAGCCCTGGGTCTGACCCTGATCCTGGTGCTGTCCATGTGGAGTTTGCACAGACTCCAGAGCCCTGGGTCTGACCCTCATCCCGGCAGCTGTCCGTGTGGAGTTTCCAGAGACTCCAGAGGCCTGGGTCTGACCCTCATCCCGGCTGCTGTCCGTGTGGAGTTTGCTCAGACTCCAGAGCCCTGGGTCTGACCCTCATCCCGGCTGCTGTCCGTGTGGAGTTTCCAGAGACTCCAGAGGCCTGGGTCTGACCCTGATCCCGGCTGCTGTCCGTGTGGAGTTTGCACAGACTCCAGAGCCCTGGGTCTGACCCTCATCCCGGCTGCTGTCCGTGTGGAGTTTGCACAGACTCCAGAGCCCTGGGTCTGACCCTCATCCCGGCTGCTGTCTGTGTGGAGTTTGCACAGACTCCAGAGGCCTGCGTCTGACCCTCATCCCGGCTGCTGTCTGTGTGGAGTTTGCACAGACTCCAGAGGCCTGGGTCTGACCCTCATCCCGGCTGCTGTCCGTGTGGAGTTTGCACAGACTCCAGAACCCAGGGGCTCACCCTCATCCCGGCTGCTCACCATGTGGAGTTTGCACAGACTCCAGAGCCCTGGGTCTGACCCTGATCCCGGCTGCTGTCTGTGTGGAGTTTGTACAGACTCCAGAGCCCTGGGTCTGACCCTCATCCCGGCTGCTATCCGTGTGGAGTTTGCACAGACTCCTGAGCAATGGGTCTGACCCTCATCCCGGCTGCTGTCCGTGTGGAGTTCGCACAGACTCCAGAGCCTTGGGTCTGACCCTCATCCCGGCTGCTGTCCGTGTGGAGTTCGCCCAGACTCCAGAGCCCTGGGTCTGACCCTCATCAAGACTGCTGTCCGTGTGGAGTTTGCACAGACTCCAGAGCCCTGGGTCTGACCCTCATCCTGTATTCTCCGGAGGCTAGTACCCATGATGGAGCTGAGTAATTTCACAACTTTCTGCAGCTTCTTTCAATCCTGCGCTCTAGCCCCCACCGGACAGTGATCCAGCCGGTCAGAATGCTCTCCACACTATATCTGTGGAAATCTGTGTGTGTCCTTAGTGACACACCAAATCTTCTCAAACTGACCCTCTGTGCAAACTCCACATGGAGAGCAGCCGTGATGAGGGTCAGACGCAGGCCTCTGGAGTCTGTGCAAACTCCACACAGACAGCAGCCGGGATGAGGGTCAGACCCAGGGCTCTGGAGTCCGTGCAAACTCCACACAGACAGCAGACGGGATGAGGGTCAGACCCAGGGCTCTGGAGTCTGTGCAAACTCCAGACGGACAGCAGACGGGATGAGGGTCTGCTGTCTGTGTGGAGTTCGCCCAGACTCCAGAGGCCTGGGTCTGACCCTCATCCCGGCTGCTGTCCGTGTGGAGTTTGTACAGACTCCAGAGCCCTGG
Organism: Hypanus sabinus; assembly: GCF_030144855.1. Lineage (NCBI taxonomy): Eukaryota > Metazoa > Chordata > Chondrichthyes > Myliobatiformes > Dasyatidae > Hypanus > Hypanus sabinus. The sequence continues at coordinate 4,810,515 of NC_082731.1, read as the reverse complement.
GACTGACCCTGATCCCGGCTGCTGTCCGTGAGGAGTTTGCACAGACTCCAGAGCCCTGGGTCTGACCCTCATCCCTTCTGCTGTCTGTGTGGAGTTTGCACGGACTCCAGAGCCCTGGGTCTGACCCTCATCCCGGCTGCTGTCTGTGTGGAGTTTGCACAGACTCCAGAGCCCTGGATCTGACCCTCATCTCGGCTGCTGTCTCTGTGGAGTGTGCACAGACTCCAGAGCCCTGGGTCTGACCCTGATCCCGGGTGCTGTCTGTGTGGAGTTTGCACAGACTCCAGAGCCCTGGGTCTGACCCTCATCCCGGCTGCTGTCCGTGTGGAGTTTGCACTGACTCCAGAACCCTGGGGCTCACCCTCATCCCGGCTGCTGTCTGTGTGGAGTTTGCACAGACTCCAGAGCCCTGGGTCTGACCCTCATCCCGTCTGCTGTCCGTCTGGAGTTTGCACAGACTCCAGAGCCCTGGGTCTGACCCTGATCCCGGCTGCTGTCCGTGTGGAGTTTGCACAGACTCCAGAGCCCTGGGTCTGACCCTCATCCCGGCTGCTATCCGTGTGGAGTTTGCACAGACTCCTGAGCAATGGGTCTGACCCTCATCCCGTCTGCTGTCCGTCTGGAGTTTGCACAGACTCCAGAGCCCTGGGTCTGACCCTCATCCCGTCTGCTGTCTGTGTGGAGTTTGCACGGACTCCAGAGCCCTGGGTCTGACCCTCATCCCGGCTGCTGTCTGTGTGGAGTTTGCACAGACTCCAGAGCCTTGGGTCTGACCCTCATCCCGGCTGCAGTCCGTGTGGAGTTCGCCCAGACTCCAGAGCCCTGGGTCTGACCCTCATCCCGGCTGCTGTCTGTGTGGAGTTTGCACAGACTCCAGAGCCCTGGATCTGACCCTCATCTCGGCTGCTGTCTCTGTGGAGTGTGCACAGACTCCAGAGCCCTGGGTCTGACCCTGATCCCGGGTGCTGTCTGTGTGGAGTTTGCACAGACTCCAGAGCCCTGGGTCTGACCCTCATCCCGGCTGCTGTCCGTGTGGAGTTTGCACTGACTCCAGAACCCTGGGGCTCACCCTCATCCCGGCTGCTGTCTGTGTGGAGTTTGCACAGACTCCAGAGCCCTGGGTCTGACCCTCATCCCGTCTGCTGTCCGTCTGGAGTTTGCACAGACTCCAGAGCCCTGGGTCTGACCCTGATCCCGGCTGCTGTCCGTGTGGAGTTTGCACAGACTCCAGAGCCCTGGGTCTGACCCTCATCCCGGCTGCTATCCGTGTGGAGTTTGCACAGACTCCTGAGCAATGGGTCTGACCCTCATCCCGTCTGCTGTCCGTCTGGAGTTTGCACAGACTCCAGAGCCCTGGGTCTGACCCTCATCCCGTCTGCTGTCTGTGTGGAGTTTGCACGGACTCCAGAGCCCTGGGTCTGACCCTCATCCCGGCTGCTGTCTGTGTGGAGTTTGCACAGACTCCAGAGCCTTGGGTCTGACCCTCATCCCGGCTGCAGTCCGTGTGGAGTTCGCCCAGACTCCAGAGCCCTGGGTCTGACCCTCATCAAGACTGCTGTCCGTGTGGAGTTTGCACAGACTCCAGAGCCCTGGGTTTGACCCTCATCCTGTATTCTCCGGAGGCTAGTACCCATGATGGAGCTGAGTAATTTCACAACTTTCTGCAGCTTCTTTCAATCCTGCGCTCTAGCCCCCACCGGACAGTGATCCAGCCGGTCAGAATGCTCTCCACACTATATCTGTGGAAATCTGTGTGTGTCCTTAGTGACACACCAAATCTTCTCAAACTGACCCTCTGTGCAAACTCCACATGGAGAGCAGCCGGGATGAGGGTCAGACGCAGGCCTCTGGAGTCTGTGCAAACTCCACACAGACAGCAGCCGGGATGAGGGTCAGACCCAGGGCTCTGGAGTCCGTGCAAACTCCACACAGACAGCAGACGGGATGAGGGTCAGACCCAGGGCTCTGGAGTCTGTGCAAACTCCAGACGGACAGCAGACGGGATGAGGGTCTGCTGTCCGTGTGGAGTTCGCCCAGACTCCAGAGCCCTGGGTCTGACCCTCATCCCAGGTGCTGTCTGTGTGGAGTTTGCACAGACTCCAGAGGCCTGGGTCTGACCCTCATCCCGGCTGCTGTCCGTGTGGAGTTTGCACAGAATCCAGAGCCCTGGGTCTGACCCTCATCCCGGCTGCTGTCCGTGTGGAGTTTGTACAGACTCCAGAGCCCTGGGACTGACCCTGATCCCGGCTGCTGTCCGTGAGGAGTTTGCACAGACTCCAGAGCCCTGGGTCTGACCCTCATCCCTTCTGCTGTCTGTGTGGAGTTTGCACGGACTCCAGAGCCCTGTGTCTGACCCTCATCCCGGCTGCTGTCTGTGTGGAGTTTGCACAGACTCCAGAGGCCTGCGTCTGACCCTCATCCCGGCTGCTCTCCATGTGGAGTTTGCACAGACTCCAGAGCCCTGGGTCTGACCCTGATCCCGGCTGCTGTCTGTGTGGAGTTTGCTCAGACTCCAGAGCCCTGGGTCTGACACTCATACCGGCTGCTGTCCGTGTGGAGTTTGCACAGACTCCAGAGCCCTGGGTCTGACCCTCATCCCGGCTGCTGTCTGTGTGGAGTTTGCACAGACTCCAGAGCCCTGGATCTGACCCTCAACTCGGCTGCTGTCTCTGTGGAGTTTGCACAGACTCCAGAGCCCTGGGTCTGACCCTGATCCCGGGTGCTGTCTGTGTGGAGTTTGCAGAGACTCCAGAGCCCTGGGTCTGACCCTCATCCCGGCTGCTGTCCGTGTGGAGTTTGCACTGACTCCAGAACCCTGGGGCTCACCCTCATCCCGGCTGCTGTCTGTGTGGAGTTTGCACAGACTCCAGAGCCCTGGGTCTGACCCTCATCCCGTCTGCTGTCCGTCTGGAGTTTGCACAGACTCCAGAGCCCTGGGTCTGACCCTCATCCCGGCTGCTGTCTGTATGGAGTTTGCACGGACTCCAGAGCCCTGGGTCTGAGCCTGATCCCGGCTGCTGTCTGTGTGGAGTTTGCACAGACTCCAGAGCCCTGGGTCTGACCCTCATCCCATCTGCTGTCTGTGTGGAGTTTGCACGGAGTCCAGAGCCCTGGGTCTGACCCTGATCCCGGCTGCTGTCTGTGTGGAGTTTGCTCAGACTCCAGAGCCCTGGGTCTGACCCTCATCCTGGCTGCTGTCTGTGTGGAGTTTGCACAGCCTCCAGAGGCCTGCGTCTGACCCTCATCCCGGCTGCTGTCCGTGTGGAGTTTGCACAGACTCCAGAGCCCTGGGTCTGACCCTCATCAAGGCTGCTGTCCGTGTGGAGAGTGCACAGACTCCAGAGCCCTGGGTCTGACCCTCATCCCGGCTGCTGTCTGTGTGGAGTTTGCACAGACTCCAGAGCCCTGGGTCTGACCCTGATCCTGGTGCTGTCCATGTGGAGTTTGCACAGACTCTAGAGCCCTGGGTCTGACCCTGATCCTGGTGCTGTCCATGTGGAGTTTGCACAGACTCCAGAGCCCTGGGTCTGACCCTCATCCCGGCTGCTGTCCGTGTGGAGTTTCCAGAGACTCCAGAGGCCTGGGTCTGACCCTGATCCCGGCTGCTGTCCGTGTGGAGTTTGCTCAGACTCCAGAGCCCTGGGTCTGACCCTCATCCCGGCTGCTGTCCGTGTGGAGTTTCCAGAGACTCCAGAGGCCTGGGTCTGACCCTGATCCCGGCTGCTGTCCGCGTGGAGTTTGCACAGACTCCAGAGCCCTGGTTCTGACCCTCATCCCGGGTGCTGTCCGTGTGGAGTTTGCACAGACTCCAGAGCCCTGGTTCTGACCCTCATCCCAGGTGCTGTTTGTGTGGAGTTTGCCCAGTCTCCAGAGCCCTGGGGCTGACCCTGATCCCGGCTGCTGTCTGTGTGGAGTTTGCACAGACTCCAGAGCCCTGGGTCTGACCCTCATCCCGGCTGCTGTCCGTGTGGAGTTTGCACAGACTCCAGAGCCCTGGTTCTGACCCTCATCCCGGGTGCTGTCCGTGTGGAGTTTGCACAGACTCCAGAGCCCTGGTTCTGACCCTCATCCCAGGTGCTGTTTGTGTGGAGTTTGCCCAGTCTCCAGAGCCCTGGGGCTGACCCTGATCCCGGCTGCTGTCTGTGTGGAGTTTGCACAGACTCCAGAGCCCTGGGTCTGACCCTCATCCCGGCTGCTGTCCGTGTGGAGTTTGCACAGACTCCAGAGCCCTGGGTCTGACCCTCATCCCGGCTGCTGTCTGTGTGGAGTTTGCACAGACTCCAGAGGCCTGGGTCTGACCCTCATCCCGGCTGCTGTCTGTGTGGAGTTTGCTCAGACTCCAGAGGCCTGGGTCTGACCCTCATCCCGTCTGCTGTCCGTGTGGAGTTTCAAATGTGAAACAAATCGGATTTTCCACACTACCACATTCTAGGTTCATTTGAGTAAAAGCTCTCCGTTTCAGTGGACGGATGTTTTCAGACGTTGTGGCACTGGACAAGCAACATGGGGATTGACTTGCACAGCTGTGTTAGTCCTGGTTTCTGTACCTGGTCCCCCACAGCTTCTGGCCACAGAGACTCTGAAAGGGCAGATGTGTTCACCCCACACAGACACTACAAGGGCAGATGTGTTCACTCCACGCAAACTCTGAAAGGGCAGATGTGTTCACCCCACACAGACTCTGAAAGGGCAGATGTGTTCACTCCTCAGAGACTCTGAAAGGGCAGATGTGTTCACCCCACAGAGACACTGAAAGGGCAGATGTGTTCACCCCACACAGACACTACAAGGGCAGATGTGTTCACTCCACGCAACTCTGAAAGGACAGATGTGTTCACCCCACAGAGACACTGAAAGGGCAGATGTGTTCACCCCACACAGACTCTGAAAGGGCAGATGTGTTCACTCCACACAGACTCTGAAAGGGCAGATGTGTTCACCCCACACAGACACTACAAGGGCAGATGTGTTCACTCCACACAGACACTGAAAGGGCAGATGTGTTCACCCCACACAGACACTGAAAGGGCAGATGTGTTCACCCCACACAGACACTACAAGGGCAGATGTGTTCACCCCACACAGACTCTGAAAGGGCAGATGTATTCACCCCACACAGACACTACAAGGGCAGATGTGTTCACTCCACACAGACACTGAAAGGGCAGATGTGTTCACCCCACACAGACACTACAAGGGCAGATGTGTTCACCCCACACAGACACTGAAAGGGCAGATGTGTTCACCCCACACAGACACTACAAGGGCAGATGTGTTCACCCCACACAGACACTGAAAGGGCAGATGTGTTCACCCCACACAGACACTACAAGGGCAGATGTGTTCACCCCACACAGACTCTGAAAGAGCAGATGTATTCACCCCACACAGACTCTGAAAGGGCAGATGTGTTCACTCCACAGAGACTCTGAAAGGGCAGATGTGTTCACCCCACAGAGACACTGAAAGGGCAGATGTGTTCACCCCACACAGACTCTGAAAGGGCAGATGTGTTCACTCCACACAGACTCTGAAAGGGCAGATGTGTTCACCCCACACAGACACTACAAGGGCAGATGTGTTCACTCCACACAGACACTGAAAGGGCAGATGTGTTCACCCCACACAGACACTACAAGGGCAGATGTGTTCACTCCACGCAACTCTGAAAGGACAGATGTGTTCACCCCACAGAGACACTGAAAGGGCAGATGTGTTCACCCCACACAGACTCTGAAAGGGCAGATGTGTTCACTCCACACAGACACTGAAAGGGCAGATGTGTTCACCCCACACAGACACTGAAAGGGCAGATGTGTTCACCCCACACAGACACTACAAGGGCAGATGTGTTCACCCCACACAGACTCTGAAAGGGCAGATGTATTCACCCCACACAGACACTACAAGGGCAGATGTGTTCACTCCACACAGACACTGAAAGGGCAGATGTGTTCACCCCACACAGACACTGAAAGGGCAGATGTGTTCACCCCACACAGACACAACAAGGGCAGATGTGTTCACCCCACACAGACACTGAAAGGGCAGATGTGTTCACCCCACACAGACACTACAAGGGCAGATGTGTTCACCCCACACAGACTCTGAAAGAGCAGATGTATTCACCCCACACAGACTCTGAAAGGGCAAATTTGTGCACCCCACACAGACTCTGAAAGGGCAGATATATTCACCCCACACAGACACTACAAGGGCAGAGGTGTTCACCCTACACAGACTCTGAAAGGGCAGATGTGTGCACCCCACGCAGTCTCTAGAAGGGCAGATGTGTTCACTCCACACAGACTCTGAAAGGGCAGATGTGTTTACCCCACATAGACTCGGAAAGGGCAGATGTGTTCACTCCACACAGACTCTGAAAGGGCAGATGTGTTCACCCCACAGAGACTCTGAAAGGGCAGATGTGTTCACCCCACACAGACTCTGAAAGGGCAGATGTGTTCACTCCACAGAGGTTCTGAAAGAGCAGATGTGTTCACTCCACACAGACTCTGAAAGGGCAGATGTGTTCACTCCACAGAGATTCTGAAAGGGCAGATGTGTTCACCCCACACAGACTCTGAAAGGGCAGATGTGTTCACTCCACACAGACACTACAAGGGCAGATGTGTTCACTCCACGCAAACTCTGAAAGGGCAGATGTGTTCACCCCACACAGACACTGAAAGGGCAGATGTGTTCACTCCACACAGACTCTGAAAGGGCAGATGTGTTCACCCCACACAGACTCTGAAAGGGCAGATGTGTTCACCCCACAGAGACACTGAAAGGGCAGATGTGTTCACCCCACAGAGACACTGAAAGGGCAGATGTGTTCACTCCACACAGACTCTGAAAGGGCAGATGTGTTCACTCCACACAGACACTACAAGGGCAGATGTGTTCACTCCACACAGACTCTGAAAGGGCAGATGTGTTCACTCCACACAGACTCTGAAAGGGCAGATGTGTTCACCCCACAGAGACTCTGAAAGGGCAGATGTGTTCACCCCACAGAGACTCTGAAAGGGCAGATGTGTTCACTCCACACAGACACTACAAGGGCAGATGTGTTCACTCCACACAGACACTACAAGGGCAGATGTGTTCACCCCACAGAGACACTGAAAGGGCAGATGTGTTCACACCACACAGACACTGAAAGGGCAGATGTGTTCACCCCACACAGACACTGAAAGGGCAGATGTGTTCACCCCACACAGACTCTGAAAGGGCAGATGTGTTCACCCCACACACACTCTGAAAGGGCAGATGTGTTCACCCCACAGAGACACTGAAAGGGCAGATGTGTTCACCCCACACAGACTCTGAAAGGGCAGATGTGTTCACCCCACAGAGACACTGAAAGGGCAGATGTGTTCACCCCACACACACTCTGAAAGGGCAGATGTGTTCACTCCACACAGACACTACAAGGGCAGATGTGTTCACCCCACACAGACACTGAAAGGGCAGATGTGTTCACCCCACACAGACACTGAAAGGGCAGATGTGTTCACCCCACACAGACTCTGAAAGGGCAGATGTGTTCACGCCACTCAGACTCTGAAAGGGCAGATGTGTTCACTCCACACACTCTGAAAGGGCAGATGTATTCACCCCACAGAGACTCTGAAAGGGCAGATGTGTTCACTCCACACAGACACTGAAAGGGCAGATGTGTTCACCCCACAGAGACTCTGAAAGGGCAGATGTATTCACCCCACAGAGATTCTGAAAGGGCAGATGTGTTCACCCCACACTGACCTTTCTACCGTCCCCTCACTCACTGAGGCTGGTTAATGTTACCGGGAACCCCGTCTCCAGCGGTCTGTTGTTATGGAAATACAGTAACCTTTTCTGTTTGCTTCTTGCAGAGAGTCTTTGTTGTCCCAGCAACACGGAAGCAGAGAAAGATCCCATTCTCTCGGGTCAATCACAACAAATACATGGTAACAGACAAGGTGGCCTATATCGGTGAGTTCCCGGCTGATTTGATTGCAAACTGTCAATGCTTTGGATGGCAGAATTGATGGTCCTGCCGCCAAGTTTGCGGATGATACAAAGATGGGTGCTGAGGAAGCAGAGAAGCTGCAGAAAGACAGGTGGATTACAAGAATGGGCAAAGAAGTGGCAGATGGAACAGAGTGTTGGGAAATGTTTGGTCATGCACTTTTGTACAGGAAATTAAAATACAGGTTGCTTTGCTAACAGGGCAGAAAATTCAAACATCCGAGGTGCGAATGGAGTCTTCGTGCACAATTCTGTAAAGTTTCACTTGTAGGTTGAATCAGTGGTGAGGAAGGCAAATGCAATTTTAGCAAACAGATACCCAGACTATTCCTCTTCCCACCCTGTCTCTTGCAAAAAGGCCCTTCTCACAATTCCTCCGTCTCTGCTGCATCTGCTCTCAGGATGAGGCTTTTCTTTCCAGGACGAAGGAGATGTCTTCCTTTTTTAAACAAAGGGGCTTCCCTTCGTCCACCATCAACTCTGCTCTCAAACGCATCTCTCCCATTTCCCGCACATCTGCCCTCACACCATCCACCTGCCACCCCACTCGGGATAGGGTTCCCCTTGTCCTTACCTACCACCCCACCAGCCTCCAGGTCCAACATATAATTCTCCGTAACTTCCGCCACCTCCAACGGGATCCCACTACCAAACACATTTTTCCCTCCCCCTCCTTTCTGCTTTTCACAGGGATCGCTCCCTACGCGACTCCCTTGTCCACTCTTCCCCCCCATCCCTTCCCACCGATCTCCCTCCTGGCACTTATCCTTGTAAACGGAACAAGTGCTACACCTGCCCTTACACTTCCTCCCTTACACTTCCTCCCTTACACTTCCTCCCTCACCACCATTCAGGGCCCCAGACAGTCCTTCCAGGTGAGGCGACACTTCACCTGTGAGTCGGCTGGTGTGGTATACTGCGTCCGGTGCTCCCGGTGTGGCCTTTTATATATTGGTGAGACCCGACGCAGACTGGGAGACCGTTTCGCTGAACACCTACGCTCGGTCCGCCAGAGAAAGTAGGATCTCCCAGTGGCCACACATTTTAATTCCATGTCCCATTCCCATTCTGATATGTCTACCCATGGCCTCCTCTACTGTCAAAATGAATCCAAACTCAGGTTGGAGGAACAACACCTTATATACCGGCTGGGTAGCCTCCAACCTGATGGCATGAACATTGACTTCTCTAACTTCCGTTAATGCCCCTCCTCCCCTTCTTACCCCATCCCTGACATATTTAGTTGTTTGCCTGTTCTCCATCTCCCTCTGGTGCTCCCCCTCCCTTCTTTCTCCTGAGACCTCCTGTCCCATGATCCTTTCCCTCCTCCAGCTCTGTATCACTTTCGCCAATCACCTTTCCAGCTCTTGGCTTCATCCCACCCCCTCCGGCCTTCTATCATTTCACATTTCCCCCTCCCCCCACTACTTTCAAATCTCTTACTATCTTTCCTTTCGGTTAGTCCTGACGAAGGTTCTCGGCCCGAAACGTCGACAGTGCTTCTCCCTATAGATGCTGCCTGGCCTGCTGTGTTCCACCAGATTTTTGTGTGTGTTGCTTGAATTTCCAGCATCTGCAGATTTCCTCGTGTTTGCAATGTTAGCATCAATTTTGAGAGGATTAGAATATAAAAGCAAGGATGTAATGCCAAGACTTTAGAAAGAACTGGCGAGGCCTCACTTGAATTGAATTGACTTTATTTCAAGTCAAGTCAAATCACTTTTTTTGTCATTTCGACCGTAACTGCTGGTACAGTACATAGTAAAAATGAGACAACGTTTTTCAGGACCATGGTGTACAAGTACAAAAACTAGACTGAACTACGTAATAAAAAAAACACAGAGAAAGCTACACTAGACTACAGACCTACCCAGGTCTGCATAAAGTGCACAAAACAGTGCAGGCATTACAATAAATAATAAGCAGGACAGTAGGGCAAGGTGTCAGTCCAGGCTCTGGGTATTGAGGAGTCTGATAGCTTGGGGGAAGAAACTGTTACACAGTCTGGTCTTGAGAGCCCGAATGCTTTGGAGCCTTTTTCCCAGACGGCAGGAGGGAGAAGAGTTTGTATGAGGGGTGCTTGGGGTCCTACATAATGCTGTTTCCTTTGCGGATGCAGCGTGTAGTGTAAATGTCCGTGATGGCAGGAAGAGAGACCCCGATGATCTTCTCAGCTGACCTCACTATCCACTGCAGTGTCTTGCGATCCAAGATGGTGCAATTTCTGAACCAGGCAGTGATGCAGCTGCTCAGGACGCTCTCAATACAGCCCCTGTAGAATGTGATGAGGATGGTGGGGTGGGAGATGGACTTTCCTCAGCCTTCGCAGAAAGTAGAGATGCTGCTGGGCTTTCTTTGCTATGGAGCTGATGTTGAGGGACCAGGTGAGATTCTCCGCCAGATGGACACCAAGAAATTTGGTGCTCTTTATGCTCTCTACCGAGGAGCCATCGATATTCAGTGGAGAGTTGTCGCTCCGTTCCCTCCTGAAGTCAACAACCATCTCTTTTGTTCACATTCAGAGACAGGTTGTTGGCTCTGCACCAGTCCGTTAGCCGCTGCACCTTCTCTCTGTAAGCTGACTCGTTGTTCTTGCTGATGAAACCCACCACAGTCGTGTCATCGGTGAACTTGATGATATGATTCGAGCTGTGTGTTGCAGCACTGTCGTGGGTCAGCAGAGTGAACAGCAGTGGACTGAGCACACAGCCCTGGGGGAGCCCCCATGCTCAGTGTGATGGTGTTGGAGATGCTGCTCCCGATCCGGACTGACTGAGGTCTCCCAGTCAGGAAGTCTAGGATCCAGTTGCAGAGGGAGGTGTTCAGGCCCAGTAGGCTCAGCTTTCCAATCAGTTTCTGAGGGATGACTGTGTTGAATGCTGAACTGAAGTCTATGAACAGCATCCGAATGTGTGTGTCTATTTTGTCCAGGTGGAGGGTGATGGCAATGGCGTCATCTGTTGAGTGTTTGGGATGGATGTATTTCTTACATCCTTCACATACATGAGTAAAAATACATGAGTGTGAATCAATCAGTCTAATGGCCTGGTGGAAGAAGCCGTCCCGGAGCCTGTTGGTTCTGGCTTTTATGCTGCGGTACAGTTTCCCAGATGGTGGCAGCTGGAACAGTTTGTTGTTGGGGTGACTTGGCTCCCAAATGATCCTTCGGGCCCCTTTTTTCACACCTGTCTTTGTAAATGCCCTGAATAGTGGGAAGTTCACATCTACAGATGTGCTGGGCTATCCGCACCACTCTCTGCAGAGTCCTGCGATTGAGGGAAGTACAGTTCCCATACCAGGCAGTGATGCAGCCAGTCAGGATGCTCTCAATTGTGCCCCTGTAGAAAGTCCTTAGGATCTGGGGACTCATACCAAACTTCAACTGTCTGAGGTGAAAGAGGCGCTGTTGTGTTTTTTTCACCGAACAGCTGGTATGCACAGACCACGAGGTCCTCGGTGATGTTTCTGCTGAGCTGTTCACTCTCTCAGCCCCAGATCCATTGATGTCAATGGGGGTGAGCCTGTCTCCATTCCTCCCGTAGTCCACAACCTTTGTTTTTGCAACATTGAGGGAGAGGTTGTCCCTCAGAAACTGATTGGAAAGCTGAGCCTACTGGGCCTGAACACCTCCCTCTGCAACTGGATCCTTGTTTTCTTGATATTATTTGAGGTGAGGCCAATCAATGTAGTAGTGTTGTCAGCAAATTTAATTAGCAGCTTGGAGCTGTGGGTGGAGCTCGGATTGTTGTGGGCCCCTTGTCTAAGAAAGGATGGGCTGACATTGGAGAGAGAGCAGTGGAGAAGGATTCCAGGAATGAAAGGGTTATTGTTTGAGGAGCGTTTGATGGCTCTGGGCCTGTACTTTCTGGAATTCAGAAGAGTGAGAGGGAGATCTCATTGAAACCTACCAAGTGTTGAAAGGTTGTGGAGAGGATGTTTCCTGCAGCGGGGTAGTCTTGGACCAGAGGGCACTGTCTCACAATTGAAGGGCATCCATTTAGAATGGAGATGTGGAAGAATTTCTTTAGCCAGAGAATGGTGAATCTGTGGAATTCATTGCCACAGGCAGCTGTGGTGGGCAGGACATTGGTTGTATTTAAGGTTCTTGATTAGTCGGGGTCTGAAAGGTCATGGGGAGAAGGCAGCAGAATGGGATTGAGAGGAAAATGGATTTTTGATGGGCTGAATGGCCTAATTCTGCCCCTGTATTTCATAGTCTTACGGTCTTGGATCAGTTCAAGAACCGGGTGGTTGTCAGAAAGTAGCTGCTCTGGATTTTGGTGTCTGGAGGCTTGGCAGCAGTGGCAGAGCCAGGTAGTGGGCGTCCTTGATAGATACAACCTTTCTGAGGCAGTGCATCAGCTGCAATTGCCCTCGTGCCCTTCAAATCGCAAGCGTGTGACACGGGTCCTGATGCAACGTGGACCTGGGCCGTTGGAAGGCCGATGTACGGACCCCTCAGGAGACTGGTCAGTGATGTCACTGAGTGTTGGGGGCAAAGGTTACAGGAGACTGTGAGGGGGGGGGGGGGTGGTCAATCACTACATGATAAACGTTTTTCAGTCTTTACCAGATAAGGACTCTGTAGATGCTGGAAATCCAGAGATACACACACAGGCTGCCGGAGGACCTCAGCAGGTCAGGCAGCATCTATGGAGGGGGATTAAAAAATTATGTTTTGGGCCAAGACCCTCTTCAGGACTGGATAGTGTCTCTTCAGCAGTGAGGTTTGGGAATGGTAACAGGGTTGGATTGTAGTTCCATCACAGGCCTTTGCTAATCCCAGTGTTTGCTCTGCATTTCAGGGACATCCAATTGGTCTGGTGACTACTTTGAGAACACGGCGGGAGTGGGGCTGGTGGTAAACCAGTCCGACTCAAGGGGACAGTCCTCAGCTCCCACAGTCGCTCAGCAGCTGCGAGAGGTGTTTGAGCGGGACTGGAACTCAACGTACAGCAAGGTTATGGACTCTGTGAACAAGTGGTTCAGAATCTGCAAATATCTCTAAGTGCAGCCAAGCTTGGGGCTGGAATATTACCCAGTACAGCCCTGGACAGAGTTCAGGGATTTCCAGTGGTGTGAATTTGTTCCTGGATGTGGCTATTGAATTTCCATTGAGGGTTCTCCTGATGACTGTGGCAGAAAACGCAGGCAATTCCCAATCCCTGTCCTCCAGGTTGTCTGCACTAAATGATCTGAGAGATCCTGGGGAAAATGTGACATGTTTGTTCCTCTGAAAATTGCACCCATTGATGGGGCGGTGCTGGTTTATTGTGGTGGCCCAGACCACACTGCTGTGATACCCCGCTGTAGCCAGCACTGCGGTGCTGTGGGCAGACAACTACCCTGCTCATACTTTAGCCATCTCACGCCACTGCGGTTGCTGTCCAGAGCTGCTGAAGGTGGGGCGCGGGCAGCGCAGTTCCCTGACGACACGGAAACTCAGCGGAGAAATGCACAACTGGGTGCTACAGTAGCTTGGCAGCTTAGGAAGCAGGGTGCATAGTTCAACCCCAGTCTGCTCTGTAAGGAGGACATCCTCTCCATGGAGTGGATGGGCTTTCTCCTGCTGCACCCGTTTCCTCCCACAATCCAAAGATGTACTGATCAGCAATTGTAAACTGTCACATGTTTTGTTTAGGGTTAAATTGGGAGTTGTCAGTATCGCTCACTTCTGAAGGGCCGAAACCAAGATGTATTGCCAAATCAATAAATAAATACCACACCGGACTGGCGTCAATCTCAACTGGTTGTAAGTGTGAAGATTTTACCACGTGGTGCAGTATTGGACCCGAACTGCTGTGTTCTGGACCCACTATACAAACAGCAGAGATGCACACAGCATTGGGACTGGGTGGGGAAGGGTACATTAGATTCTGTGATGGTACACTGAGGAGAGACTGGGTGACGCAGGGTTCGATGTGTGTGTGTGTGGACTGGGTGACGGAGGGTTCAGTTTCTGTGTGTGTGTGGAGACTGGGTGACGGAGGGTTCGGTGTGTCTGTGTGTGTCTGTGTGTGTGTGTGGACTGGGTGACGGAGGGTTCAGTTTCTGTGTGTGGAGACTGGGTGACGGAGGGTTCGGTGTGTGTGTGGAGACTGGGTGACGGAGGGTTCGGTGTGTCTGTGTGTGTGTGTGTGTGTGTGTGTGGACTGGGTGACGGAGGGTTCAGTTTCTGTGTGTGGAGACTGGGTGACGGAAGGTTCGGTGTGTGTGGGGAGACTGGGTGACAAAGGGTTCGGTGTGTGTGTGGAGACTGGATGACGGAGGGTTCGGTGTGTGTGGGGAGACTGGGTGACAAAGGGTTCGGTGTGTGTGTGGAGTCTGGGTGACGGAGGGTTTGGTGTGTGTGGGGAGACTGGGTGACGGAGGGTTCAGTTTCTGTGTGTGTGTGGAGACTGGGTGACGAAGGGTTCGGTGTGTGTGTGTGTGTGTGGAGACTGGGTGACGGAGGGTTCGGTGTGTGTGGGGAGACTGGGGAACGGAGGGTTCAGTTTCTGTGTGTGTGTGGAGACTGGGTGACGGAGGGTTCGGTGTGTGTGGGGAGACTGGGGAACGGAGGGTTCAGTTTCTGTGTGTGTATGGAGACTGTGTGACGGAGGGTTCGGTGTGTGTGGACACTGGGTGACGGAGGGTTCGGTGTGTGTGTGTGTGTGTGTGTGTGGAGACTGGGTGATGGAGGGTTCGGTGTGTGTGTGTGTGGAGACTGGGTGACGGAGGTTTCGGTGTGTGTGTGTGTGGAGACTGGGTGACGGAGGTTTCGGGGTGTGTGTGTGTGTGGAGACTGGGTGACGGAGGGTTCGGTGTGTGTGTGGAGACTGGGTGACGGAGGGTTCGGTGTGTGTGTGTGTGTGGAGACTGGGTGACGGAGGGTTCGGTGTGTGTGGAGACTGGGTGACGGAGGGTTCGGAGTGTGTGTGTGTGTGGAAACTGGGTGACGGAGGGTTCGGTGTGTGTGTGTGTGTGGAGACTGGGTGACGGAGGGTTCGGTGTGTGTGTGTGGACACTGGGGACCGAAGGTTCGGTGTGTGTGTGTGGAGACTGGGTGACGGAGGGTTCGGTGTGTGTGGAGACTGGGTGACGGAGGGTTCGGTGTGTGTGGGGAGACTGGGTGACGGAGGGTTCGGTGTGTGTGGAGACTGGGTGACGGTTCAGTTTCTGTGTCTGTGTGGAGACTGGGTGACGAAGGGTTCGGTGTGTGTGTGTGTGTGTGTGGAGACTGGGTGACGGAGGTTTCGGTGTGTGTGTGGACACTGGGGACCGAAGGTTCGGTGTGTGTGTGTGTGGAGACTGGGTGACGGAGGGTTCGGTGTGTGTGGAGACAGGGTGACGGAGGGTTCAGTGTGTGTGTGTGTGTGTGTGGAAACTGGGTGACGGAGGGTTCGGTGTGAGTGTGTGTGTGGAGACTGGGTGACAGAGGGTTCGGTGTGTGTGTGTGTGTGGAGACTGGGTGACGGAGGGTTCGGTGTGTGTGTGTGTGTGGAGACTGGGTGACGGAGGGTTCGGTGTGTGTGTGTGTGGAGACTGGGTGACGGAGGGTTTGGTGTGGGTGTGTGTGTGTGGAGACTGGGTGACGGAGGGTTCGGTGTGTGTGTGTGTGGAGACTGGGTGACGGAGGGTTTGGTGTGTGTGTGTGTGTGTGGAGACTGGGTGACGGAGGGTTCGGTGTGTGTGTGTGTTTCGAGACGGTGACGGAAGGTTTGGTGTGTGTGGAGACGGGGTGACGGAGGGTTCGGTGTGTGTGGAGACTGGGTGACGGAGGGTTCGGTGTGTGTGTGTGTGGACACTGGGTGACGGAGGGTTCGGTGTGTGTGTGTGTTTCGAGACGGTGACGGAAGGTTTGGTGTGTGTGGAGACGGGGTGACGGAGGGTTCAGTGTGTGTGTGTGTGGAATCTGGGTGACGGAGGGTTCGGTGTGTGTGTCTGTGTGTGGAGACTGGGTGACGGAGGGTTCGGTGAGTGTGGGGAGACTGGGTGACGGAGGGTTCGGTGTGTGTGTGGAGACTGGGTGACGGAGGGTTTGGTGTGTGTGAGTGTGTGTGTGTGGAGACTGGGTGACGGAGGGTTTGGTGTGTGTGTGTGTGTGGAGACTGGGTGACGGAGGGTTCGGTGTGTGTGTGTGGAGACTGGGTGACGGAGGGTTCGGTGTGAGTGTGTGGAGACTGGGTGATGGAGGGTTCGGTGTGTGTGGAGACTGGGTGATGGAGGGTTCGGTGTGAGTGTGTGGAGACTGGGTGACGGAGGGTTCGGTGTGAGTGTGTGGAGACTGGGTGATGGAGGGTTCGGTGTGTGTGGAGACTGGGTGATGGAGGGTTCGGTGTGAGTGTGTGGAGACTGGGTGACGGAGGGTTCGGTGTGTGTGTGTGTGTGGAGACTGGGTGACGGAGGGTTCGGTGAGTGTGGGGAGACTGGGTGACGGAGGGTTCAGTGAGTGTGGGGAGACTGGGTGACGGCGGGTTCGGTGAGTGTGGGGAGACTGGGTGACGGAGGGTTCGGTGTGTGTGTGGAGACTGGGTGACGGAGGGTTTGGTGTGTGTGAGTGTGTGTGTGTGGAGACTGGGTGACGGAGGGTTTGGTGTGTGTGTGTGTGTGGAGACTGGGTGACGGAGGGTTCGGTGTGTGTGTGTGGAGACTGGGTGACGGAGGGTTCGGTGTGAGTGTGTGGAGACTGGGTGATGGAGGGTTCGGTGTGTGTGGAGACTGGGTGATGGAGGGTTCGGTGTGAGTGTGTGGAGACTGGGTGACGGAGGGTTCGGTGTGTGTGTGTGTGTGGAGACTGGGTGACGGAGGGTTCGGTGAGTGTGGGGAGACTGGGTGACGGAGGGTTCAGTGAGTGTGGGGAGACTGGGTGACGGCGGGTTCGGTGTGTGTGGACACTGGGTGACGGAGGGTTGGGTGTGTGTGTGTGTGTGGTGACTGGGTGACGGAGGGTTCGGTGAGTGTGGGGAGACTGGGTGACGGAGGGTTCAGTTTCTGTGTGTGTGTGGAGACTGGGTGACGGAGGGTTCAGTTTCTGTGTGTGTGGAGACTGGGTGATGGAAGGTTCGGGGTGTGTGTGTATGGAGACTGTGTGACGGAGGGTTCGGTATGTGTATGGAGACTGTGTGACGGAGGGTTCGGTGTGTGTGTGTGTGTGTGTGTGTGGAGACTGGGTGACGGAGGGTTCGGTGTGAGTGTGTGGAGACTGGGTGACGGAGGGTTCGGTGAGTGTGGGGAGACTGGGTGACGGAGGGTTCAGTGAGTGTGGGGAGACTGGGTGACGGCGGGTTCGGTGAGTGTGGGGAGACTGGGTGACGGAGGGTTCAGTTTCTGTGTGTGTGGACACTGGGTGACGGAGGGTTCGCTGTGTGTGTGTGGAGACTGGGTGACGGAGGGTTCGGTGTGTGTGTGTGTGTGTGTGTGTGGAGACTGGGTGACGGAGGGTTCAGTGTGTGTGTGTGTGTGTGTGTGGAGACTGGGTGACGGAGGGTTGGGTGTGTGTGTGTGTGTGGTGACTGGGTGACGGAGGGTTCGGTGAGTGTGGGGAGACTGGGTGACGGAGGGTTCAGTTTCTGTGTGTGTGGACACTGGGTGACGGAGGGTTCGCTGTGTGTGTGTGGAGACTGGGTGACGGAGGGTTCGGTGTGTGTGTGTGTGTGTGTGTGTGTGTGTGTGTGTGTGTGTGTGTGGAGACTGGGTGACGGAGGGTTCAGTGTGTGTGTGTGTGTGTGTGTGGAGACTGGGTGACGGAGGGTTCGGTGTGTGTGTGGAGACTGGGTGACGGAGGGTTCGGAGTGTGTGTGTGTGTGGAGACTGGGTGATGGAGGGTTCGGTGTGTGTGGAGACAGGGTGACGGAGGGTTCAGTGTGTGTGTGTGTGTGTGTGGAAACTGGGTGACGGAGGGTTCGGTGTGTGTGTGTGTGTGGAGACTGGGTGACGGAGGGTTCGGTGTGTGTGTGTGGACACTGGGGACCGAAGGTTCGGTGTGTGTGTGTGGAGACTGGGTGACGGAGGGTTCGGTGTGTGTGGAGACTGGGTGACGGAGGGTTCGGTGTGTGTGGGGAGACGGGGAGACTGGGTGACGGTTCAGTTTCTGTGTGTGTGTGGAGACTGGGTGACGAAGTGTTCGGTGTGTGTGTGTGTGTGTGGAGACTGGGTGACGGAGGTTTCGGGGTGTGTGTGTGTGTGGAGACTGGGTGACGGAGGTTTCGGTGTGTGTGTGGACACTGGGGACCGAAGGTTCGGTGTGTGTGTGTGGAGACTGGGTGACGGAGGGTTCGGTGTGTGTGGAGACTGGGTGACGGAGGTTTCGGTGTGTGTGTGTGTGGAGACTGGGTGACGGAGGTTTCGGGGTGTGTGTGTGTGTGGAGACTGGGTGACGGAGGGTTCGGTGTGTGTGTGGAGACTGGGTGACGGAGGGTTCGGTGTGTGTGTGTGTGTGTGGAGACTGGGTGACGGAGGGTTCGGAGTGTGTGTGTGTGGAGACTGGGTGACGAAGGGTTCGGTGTGTGTGTGTGGACACTGGGGACCGAAGGTTCGGTGTGTGTGTGTGGAGACTGGGTGATGGAGGGTTCGGTGTGTGTGGAGACAGGGTGACGGAGGGTTCAGTGTGTGTGTGTGTGTGTGTGGAAACTGGGTGACGGAGGGTTCGGTGTGTGTGTGTGTGTGGAGACTGGGTGACGGAGGGTTCGGTGTGTGTGTGTGGACACTGGGGACCGAAGGTTCGGTGTGTGTGTGTGGAGACTGGGTGACGGAGGGTTCGGTGTGTGTGGAGACTGGGTGACGGAGGGTTCGGTGTGTGTGGGGAGACTGGGTGACGGTTCAGTTTCTGTGTCTGTGTGGAGACTGGGTGACGAAGGGTTCGGTGTGTGTGTGTGTGTGTGGAGACTGGGTGACGGAGGGTTCGGTGTGTGTGTGTGTGGAGACTGGGTGACGGAGGGTTTGGTGTGGGTGTGTGTGTGTGGAGACTGGGTGACGGAGGGTTCGGTGTGTGTGTGTGTTTCGAGACGGTGACGGAAGGTTTGGTGTGTGTGGAGACGGGGTGACGGAGGGTTCAGTGAGTGTGTGTGTGGAATCTGGGTGACGGAGGGTTCGGTGTGTGTGTGGAGACTGGGTGACGGAGGGTTTGGTGTGTGTGTGGAGACTGGGTGACGGAGGGTTTGGTGTGTGTGAGTGTGTGTGTGTGGAGACTGGGTGACGGAGGGTTTGGTGTGTGTGTGTGTGTGTGGAGACTGGGTGACGGAGGGTTCGGTGTGTCTGTGTGTGTGTGTGGACTGGGTGACGGAGGGTTCGGTGTGTGTGTGTGTGGGGAGTCTGGGTGACAGAGGGTTCGGTGTGTGTGGAGACTGTGTGACGGAGGGTTCGGTGTGAGTGTGTGTGTGGACTGGGTGACGGAGGGTTCGGTGTGTGTGTGTGTGTGGAGACTGGGTGACGGAGGGTTCGGTGTGAGTGTGTGGAGACTGGGTGACGGAGGGTTCGGTGAGTGTGGGGAGACTGGGTGACGGAGGGTTCGTTGAGTGTGGGGAGACTGGGTGACGGAGGGTTCGGTGTGTGTGGACACTGGGTGACGGAGGGTTGGGTGTGTGTGTGTGTGTGGTGACTGGGTGACGGAGGGTTCGGTGAGTGTGGGGAGACTGGGTGACGGAGGGTTCAGTTTCTGTGTGTGTGGAGACTAGGTGACGGAGGGTTCGGTGTGTGTGTGGAGACTGGGTGACGGAGGGTTCGGTGAGTGTGGGGAGACTGGGTGACGGAGGGTTCAGTTTCTGTGTGTGTGGAGACTAGGTGACGGAGGGTTCGGTGTGTGTGGGGAGACTGGGTGACGGAGGGTTCGGTGTGTGTGTGGAGACTGGGTGACGGAGGGTTCGGTGTGTGTGTGGAGACTGGGTGACGGAGGGTTCAGTGTGTCTGTGTGTGTGTGTGGACTGGGTGACGGAGGGTTCAGTTTCTGTGTGTGTGGAGACTGGGTGACGGAGGGTTCGGTGTGTGTGTGGAGACTAGGTGACGGAGGGTTCGGTGTGTGTGTGGAGACTAGGTGACGGAGGGTTCGGTGTGTGTGTGGAGACTAGGTGACGGAGGGTTCGGTGTGTGTGTGGAGACTAGGTGACGGAGGGTTCGGTGTGTGTGGAGACTGGGTGACGGAGGTTTCGGGGTGTGTGTGTGTGTGGAGACTGGGTGACGGAGGGTTTGGTGTGTGTGAGTGTGTGTGTGTGGAGACTGGGTGACGGAGGGTTTGGTGTGTGTGTGTGTGTGTGGAGACTGGGTGACGGAGGGTTCGGTGTGTGTGTGTGTGTGGAGACTGGGTGACGGAGGGTTCGGTGTGAGTGTGTGGAGACTGGGTGACGGAGGGTTCGGTGTGTGTGTGTGTGTGGAGACTGGGTGACGGAGGGTTCGGTGTGTGTGTGTGGAGACTGGGTGACGGAGGGTTCGGTGTGTTTGGAGACGGTGACGGAAGTTTTGGTGTGTGTGGAGACGGGGTGCCGGAGGGTTCGGTGTGTGTGGACACTGGGTGACGGAGGGTTCGCTGTGTGTGTGTGTGTGTGTGTGTGTGGAGACTGGGTGACGGAGGGTTCGGTGTGTGTGTGTGTGTGTGTGGAGACTGGGTGACGGAGGTTTCGGTGTGTGTGTGTGTGGAGACTGGGTGACGGAGGTTTCGGGGTGTGTGTGTGTGTGGAGACTGGGTGACGGAGGGTTCGGTGTGTGTGGAGACAGGGTGACGGAGGGTTCGGTGTGTGTGGGGAGACTGGGTGACGGTTCAGTTTCTGTGTCTGTGTGGAGACTGGGTGACGAAGGGTTCGGTGTGTGTGTGTGTGTGTGGAGACTGGGTGACGGAGGGTTTGGTGTGTGTGTGGAGACTGGGTGACGGAGGGTTTGGTGTGTGTGAGTGTGTGTGTGTGGAGACTGGGTGACGGAGGGTTCGGTGTGTGTGTGTGGAGACTGGGTGACGGAGGGTTCGGTGTGTGTGTGTGGAGACTGGGTGACGGAGGGTTCGGTGTGAGTGTGTGGAGACTGGGTGACGGAGGGTTCGGTGAGTGTGGGGAGACTGGGTGACGGAGGGTTCGTTGAGTGTGGGGAGACTGGGTGACGGAGGGTTCGGTGTGTGTGGACACTGGGTGACGGAGGGTTCGGTGAGTGTGGGGAGACTGGGTGACGGAGGGTTCAGTTTCTGTGTGTGTGTGGAGACTGGGTGACGGAGGGTTCGGTGTGTCTGTGTGTGTGTGTGGACTGGGTGACGGAAGGTTCAGTTTCTGTGTGTGTGGAGACTAAGTGACGGAGGGTTCGGTGTGTGTGTGGTGACTGGGTGACGGAGGGTTCGGTGAGTGTGGGGAGACTGGGTGACGGAGGGTTCAGTTTCTGTGTGTGTGTGGAGACTGGGTGACGGAGGGTTCAGTTTCTGTGTGTGTGTGGAGACTGGGTGACGGAGGGTTCGGTGTGAGTGTGTGTGTGTGTGGACTGGGTGACGGAGGGTTCAGTTTCTGTGTGTGTGGAGACTAGGTGACGGAGGGTTCGGTGTGTGTGTGGAGACTAGGTGACGGAGGGTTCGGTGTGTGTGTGGAGACTAGGTGACGGAGGGTTCGGTGTGTGTGAGTGTGTGTGTGTGTGTGTGTGTGTGTGTGTGGAGACTGGGTTACGGAGGGTTCGCTGTGTGTGTGGAGACTGGGTGACGGAGGGTTTGGTGTGTGTGAGTGTGTGTGTGTGGAGACTGGGTGACGGAGGGTTTGGTGTGAGTGTGTGTGTGTGGAGACTGGGTGACGGAGGGTTTGGTGTGTGTGTGTGTGTGTGGAGACTGGGTGACGGAGG
Organism: Hypanus sabinus; assembly: GCF_030144855.1. Taxonomy (NCBI): domain Eukaryota; kingdom Metazoa; phylum Chordata; class Chondrichthyes; order Myliobatiformes; family Dasyatidae; genus Hypanus; species Hypanus sabinus. Next base: position 4,788,723 of record NC_082731.1, on the reverse strand, counting down.
GTTCGGTGTGTGTGTGTGGAGACTGGGTGACGGAGGGTTTGGTGTGTGTGTGTGTGTGTGGAGACTGGGTGACGGAGGGTTCGGTGTGTGTGTGGGGAGACTGGGTGACGGAGGGTTCGGTGTGTGTGTGTGGACTGGGTGACGGAGGGTTCGGTGTGTGTGTGTGTGTGTGGAGACTGGGTGACGGAGGTTTCGGGGTGTGTGTGTGTGTGGAGACTGGGTGACGGAGGGTTCGGTGTGTGTGTGTGGACTGGGTGACGGAGGGTTCGGTGTGTATGTGTGGAGACTGGGTGACGGAGGGTTCGGTGTGTGTGTGTGGAGACTGGGTGACGGAGGGTTCGGTGTGTGTGTGTGGAGACTGGGTGACGGAGGGTTCGGAGTGTGTGTGTGTGTGGAGACGGGGTGCCGGAGGGTTCGGTGTGTGTGGACACTGGGTGACGGAGGGTTCGCTGTGAGTGTGTGGAGACTGGTTGATGGAGGGTTCGGTGAGTGTGGGGAGACTGGGTGACGGAGGGTTCAGTGAGTGTGGGGAGACTGGGTGACGGAGGGTTCAGTGAGTGTGGGGAGACTGGGTGACGGCGGGTTCGGTGTGTGTGGGGAGACTGGGTGACGGAGGGTTCGGTGTGTGTGGGGAGACTGGGTGACGGAGGGTTCAGTTTCTGTGTGTGTGTGGACACTGGGTGACGGAGGGTTGGGTGAGTGTGGGGAGACTGGGTGACGGAGGGTTCAGTTTCTGTGTGTGTGTGGAGACTGGGTGACGGAGGGTTCGGTGAGTGTGGGGAGACTGGGTGACGGAGGGTTCAGTTTCTGTGTGTGTGGAGACTGGGTGACGGAGGGTTTGGTGTGTGTGTGGAGACTGGGTGACGGAGGGTTTGGTGTGTGTGAGTGTGTGTGTGTGGAGACTGGGTGACGGAGGGTTCGGTGTGTGTGTGTGGAGACTGGGTGACGGAGGGTTCGGTGTGTGTGTGTGGAGACTGGGTGACGGAGGGTTCGGTGTGAGTGTGTGGAGACTGGGTGACGGAGGGTTCGGTGAGTGTGGGGAGACTGGGTGACGGAGGGTTCGTTGAGTGTGGGGAGACTGGGTGACGGAGGGTTCGGTGTGTGTGGACACTGGGTGACGGAGGGTTGGGTGTGTGTGTGTGTGTGGTGACTGGGTGACGGAGGGTTCGGTGAGTGTGGGGAGACTGGGTGACGGAGGGTTCAGTTTCTGTGTGTGTGTGGAGACTGGGTGACGGAGGGTTCGGTGTGTCTGTGTGTGTGTGTGGACTGGGTGACGGAGGGTTCAGTTTCTGTGTGTGTGGAGACTAGGTGACGGAGGGTTCGGTGTGTGTGTGGTGACTGGGTGACGGAGGGTTCGGTGAGTGTGGGGAGACTGGGTGACGGAGGTTTCAGTTTCTGTGTGTGTGTGGAGACTGGGTGACGGAGGGTTCAGTTTCTGTGTGTGTGTGGAGACTGGGTGACGGAGGGTTCGGTGTGAGTGTGTGTGTGTGTGGACTGGGTGACGGAGGGTTCAGTTTCTGTGTGTGTGGAGACTAGGTGACGGAGGGTTCGGTGTGTGTGTGGAGACTAGGTGACGGAGGGTTCGGTGTGTGTGTGGAGACTGGGTGACGGAGGGTTCGGTGTGTGTGAGTGTGTGTGTGTGTGTGTGTGTGTGTGTGGAGACTGGGTTACGGAGGGTTCGGTGTGTGTGTGGAGACTGGGTGACGGAGGGTTCGGTGTGTGTGAGTGTGTGTGTGTGGAGACTGGGTGACGGAGGGTTTGGTGTGAGTGTGTGTGTGTGGAGACTGGGTGACGGAGGGTTTGGTGTGTGTGTGTGTGTGTGGAGACTGGGTGACGGAGGGTTCGGTGTGTGTGTGTGGAGACTGGGTGACGGAGGGTTCGGTGTGTGTGTGTGGACTGGGTGACGGAGGGTTCGGTGTGTGTGTGTGTGTGGAGACTGGGTGACGGAGGGTTCGGTGTGAGTGTGTGGAGACTGGGTGATGGAGGGTTCGGTGAGTGTGGGGAGACTGGGTGACGGAGGGTTCAGTGAGTGTGGGGAGACTGGGTGACGGAGGGTTCAGTGAGTGTGGGGAGACTGGGTGACGGCGGGTTCGGTGTGTGTGGGGAGACTGGGTGACGGAGGGTTCGGTGTGTGTGGGGAGACTGGGTGACGGAGGGTTCAGTTTCTGTGTGTGTGTGGACACTGGGTGACGGAGGGTTGGGTGAGTGTGGGGAGACTGGGTGACGGAGGGTTCAGTTTCTGTGTGTGTGTGGAGACTGGGTGACGGAGGGTTCGGTGAGTGTGGGGAGACTGGGTGACGGAGGGTTCGGTGTGTCTGTGTGTGTGTGTGTGGAGACTGGGTGACGGAGGGTTCAGTTTCTGTGTGTGTGTGGAGACTGGGTGACGGAGGGTTCGGTGTGTCTGTGTGTGTGTGTGGACTGGGTGACGGAGGGTTCAGTTTCTGTGTGTGTGGAGACTGGGTGACGGAGGGTTCGGTGTGTGTGTGGAGACTGGGTGACGGAGGGTTCGGTGTGTGTGGGGAGACTGGGTGACGGAGGGTTCGGTGTGTGTGAGTGTGTGTGTGTGTGTGTGTGTGTGTGTGTGGAGACTGGGTGACGGAGGGTTCTGTGTGTGTGTGTGTGTGGAGACTGGGTGACGGAGGGTTCGGTGTGTGTGTGTGGAGACTGGGTGACGGAGGGTTCGGTGTGTTTGGAGACGGTGACGGAAGTTTTGGTGTGTGTGGAGACGGGGTGCCGGAGGGTTCGGTGTGTGTGTGTGTGTGTGTGTGTGTGTGGAGACTGGGTGACGGAGGGTTCGGTGTGTGTGTGTGTGTATGTGGAGACTGGGTGACGGAGGTTTCGGTGTGTGTGTGTGTGGAGACTGGGTGACGGAGGTTTCGGGGTGTGTGTGTGTGTGGAGACTGGGTGACGGAGGGTTCGGTGTGTGTGGAGACAGGGTGACGGTGGGTTCGGTGTGTGTGGGGAGACTGGGTGACGGTTCAGTTTCTGTGTCTGTGTGGAGACTGGGTGACGAAGGGTTCGGTGTGTGTGTGTGTGTGTGGAGACTGGGTGACGGAGGTTTCGGTGTGTGTGTGGACACTGGGGACCGAAGGTTCGGTGTGTGTGTGTGGAGACTGGGTGACGGAGGTTTCGGTGTGTGTGTGTGTGTGGAGACTGGGTGACGGAGGTTTCGGGGTGTGTGTGTGTGTGGAGACTGGGTGACGGAGGGTTCGGTGTGTGTGTGGAGACTGGGTGACGGAGGGTTCGGAGTGTGTGTGTGTGTGGAGACTGGGTGATGGAGGGTTCGGTGTGTGTGGAGACAGGGTGACGGAGGGTTCAGTGTGTGTGTGTGTGTGTGTGGAAACTGGGTGACGGAGGGTTCAGTGTGTGTGTGTGTGTGTGTGGAAACTGGGTGACGGAGGGTTCGGTGTGTGTGTGTGTGGAGACTGGGTGACGGAGGGTTCGGTGTGTGTGTGTGGACACTGGGGACCGAAGGTTCGGTGTGTGTGTGTGGAGACTGGGTGACGGAGGGTTCGGTGTGTGTGGAGACTGGGTGACGGAGGGTTCGGTGTGTGTGGGGAGACTGGGTGACGGTTCAGTTTCTGTGTCTGTGTGGAGACTGGGTGACGAAGGGTTCGGTGTGTGTGTGTGTGTGTGGAGACTGGGTGACGGAGGGTTCGGTGTGTGTGTGGAGACTGGGTGACGGAGGGTTCGGTGTGTGTGTGTGGACACTGGGGACCGAAGGTTCGGTGTGTGTGTGTGGAGACTGGGTGACGGAGGGTTCGGTGTGTGTGGAGACTGGGTGATGGAGAGTTGGTGTGTGTGTGTGTGTGGAAACTGGGTGACGGAGGGTTCGGTGTGTGTGGACACTGGGTGACGGAGGGTTCGGTGTGTGTGGACACTGGGTGACGGAGGGTTCGGTGTGTGTGTGTGTGGAGACTGGGTGACGGAGGGTTCGGTGAGTGTGTGTGGAGACTGGGTGACGGAGGGTTCGGTGAGTGTGTGTGGAGACTGGGTGATGGAGAGTTGGTGTGTGTGTGTGTGTGGAAACTGGGTGACGGAGGGTTCGGTGTGTGTGGACACTGGGTGACGGAGGGTTCGGTGTGTGTGTGTGTGGAGACTGGGTGACGGAGGGTTTGGTGTGTGTGTGTGTGTGTGTGTGCAGACTGGGTGACGGAGGGTTCGGTGTGTGTGTGCGTTTCGAGACGGTGACGGAAGGTTTGGTGTGTGTGGAGACGGGGTGACGGAGGGTTCAGTGTGTGTGTGTGTGGAATCTGGGTGACGGAGGGTTCGGTGTGTGTGTGGAGACTGGGTGACGGAGGGTTTGGTGTGTGTGTGGAGACTGGGTGACGGAGGGTTTGGTGTGTGTGAGTGTGTGTGTGTGGAGACTGGGTGACGGAGGGTTTGGTGTGTGTGTGTGTGTGTGGAGACTGGGTGACGGAGGGTTCGGTGTGTCTGTGTGTGTGTGTGGACTGGGTGACGGAGGGTTCGGTGTGTGTGTGTGTGGGGAGACTGGGTGACGGAGGGTTCAGTGTGTCTGTGTGTGTGGAGACTGGGTGACAGAGGGTTCGGTGTGTGTGGAGACTGTGTGACGGAGGGTTCGGTGTGAGTGTGTGTGTGGACTGGGTGACGGAGGGTTCGGTGTGTGTGTGTGTGTGTGGAGACTGGGTGACGGAGGGTTCGGTGTGAGTGTGTGGAGACTGGGTGACGGAGGGTTCGGTGAGTGTGGGGAGACTGGGTGACGGAGGGTTCGTTGAGTGTGGGGAGACTGGGTGACGGAGGGTTCGGTGTGTGTGGACACTGGGTGACGGAGGGTTGGGTGTGTGTGTGTGTGTGGTGACTGGGTGACGGAGGGTTCGGTGAGTGTGGGGAGACTGGGTGACGGAGGGTTCAGTTTCTGTGTGTGTGTGGAGACTGGGTGACGGAGGGTTCGGTGTGTCTGTGTGTGTGTGGAGACTGGGTGACGGAGGGTTCGGTGTGAGTGTGTGTGTGTGTGTGGAGACTGGTGACGGAGGGTTCGGTGTGAGTGTGTGTGTGTGTGTGGAGACTGGTGACGGAGGGTTCGGTGTGTGTGTGTGTGTGGAGACTGGGTGACGGAGGGTTCGGTGTGTGTGGAGACTGGGTGACGGAGGGTTCGGTGTGTGTGTGTGGGGAGACTGGGTGACGGAGGGTTCGGTGTGAGTGTGTGTGTGTGTGTGGAGACTGGTGACGGAGGGTTCGGTGTGTGTGTGTGGGGAGACTGGGTGACGGAGGGTTCGGTGTGAGTGTGTGTGTGTGTGTGGAGACTGGTGACGGAGGGTTCGGTGTGTGTGTGTGTGTGGGGAGACTGGGTGATGGAAGGTTCGGGGTGTGTGTGTATGGAGACTGTGTGACGGAGGGTTCGGTATGTGTATGGAGACTGTGTGACGGAGGGATCGGTGTGTGTATGGAGACTGTGACGGAGGGTTCGGTGTGTGTGTGTGTGTGTGTGTGTGTGTGTGGAGACTGGGTGACGGAGGTTTCGGTGTGTGTGTGTGTGGAGACTGGGTGACGGAGGTTTCGGGGTGTGTGTGTGTGTGGAGACTGGGTGACGGAGGGTTCGGTGTGTGTGTGGAGACTGGGTGACGGAGGGTTCGGAGTGTGTGTGTGTGTGGAGACTGGGTGACGGAGGGTTCGGTGTGTGTGGAGACAGGGTGACGGAGGGTTCAGTGTGTGTGTGTGTGTGTGTGGAAACTGGGTGACGGAGGGTTCGGTGTGTGTGTGTGTGTGTGTGGAGACTGGGTGACGGAGGGTTCGGTGTGAGTGTGTGGAAACTGGGTGACGGAGGGTTCGGTGTGTGTGTGTGTGTGTGTGGAGACTGGGTGACGGAGGGTTCGGTGTGAGTGTGTGGAGACTGGGTGACGGAGGGTTCGGTGTGTGTGTGTGTGGAGACTGGGTGACGGAGGGTTCGGTGTGAGTGTGTGGAGACTGGGTGACGGAGGGTTCGGTGTGTGTGTGTGTGTGTGGAGACTGGGTGACGGAGGGTTCGGTGTGTGTGTGTGTGTGGAGACTGGGCGATGGAGGGTTCGGTGTGTGTGTGTGGAGACTGGGTGACGGAGGGTTCGGTGTGTGTGTGTGTGTGGAGACTGGGCGATGGAGGGTTCGGTGTGTGTGTGTGTGTGTGTGTGTGTGTGTGTGTGGAGACTGGGTGACGGAGGTTTCGGTGTGTGTGTGTGTGGAGACTGGGTGACGGAGGTTTCGGGGTGTGTGTGTGTGTGGAGACTGGGTGACGGAGGTTTCGGGGTGTGTGTGTGTGTGGAGACTGGGTGACGGAGGGTTCGGTGTGTGTGTGGAGACTGGGTGACGGAGGGTTCGGAGTGTGTGTGTGTGTGGAGACTGGGTGACGGAGGGTTCGGTGTGTGTGGAGACAGGGTGACGGAGGGTTCAGTGTGTGTGTGTGTGTGTGTGGAAACTGGGTGACGGAGGGTTCGGTGTGTGTGTGTGTGTGGAGACTGGATGACGGAGGGTTCGGTGTGTGTGTGTGGACACTGGGGACCGAAGGTTCGGTGTGTGTGTGTGGAGACTGGGTGACGGAGGGTTCGGTGTGTGTGGAGACTGGGTGACGGAGGGTTCGGTGTGTGTGGGGAGACTGGGTGACGGTTCAGTTTCTGTGTCTGTGTGGAGACTGGGTGACGAAGGGTTCGGTGTGTGTGTGTGTGTGTGGAGACTGGGTGACGGAGGTTTCGGTGTGTGTGTGGACACTGGGGACCGAAGGTTCGGTGTGTGTGTGTGGAGACTGGGTGACGGAGGTTTCGGTGTGTGTGTGTGTGGAGACTGGGTGACGGAGGTTTCGGGGTGTGTGTGCGTGTGGAGACTGTGTGACGGAGGGTTCGGTGTGTGTGTGTGGAGACTGGGTGACGGAGGGTTCGGTGTGTGTGGAGACAGGGTGACGGAGGGTTCAGTGTGTGTGTGTGTGTGTGGAAACTGGGTGACGGAGGGTTCGGTGTGTGTGTGGAGACTGGGTGACGGAGGGTTCGGTGTGTGTGTGTGGACACTGGGGACCGAAGGTTCGGTGTGTGTGTGTGGAGACTGGGTGACGGAGGGTTCGGTGTGTGTGGAGACTGGGTGACGGAGGGTTCGGTGTGTGTGGACACTGGGTGACGGAGGGTTCGGTGTGTGTGTGTGTGGAGACTGGGTGACGGAGGGTTTGGTGTGTGTGTGTGTGTGTGTGCAGACTGGGTGACGGAGGGTTCGGTGTGTGTGTGTGTTTCGAGACGGTGACGGAAGGTTTGGTGTGTGTGGAGACGGGGTGACGGAGGGTTTTTGTGTGTGTGTGTGGAATCTGGGTGACGGAGGGTTCGGTGTGTGTGTGGAGACTGGGTGACGGAGGGTTTGGTGTGTGTGTGGAGACTGGGTGACGGAGGGTTTGGTGTGTGTGAGTGTGTGTGTGTGGAGACTGGGTGACGGAGGGTTCGGTGTGTGTGTGTGTGGAGACTGGGTGATGGAGGGTTCGGTGTGAGTGTGTGGAGACTGGGTGACGGAGGGTTCGGTGAGTGTGGGGAGACTGGGTGACGGAGGGTTCGTTGAGTGTGGGGAGACTGGGTGACGGAGGGTTCGGTGTGTGTGGACACTGGGTGACGGAGGGTTGGGTGTGTGTGTGTGTGTGGTGACTGGGTGACGGAGGGTTCGGTGAGTGTGGGGAGACTGGGTGACGGAGGGTTCAGTTTCTGTGTGTGTGTGGAGACTGGGTGACGGAGGGTTCGGTGTGTCTGAGTGTGTGTGTGGACTGGGTGACGGAGGGTTCAGTTTCTGTGTGTGTGGAGACTAGGTGACGGAGGGTTCGGTGTGTGTGTGGTGACTGGGTGACGGAGGGTTCGGTGAGTGTGGGGAGACTGGGTGACGGAGGGTTCAGTTTCTGTGTGTGTGTGGAGACTGGGTGACGGAGGGTTCAGTTTCTGTGTGTGTGTGGAGACTGGGTGACGGAGGGTTCGGTGTGAGTGTGTGTGTGTGTGTGGAGACTGGGTGACGGAGGGTTCGGTGTGTCTGTGTGTGTGTGTGGACTGGGTGACGGAGGGTTCAGTTTCTGTGTGTGTGGAGACTAGGTGACGGAGGGTTCGGTGTGTGTGTGGAGACTAGGTGACGGAGGGTTCGGTGTGTGTGTGGAGACTAGGTGACGGAGGGTTCGGTGTGTGTGAGTGTGTGTGTGTGTGTGTGTGTGTGTGTGTGGAGACTGGGTTACGGAGGGTTCGGTGTGTGTGTGGAGACTGGGTGACGGAGGGTTTGGTGTGTGTGTGGAGACTGGGTGACGGAGGGTTTGGTGTGAGTGTGTGTGTGTGGAGACTGGGTAACGTTGGGTTTGGTGTGTGTGTGTGTGTGTGGAGACTGGGTGACGGAGGGTTCGGTGTGTGTGTGTGGACTGGGTGACGGAGGGTTCGGTGTGTGTGTGTGTGTGGAGACTGGGTGACGGAGGGTTCGGTGTGAGTGTGTGGAGACTGGGTGATGGAGGGTTCGGTGAGTGTGGGGAGACTGGGTGACGGAGGGTTCAGTGAGTGTGGGGAGACTGGGTGACGGAGGGTTCAGTGAGTGTGGGGAGACTGGGTGACGGAGGGTTCGGTGTGTGTGGGGAGACTGGGTGACGGAGGGTTCAGTTTCTGTGTGTGTGTGGACACTGGGTGACGGAGGGTTGGGTGAGTGTGGGGAGACTGGGTGACGGAGGGTTCAGTTTCTGTGTGTGTGTGGAGACTGGGTGACGGAGGGTTCGGTGAGTGTGGGGAGACTGGGTGACGGAGGGTTCAGTTTCTGTGTGTGTGTGGAGACTGGGTGACGGAGGGTTCGGTGTGTCTGTGTGTGTGTGTGGACTGGGTGACGGAGGGTTCAGTTTCTGTGTGTGTGGAGACTGGGTGACGGAGGGTTCGGTGTGTGAGGAGACTGGGTGACGGAGGGTTCGGTGTGTGTGGGGAGACTGGGTGACGGAGGGTTCGGTGTGTGTGAGTGTGTGTGTGTGTGTGTGTGTGTGTGTGTGGAGACTGGGTGACGGAGGGTTCTGTGTGTGTGTGTGTGTGGAGACTGGGTGACGGAGGGTTCGGTGTGTGTGTGTGTGGAGACTGGGTGACGGAGGGTTCGGTGTGTTTGGAGACTGTGACGGAAGTTTTGGTGTGTGTGGAGACGGGGTGACGGAGGGTTCGGTGTGTGTGGACACTGGGTGACGGAGGGTTCGCTGTGTGTGTGTGTGTGTGTGTGTGTGTGTGGAGACTGGGTGACGGAGGGTTCGGTGTGTGTGTGTGTGTGTGTGTGTGGAGACTGGGTGACGGAGGTTTCGGTGTGTGTGTGTGTGGAGACTGGGTGACGGAGGTTTCGGGGTGTGTGTGGTGTGTGGAGACTGGGTGACGGAGGGTTCGGTGTGTGTGGAGACAGGGTGACGGAGGGTTCGGTGTGTGTGGGGAGACTGGGTGACGGTTCAGTTTCTGTGTCTGTGTGGAGACTGGGTGACGAAGGGTTCGGTGTGTGTGTGTGTGTGTGTGGAGACTGGGTGACGGAGGTTTCGGTGTGTGTGTGGACACTGGGGACCGAAGGTTCGGTGTGTGTGTGTGGAGACTGGGTGACGGAGGTTTCGGTGTGTGTGTGTGTGTGTGGAGACTGGGTGACGGAGGTTTCGGGGTGTGTGTGTGTGTGGAGACTGGGTGACGGAGGGTTCGGTGTGTGTGTGGAGACTGGGTGACGGAGGGTTCGGAGTGTGTGTGTGTGTGGAGACTGGGTGATGGAGGGTTCGGTGTGTGTGGAGACAGGGTGACGGAGGGTTCAGTGTGTGTGTGTGTGTGTGTGGAAACTGGGTGACGGAGGGTTCAGTGTGTGTGTGTGTGTGTGTGGAAACTGGGTGACGGAGGGTTCGGTGTGTGTGTGTGTGGAGACTGGGTGACGGAGGGTTCGGTGTGTGTGTGTGGACACTGGGGACCGAAGGTTCGGTGTGTGTGTGTGGAGACTGGGTGACGGAGGGTTCGGTGAGTGTGTGTGGACACTGGGGACCGAAGGTTCGGTGTGAGTGTGTGGAGACTGGGTGACGGAGGGTTCGGTGAGTGTGGGGAGACTGGGTGACGGAGGGTTCGGTGTGTGTGGAGACTGGGTGATGGAGGGTTCGGTGTGTGTGGAGACAGGGTGACGGAGGGTTCAGTGTGTGTGTGTGTGTGTGTGTGGAAACTGGGTGACGGAGGGTTCAGTGTGTTGTGTGTGTGTGTGTGGAAACTGGGTGACGGAGGGTTCGGTGTGTGTGTGTGTGGAGACTGGGTGACGGAGGGTTCGGTGTGTGTGTGTGGACACTGGGGACCGAAGGTTCGGTGTGTGTGTGTGGAGACTGGGGTGACGGAGGGTTTCGGTTGTGTGTGTGGAGACTGGGTGACGGAGGGTTCGGTGTGTGTGGGGAGACTGGGTGACGGTTCAGTTTCTGTGTCTGTGTGGAGACTGGGTGACGAAGGGTTCGATGTGTGTGTGTGTGTGTGGAGACTGGGTGACGGAGGTTTCGGTGTGTGTGTGGACACTGGGGACCGAAGGTTCGGTGTGTGTGTGTGTGGAGACTGGGTGACGGAGGGTTCGGTGTGTGTGGAGACAGGGTGACGGAGGGTTCAGTGTGTGTGTGTGTGTGTGGAAACTGGGTGACGGAGGGTTCGGTGTGTGTGTGTGGACACTGGGGACCGAAGGTTCGTGTGTGTGTGTGGGAGACTGGGTGACGGAGAGTTGGTGTGTGTGTGTGTGTGGGAAACTGGGTGACGGAGGGTTCGGTGTGTGTGTGTGTGGAGGACTGGGTGATGGAGAGTTGGTGTGTGTGTGTGTGGAGACTGGGTGATGGAGAGTTGGTGTGTGTGTGTGTGTGGAGACTGGGTGATGGAGAGTTGGTGTGTGTGTGTGTGTGGAGGACTGGGTGATGGAGAGTTGGTGTGTGTGTGTGTGTGGAAACTGGGTGACGGAGGGTTCGGTGTGTGTGTGTGTGGAGACTGGGTGATGGAGAGTTGGTGTGTGTGTGTGTGTGGAGACTGGGTGATGGAGAGTTGGTGTGTGTGTGTGTGTGGAGACTGGGTGATGGAGAGTTGGTGTGTGTGTGTGTGTGGAAACTGGGTGACGGAGGGTTCGGTGTGTGTGTGTGTGGAGACTGGGTGATGGAGAGTTGGTGTGTGTGTGTGTGTGGAGACTGGGTGATGGAGAGTTGGTGTGTGTGTGTGTGTGGAAACTGGGTGACGGAGGGTTCGGTGTGTGTGGACACTGGGTGACGGAGGGTTCGGTGTGTGTGTGTGTGGAGACTGGGTGACGGAGGGTTCGGTGAGTGTGTGTGGAGACTGGGTGATGGAGAGTTGGTGTGTGTGTGTGTGTGGAAACTGGGTGACGGAGGGTTCGGTGTGTGTGGACACTGGGTGACGGAGGGTTCGGTGTGTGTGTGTGTGGAGACTGGGTGACGGAGGGTTTGGTGTGTGTGTGTGTGTGTGTGTGCAGACTGGGTGACGGAGGGTTCGGTGTGTGTGTGTGTTTCGAGCGGTGACGGAAGGTTTGGTGTGTGTGGAGACGGGGTGACGGAGGGTTCGGTGTGTGTGTGGAGACTGGGTGACGGAGGGTTTGGTGTGTGTGTGGAGACTGGGTGACGGAGGGTTTGGTGTGTGTGAGTGTGTGTGTGTGGAGACTGGGTGACGGAGGGTTCGGTGTGTGTGTGGAGACTGGGTGACGGAGGGTTCGGAGTGTGTGTGTGTGTGGAGACTGGGTGATGGAGGGTTCGGGTGTGTGTGGAGACAGGGTGACGGAGGGTTCAGTGTGTGTGTGTGTGTGTGTGGAAACTGGGTGACGGAGGGTTCAGTGTGTGTGTGTGTGTGTGTGTGGAAACTGGGTGACGGAGGGTTCGGTGTGTGTGTGTGTGGAGACTGGGTGACGGAGGGTTCGGTGTGTGTGTGTGGACACTGGGGACCGAAGGTTCGGTGTGTGTGTGTGGGAGACTGGGTGACGGAGGGTTCGGTGTGTGTGGAGACTGGGTGACGGAGGGTTCGGTGTGTGTGGGGAGACTGGGTGACGGTTCAGTTTCTGTGTCTGTGTGGAGACTGGGTGACGAAGGGTTCGGTGTGTGTGTGTGTGTGTGGAGACTGGGGTGACGGAGGTTTCGGTGTGTGTGTGGACACTGGGGACCGAAGGTTCGGTGTGTGTGTGTGGAGACTGGGTGACGGAGGGTTCGGTGTGTGTGGAGACAGGGTGACGGAGGGTTCGGTGTGTGTGTGTGTGTGTGGGAAACTGGGGTGACGGAGGGTTCGGTGTGTGTGTGTGTGTGTGGAAACTGGGTGACGGAGGGTTCGGTGTGTGTGTGGAGACTGGGTGACGGAGGGTTCGGTGTGTGTGTGTGGACACTGGGGACCGACGGTTCGGTGTGTGTGTGTGGAGACTGGGTGACGGAGGGTTCGGTGTGTGTGTGTGTGTGGAGACTGGGTGACGGAGGGTTTGGTGTGTGTGTGTGTGTGTGTGTGCAGACTGGGTGACGGAGGGTTCGGTGTGTGTGTGTGTTTCGAGACGGTGACGGAAGGTTTGGTGTGTGTGGAGACGGGGTGACGGAGGGTTCAGTGTGTGTGTGTGTGGAATCTGGGTGACGGAGGGTTCGGTGTGTGTGTGGAGACTGGGTGACGGAGGGTTTGGTGTGTGTGTGGAGACTGGGTGACGGAGGGTTTGGTGTGTGTGTGAGTGTGTGTGTGTGGAGACTGGGTGACGGAGGGTTCGGGTGTGTGTGTGGAGACTGGGTGACGGAGGGTTCGGAGTGTGTGTGTGTGTGGAGACTGGGTGATGGAGGGTTCGGTGTGTGTGGAGACAGGGTGACGGAGGGTTCAGTGTGTGTGTGTGTGTGTGTGGGAAACTGGGTGACGGAGGGTTCAGTGTGTGTGTGTGTGTGTGTGGAAACTGGGTGACGGAGGGTTCAGTGTGTGTCTGTGTGTGTGGTGTGGAAACTGGGTGACGGAGGGTTCGGTGTGTGTGTGTGTGGAGACTGGGTGACGGAGGGTTCGGTGTGTTGTGTGTGGACACTGGGGACCGAAGGTTCGGTGTGTGTGTGTGGAGACTGGGTGACGGAGGGTTCGGTGTGTGTGGAGACTGGGTGACGGAGGGTTCGGTGTGTGTGGGGAGACTGGGTGACGGTTCAGTTTCTGTGTCTGTGTGGAGACTGGGTGACGAAGGGTTCGGTGTGTGTGTGTGTGTGTGGAGACTGGGTGACGGAGGTTTCGGTGTGTGTGTGTGGACACTGGGGACCGAAGGTTCGGTGTGTGTGTGTGGAGACTGGGTGACGGAGGGTTCGGTGTGTGTGGAGACAGGGTGACGGAGGGTTCAGTGTGTGTGTGTGTGTGTGGAAACTGGGTGACGGAGGGTTCGGTGTGTGTGTGGAGACTGGGTGACGGAGGGTTCGGTGTGTGTGTGTGGACACTGGGGACCGAAGGTTCGGTGTGTGTGTGTGGAAACTGGGTGACGGAGGGTTCGGTGTGTGTGGACACTGGGTGACGGAGGGTTCGGTGTGTGTGTGTGTGGAGACTGGGTGACGGAGGGTTCGGTGAGTGTGTGTGGAGACTGGGTGATGGAGAGTTGGTGTGTGTGTGTGTGTGGAAACTGGGTGACGGAGGGTTCGGTGTGTGTGGACACTGGGTGACGGAGGGTTCGGTGTGTGTGTGTGTGGAGACTGGGTGACGGAGGGTTTGGTGTGTGTGTGTGTGTGTGTGTGCAGACTGGGTGACGGAGGGTTCGGTGTGTGTGTGTGTTTCGAGACGGTGACGGAAGGTTTGGTGTGTGTGGAGACGGGGTGACGGAGGGTTCAGTGTGTGTGTGTGTGGAATCTGGGTGACGGAGGGTTCGGTGTGTGTGTGGAGACTGGGTGACGGAGGGTTTGGTGTGTGTGTGGAGACTGGGTGACGGAGGGTTTGGTGTGTGTGAGTGTGTGTGTGTGGAGACTGGGTGACGGAGGGTTTGGTGTGTGTGTGTGTGTGTGGAGACTGGGTGACGGAGGGTTCGGTGTGTTGTGTGTGTGTGGGGAGACTGGGTGACGGAGGGTTCGGTGTGTCTGTGTGTGTGGAGACTGGGTGACAGAGGGTTCGGTGTGTGTGGAGACTGTGTGACGGAGGGTTCGGTGTGAGTGTGTGTGTGGACTGGGTGACGGAGGGTTCGGTGTGTGTGTGTGTGTGTGGAGACTGGGTGACGGAGGGTTCGGTGTGAGTGTGTGGAGACTGGGTGACGGAGGGTTCGGTGAGTGTGGGGAGACTGGGTGACGGAGGGTTCGTTTGAGTGTGGGGAGACTGGGTGACGGAGGGTTCGGTTGTGTGTGGACACTGGGTGACGGAGGGTTGGGTGTGTGTGTGTGTGTTGGTGACTGGGTGACGGAGGGTTCGGTGAGTGTGGGGAGACTGGGTGACGGAGGGTTCAGTTTCTGTGTGTGTGTGGAGACTGGGTGACGGAGGGTTCGGTGTGTCTGTGTGTGTGTGGAGACTGGGTGACGGAGGGTTCGGTGTGAGTGTGTGTGTGTGTGTGGAGACTGGGTGACGGAGGGTTCGGTGTGAGTGTGTGTGTGTGTGTGTGGAGACTGGGTGACGGAGGGTTCGGTGTGTGTGTGTGTGTGTGGAGACTGGGTGACGGAGGGTTCGGTGGTGTGTGGTGTGGGGAGACTGGGTGACGGAGGGTTCGGTGTGAGTGTGTGTGTGTGTGTGGAGACTGGTGACGGAGGGTTCGGTGTGTGTGTGTGGGGAGACTGGGTGACGGAGGGTTCGTGTGAGTGTGTGTGTGTGTGTGTGGAGACTGGTGACGGAGGGTTCGGTGTGTGTGTGTGTGTGGGGAGGACTGGGTGATGGAAGGTTCGGGGTGTGTGTGTATGGAGACTGTGTGACGCAGGGTTCGGTATGTGTATGGAGACTGTGTGACGGAGGGATCGGTGTGTGTATGGAGACTGTGACGGAGGGTTCGGTGTGTGTGTGTGTGTGTGTGTGTGGAGACTGGGTGACGGAGGTTTCGGTGTGTGTGTGTGTGGAGACTGGGTGACGGAGGTTTCGGGGTGTGTGTGTGTGTGGAGACTGGGTGACGGAGGGTTCGGAGTGTGTGTGTGTGTGGAGACTGGGTGACGGAGGGTTCGGTGTGTGTGGAGACAGGGTGACGGAGGGTTCAGTGTGTGTGTGTGTGTGTGTGGAAACTGGGTGACGGAGGGTTCGTGTGTGTGTGTGTGTGTGTGGAGACTGGGTGACGGAGGGTTCGGTGTGAGTGTGTGGAAACTGGGTGACGGAGGGTTCGGTGTGTGTGTGTGTGTGTGTGGAGACTGGGTGACGGAGGGTTCGGTGTGAGTGTGTGTGGAGACTGGGTGACGGAGGGTTCGGTGTGTGTGTGTGTGTGGAGACTGGCGATGGAGGGTTCGGTGTGTGTGTGTGTGTGTGTGTGTGTGTGTGTGTGGAGACTGGGTGACGGAGGTTTCGGTGTGTGTGTGGTGTGGAGACTGGGTGACGGAGGTTTCGGGGTGTGTGTGTGTGTGGAGACTGGGTGACGGAGGGTTCGGTGTGTGTGTGGAGACTGGGTGACGGAGGGTTCGGAGTGTGTGTGTGTGTGGAGACTGGGTGACGGAGGGTTCGGTGTGTGTGGAGACAGGGTGACGGAGGGTTCAGTGTGTGTGTGTGTGTGTTGTGGTGTGGAAACTGGGTGACGGAGGGTTCGGTGTGTGTGTGTGTGTGTGGAGACTGGGTGACGGAGGGTTCGGTCTGTGTGTGGGGAGACTGGGTGACGGTTCAGTTTCTGTGTCTGTGTGGAGGACT